>NW_028230445.1:19976208-20315679 GCF_043228905.1 Azolla caroliniana
AAAGGAAAAGAACCCCATATTGTCATCACTCAGCCAGGTATCAACTTGGATATGTATGCAACATGTGGAAGTTTATCGGATGCATAAAAATTGTTCAATGGGTTGAGATCCCTCAAAGTGGGTGCCGATCACATGGCTTTATATGAAGGCATGCTCATACATGCTAAATCAGGGATCGAGGCATACAAAATGACCTCTATACCATAATGCTTTGCTTGAGTTTTATGTTGAATGTGGAAAATAGAGGATGCTTGGTCATTGTAAATGTGGTGGTAAATTGGATGCATGTAAAGTTTTTCAAGGATTAGATGACCCAAATGTGGTATCTGGATAAGTTGAATATGAACATGATGAGGAAGATTGATTTGCTTCGAGTATATGCAAATTCATGGTATGTCTCAACTATTGAGGAGGTGCTTTCAATCAAGTCTATCAAACGAAGGATTCACAGCTAGCCACTTCCTTTCCATCTATTTTGTATTTTGTAGCTGATATGCTTTTTGAAACTAATGGAAGGATATGTTTTCTTGAAAAAAGAAAAAAGAAAACTAATATATTTTGAAGTGCATATAATAAATTTTCCTTTCAAAATGATGGGTAATCATATATTTTACACCTCAACAATGACCTCTTCATATTTTTTTTTGACCTTAAAAATATGGTTGTTTAACAAAAAAACATGATAACGATCATCAATATACTACCTTGATGTGAGAGGAAGCATTTCTTCATAATCTTGATCTTGGGGATCTATAAGTGTGTGGTGGAGACATTCCTTGAAGGAGGTTGATCTATAAAAAATGGTGATTATTAGTGCATGTTCACGAAGGGAGAAAAAGAAGAATGTGATTTGGATTGAATCTCAATTGTTGAGCCTCCTTGAAGATGGCAACGAGAATATAGGCATTGGCCAATATCCACCCTTAACTGGCAAATTATTCTTAACAATCCCCTTGGAGTTGATAACATGGATGGCTAAAGGATTAAAACCTATTTGCATTACAGACTTATTAGTTTTTGTACGAAACATAAAAATTGGAACATTCTTGATTCAGTAAAAATTGAAGTTATTTCACATATACCCTTAAAGCATTTCCAAAAATTGTGTTAAAGCCCTAGATTTGTTACATTAAAAAAGGTATTTTTTTCCAAAAAACACGTGAAATCAACATCAATTATATGAAATCTATAAGAAGCACTTGATAAATCCAATGGACAAACCAATCTTCAAAAGTTCAATGCATATTTGATAATGTATAAAAAACACACATTTGACATCAAAACCGTAAACTATGTTTTCTATCACCCATAAAAATAATAGTCACATAATTCGGCATATACATAGTATGTGTTGTCCTCATATGTATCGATCCTAATGTCATCACAAAGTTTGACAAATTTTCTTCATAGGTTGGCATCACATCTTGTGCACAAACTTGTATACATCTACTTACTAAAGATTTATCATTCATTAATTAGGATCGACAAGTGCATTGCCTCAATTGGATTGTGATCATGAGTCATGGCCTCAAATATTTAGTAAACTCTCATGTAGCCCCTATAAAAATATTTGTTATCTCATAGGTTTGGAAACCTAAAATTAGCTTTTGAAAATTTCGAAGGTTTCAAGAATTCCAAGTAAGTTCATCCTAAAACTTCTATGTTCAAAGATGATTTATGTTCTTAGTGAGAGGAAGTTTAGATTGTCAATGCTCTTTGCATTTGGAGTTGTAGCGTGAAACAATATGGTGTGTTTTCTCTAAAAGGACAATTCCAAAAGTTCACTGATGGAATCATCTTTCCTATTGGTTGAAACTTGACACCAAATCATTTTGGGAATATCTCAAATGCTTCAAAATTGAATCAAGAAGTTGCCTAATGCACAACACTTCAAATGTAAAACATTACAATATTAGCTGAAGTTATGCCCTAAAAAATGGTCGATTTGTTGGATTTTAATCTATTCAATTAAAATTCTTGTACATATAAATTGTTTAGACAGCTATTGTAAACGAAATACCTCATGAAATACCTAGTGCTTTGTACTCTCCATTGCATTATGTACAAAAAGTAAAAGCTCATAAAACGTCTCGCTTGTGCACTTTCTACACAAAAAGGCTTCATTTGAGAGAAATTTAAAGCAATTCACTTTCATAGCATTCATATTTTACGCTCTTTAAAAACAAATGTACACACAATTGTTCATTGAGGTGGAGTGTATTAGGTAGGTTATATGAAACAAAAAAAGAGTTAATGAAATCCTTGAAAACAAATGAAGATATACATGGATTCAAAAGTAGGGATAGTTTTGCCAAGTGTGTAACAATGATCTCATCACCCTTAGAAAAAAGAGGATGACCCATGTAGATTAACAACACGTGTTGGTGTGGGCTATTGAGAAGTTTATATCTATAGTGTGGGCGTCTATAAAGTGGAGTGTCCAAATCTCGGTTTCAACGGGTGTTTGGTCCAGTAGTTTGAGGTAGACTTTTGAGTATCTGAAGTCTTGGGGATTATAACATAATTGTCACATGGGACTACATAGCCCCCACATTTATGGACGTATTTTGATTGAGATGAGGGGTGTCATGGAAACCCTCATTGATTTTGTGGTGGGCTGATAGGATATCGTAGTCCATCTACTATTATAATTCAACTTTTGTAATTAATACACTACTCTTTATGAAAAAAAGATAGTGTGTGTATTTGTATGTACATTTCGAGAATTTCAAAAAGTGACAGATAGTTTGGAGGGCCCAATAAAAAATAAACTTATAGTGGTAACACTTGTTGTTTGTACTTTGTTGCATTTGATATATTCGTTATAAACTTTGTCATACTTGTCAATTGGGCTCAAGAAGAGTAAATATTTCAAGTCATGTTTTTTACGTTGGGATTATGTATGCTATGGTTTGCTCCTAAACCTACAACTTCATGAATCCTATTTCCAAAGGTTCCTCGATCTCTTTGGGGATTCTTATCGTCTTAAGGTTTTTCTTCACAAGTTTTGCATTGTCGTTGTCTTTCTATCATTCCCCAACCATCTCGCCTTTCAAAACTTGGCCATGCCTAAAAAGGTGTGTCATCCTATTCCGTTCAATTGATTTTGTAGGATGAGGTTTACATTAAGATGTGGAAGAATGCAACATTAACAAGGTGAAGGTTTGCATGTCAATATGTGCTTCTCCATTAGTTGGTTGCACGGCAAACTCTAAACTAATAAACATGACACATGATGAACTCTTATTAAGTTCCTAACGCTTTAATAAGGCAATGATTGGTTTGATTGGCTGCCGCTTCAATATTGTTTTTGATGGCAGTGATATATGTATATGCAACCATGAGACACTCATATACATGTGGATGAGAGGTCTTCCACTAAAATGCTAGGCAATTGCCCATGTGTGAACACAATGAATAACTCTAGGGCATTGACTGCATGTTGGATGGTTAAAAGAAGAGTTAGTGTTATGTATGTTGATCGAGCATGAGAAGACATCACAAGTTAACCTGTTATTCGGGTGGTAGGGACACAAAGTTCGGGAAGCTGTGCACCAGGGTGCAATGCTATGAATGCAATGGAGGTGGACGTTGTGGACTGGGGCGCAATGCTATGAATATCGAGAATGCAAGGTTGTCGGAATGTGACCCGTGAGACAAGGACCCTCACCTAGGCCCTACACACACATACAAGTCTTCATATCATTCAGTACATTAAACCTAATTTATGGACTCTCTCTCTCTCTCTCTTATACATATACATATACATATACAGTATACTGGTATACAATCTACATACATATATATATATTGTGTTATCTTTTTCCCTTATTTCTCCCTAATTCCACACACTTAGATCTTCATATGTATATATATATATTATCTTTTCCCCTTGCTTCTCCTTCATTCCAGACACAGAGATCTATTTCATGAGAGGGAAGGGAAGGGAAGGTGCCATGAGCTCCAATGGTGCACATCCATGGCTTCTCTATGGCCTCATCATCATGCTCTCCTCATATGTTGTGGTCGATCTCATCTCCAACACCTTCCACCCCTCCAGCACCACCACGGGGAGCGGTCTCCCCGCCGTCAACATTTTCCAAGACACCCCATGCACAGGCCTTGCAAAGGAGCCAATCCCGGTGGTGCCGGAGCCCCCGCAATGCCGAACCCTCGAAGGCCACATGGAGGAGGTGTCCATCACTACATTGGCATGGGAAATGAAGAAGGAGGAGGATCCGTGGCGCCAGATGAAGTGGACGGGGAGATCGGCCGCGTGCCGTGTGAAAGGGCACCTCATTGAGAAGCTCGAGCCCGAGAACAACTTCCGGAGGGGGTTCGCGCTCCGCTTCGTTGACGACGTGGAGGACAAGACCCACCTCCTCCCGTGGCTCCTCGCTACCCGAGAAGACCTCAATTCCGCGGCCCGCCGGGTCTACCTAGACCTCGGGGCCAACGCATTCTCCACGAGCATCACGTGGTTCATGCGCATGTACCCGTGCGACTTCACCGAGGTCCACGCCTTTGAGATCGACCCCAACCTCCTACGGATCCCGGCCAACGATAGCTTCGTCGAAGACTCCAACTATGCCGACCCAAACCAGATCGCACGCCGCGTCAAGTCGAAACCCGGCGTGCCCTCGTGGATGCTCCCGCGGATCCATGTGTACAATGCGTTCGTGAGTGATGATGCCCAAGACATCAACAACAAGTCGGTCGACATCACACGGTTCATCAAGGAGGAGCTCCGCTTGTCTCCCCAAGACACTGTGGTCGTGAAGATGGACATCGAGGGGAGCGAGTGGCCCATCCTCCGGCACTGGATGGACGACCCCGACATGGCTGCCATTATCGATGAGCTCTTCGTAGAGGTGCACTACGATCACCCAAGCATGCACGCTTATCACTGGGCGAGGTTCGCGCCCACCACTCGCGATGATGCCTTCCGATTCCTCGCCGAGTTGAGGTGGCGCGGCTTTTTCGTGCATCCGTGGCCGTGAGAGGATCGGCCCGTCCGAACACACACACACACAACACACCCGAAGGGGGGGGCATTTCTTTTCCTCATGGTATCTCTAGCATCATCGCCTGAGTCATATTATTTCCCAAAGAATCATATTTTAAACCATTGCTCTTGGGTCAAGAATCATATTTTTAACCATTGCTCTTGGGTCTTTATAGGCAAGTTATAAAATAAATCTTGGAGTTCCCATTTTGTTTGGTTAACTGATCTGTGTTTGTGCACCCACGATCGAAGGAGCCCCGTTTCCAAATTCATACCTACGTACAATATAGTTTGTGAGACTTCAAAGACATCTTGCCCTAGGGATCAGCTCCATTGTGTCTTTGTGTTGCTAAAAGATAGATATATATCTTTTTAAGATCCATTGGAGAATCGATAGTGCGATCTATGAGACGGGGCCTAGCCGGTGGTGAGCATTAAACCTTGGGTTATCTCCATTTTATGGCCTTATGCTATGGCATCAACCACTACTTCCTCTTACCATTGTTTTGTTCTTGCGGGGGTTTTGGTGGCTTGAAATAATTTAGGTGTTCCTCATATTGGTGGCTCAATTGTGTACCCATTTGTTTGTTGTTCCCATATTGGATGTTTGGTTTTTCCAAATTCTAGATTTATATAAGTGTAGTGGTCGTGTAATTTGCCCTAGGCACCTTGCGAATAACATGACAAACAAATTGTGTCTGCTAGTAGGTGAGAGTATATTGCTCCATGCCCATGCCACAATGGCGGAATTTTAACTTTCACAAATCCATCATCATTATGAGGATTGCTTTCACTATTACACAACTGATACAACCATGAAATGGAATTGTACACATGCACTTTGTGACTTTAGTTGGATGTCTCGTGAACATGGTTGTAGGTCGGGATTTTTTTTAGAAATGATTGTCATGTCTCGAAGACTTCTGATGCATAGACACAAACATCACATGTTTATCATTGTTCTAGAAACTCTTGTAAGGTCCAAATTTGTCCCAGAGAGAGAGAGAGATAAGGTGTCATTTAGTGGGTAAATCTTGTAAACCCAATGACTCGTAAAAAAGTAATAGTTTGTCGATTGATGTGAAAGCAACAAGACCTTACACTCGGGTTTTGCACTTTCACAAATGATGACTTCTAAGCTATTTTATATATGTCATCGATTTGATGTGTTATACTAGATACAAAATTGGATAACATTGGGCATGGTCACTCTTTCCTTTTATGAGGGAAACATTAGCCATTGCTTTTCTTATAGGTATTTTGTATCAAATTGTAGTGCCACGTGGAGGGCTTCATCCATGGGGTTTCTTTTATGGAAGCAAGGTATACTTAATTGAGTAAGCTAACAAAAAATATGTTTGCTTTACAAGGTTATTTCTTTCTCATAAGATTCACCTTGGTATTAATTGAAAGATGCCCAAAGGCTACAAAGAACTCATACATGAAAACACAACCACGATAACCACATCAACCAACATGTCTAATAGCAAAAGCCCAAATGCAACTACCTTAGAAATTGCATTTACACATCTAAAATTAGGATTCTTCCATAATGGGGGTGGAAAGAGCCACCTCGGTGGGGCATATTTCCACTTCATTCTCTCCCCAAAAGAGGTGAGGACCTTTGCCTTTGTCCAGATTTCTCTAAAATATTGTTGCTTACGAAACACAACATCACGCTCACCAATTATTGCTTCATATTGAACTCTTACAATATTCAAAAGCATCAACCATATCTCCTTGACTAATTCAACCACATTATGTTATAGCTTTAGGAATTAGGTAGACTATTACATCTAAACATGGTGCAGTGATATCCGAAGGTTCAATATGTAAATATTTGATTGATAGATGGGAAGTTCAATAATCCCCAAGATAAGAGTATGTAGGAAACTCTTTTTCGAAAGCAATATACGCATATTTAAGGCAATGTAGTAATTTTCTACACATAATGTTGAATATGGTTCAATAAATTTTACATGTGATAATTGTGTTGATATTGTTATAACTTATATAGGATCATTATACGATTGATTAATGTAACGTCCAGATATTTTCCCACCTAAAAGAGTAATTTATGAGAAGTGATCCATTTTGTATATTATTGGAAGGCATGAACTAAAGAAATGGGCAACAATATAAAAAAAAAAAAGATTGAATGGTCAACAACGAAATGAAGTCTTTTTGGATACCAATATTCATAAATGGGAGAGTGATATTTCAAAGCAATTTATGTACACTTTCTTAAGCATACTACTTAATCATTATTATGAGTTGGAGACTCGATCAAGGTTTTAGAATTGACTTTGAAAGACATTAGCTGGTTTCAAACTGGTGAGGGCATGGGGCATTGCCTTCTTAGAGAGTAAGAGAAAAAAAGATTTTTTGGCTGCCCTTGAAGGTCAAAGATATCGTAAGGACAAAAATCGAAAAAGATATTTTGTATGGGTCGGTATATGTCTCAAATTGTTACAATTTTTTTATAGTAAGCATTGCAATCAAGAGTGCCACACGGTGATTGAGAGAGAAAGGTGGTGATGGGAATAGGTAAATGCTGAGAATACATGAGAAAAACAATGTTGAATGTGATCGAAGGTGGAGCATGGTAGAACTTTCTTGGGGTAAAACACACAATCAATGAATTTCATGCGATTCAGAGAAGAAGATAGTTTTGTGCAACATGTATGGTATAATGTGTGAAGCCTAAGCCATAACATTCTCTTCCAAATTGTGATGAATTCGTGTTACAAAAATATCTTAGTGCATCGAAAATCTATTTGATGCATCATGAAGCATGTGTAATGCGAACCATCACCCAAACCATTTCTACCTTTTTGAATAAACATAATGAAAATCTTGGACACAATATTGGGGCCTTTCAAGCTTTGAAACGTGCGAAAATGCTTCTCCCTCAACCAACAGGAAATAGATCCGTTAGGGAAGTTTTGGAGATGTCACTCATAGAAAATGCCATATCTCTCACATCACAAGGATGGACTGCAACAATTCCACACACATCAAGATATGGTTTAGAATATTTAAGTGGGAGTGCTTTCATCTTGCTTTTGTTATTCTTCCATGATACAATGTTGGTAGGAAAAATGATATTGGAAACACATATTATTGACTTGGAAAACTCTAGTAATCATTGTCGTTTGAGTGTCAATAACTACAAACCAAAATAGTCTACGATAATTCTTGCAATCTGTACAAAATAATGAGTCCCTTCAAACATTGGCCTCAAGGTTCTCTCAAATCATAGATGGAATCATATGTTGGTTGGTGTTAGAGCTAGGTAGTAATGTAAGCATGAGATAAGGATATAATAGATATAAAATAGGAGAGGAGAGAGAGAAAGAAGAGTGCCGATCCTCCCGACCACCCCCGAGCGAAGGGATCAAGATGGACTCGAGCCTTGATCGGCGTTCCATACCACCGCCGTGGTGACGAGTCGTACCTGGTGCTGGTGTGCTCGCTATAAGAGTTGCCCAATATTTCACAAAATAATTGTCATCAAGATACTTTCCTCAAAGGTTATCATAAAGATCTGATGTTATTTCAGTGAAGCTAAGCATGTTAACTTCATGGATGCGTTTCAGTGCATCAACAACTGTGTTCATGGAACCTTTACGATATTGTATAGAAAAACCTTGGATAAGATCAACCCATCGTGCCTTACGACCTTTTAGGTCTTGTTGGTCACAAAAATATTTCAAGGACTCGCGGTTCGTCGTTACCACAAAATGATTTCCATAAAGATAATGGCGCCATGTCTTGGGCGCATGAATAACTACAAATAATTCCTTTTGTTGCACGGTATACTGACACTGAGCAGAATCAAGTTTCTTACTTTCAAATGCTATTGGGTTACCATCTTGATATAAGACAACACCTATCGCATAATCGCTTGCATCGGTTTCAAGCTGAAAAGGTTTTGAAGGATCTGGTAAAAGAAGTGAAGGAGCCTTGTATACCAGGTCCTTTAGTTCCTTAAAGGCGAGGTCTAGTGTAGCACTCCATACAATAGGTTTTGTAGACTTACGCGTTTGACCTTTCAGAAGATTAGTAAACGACGTCGTCAAGTGAGAGTAATTACGAAGAGATTTTCACAAAAGCTTGACAAACCCAAGGAATGATTGAAATTCTCGAATATTCCAAAGAGTGGGCCAAAGTTTGACTTTCTTGGTGCGAGAAGGATCAATTTCAACTCCTCGTTAGGTTATGAGATGCCCAAGATAAGTAATTAATTTCTTGAAGAACATGCATTTTGAGATCTTTGCGTAGAATTGCTTGTCACGCAATGTTTGTAAAACAATGCGGACATGTTTAGCATGTTCTTATAATGTACAGATATAAACTAGAATATCATCCAAGAAAATAACGACAAATTTTCCAAGTTGTTCTTGGAAATGTCATTCATTTCTTGTCGAAATGTGGCCGGAGCATTGGTCAAACCGAAAGGCATGACCAAAAACTCATAATGGCCATAGCGCATATGAAATGTCGTTTTCGGAACACCTTCTTCACTTATACGAATTTGATGGTAGCCCATACAAAGATAAAGTTTCGTAAAATATCGAGCTCCCTCGAGACGGTCAATTAGATTGTCAGGCCAGGGCAATGGATATGAATTCTTGATTGTCACTTTATTCAAGCGTTGGTAATTGATACACATATGCCCCCCCCTTTTTTTTTACCAAGAGAATAGGTGCACCCCATGGAGATTTACTATAATGTATATAACCCATTTGTAAATAGTCCTTGAGTTTCTTAGATACCTCATCCTCTTCGGATTGACTTAAGCGATACAGAGGTATACGTATTGGTGGAACCCTAGGTACAATATCTATACGATGGTCTATATTATGTTTAGGATGTAACCCATGTGGTAGTTCACTCGTGAAAACATCACGAAAATCATTTAAGATTTCATTGAGTTGTTGTTTAAAATATGATAAATGACCTGAGACACTATCGATATTATAAATGTGAATGTTTGGATCAATACACAATAGAATAAAGAAGAACAAGACAACTCAAATATTGATGGAGAGGAAATAAACGAAAGAGATTGTTTTTTTACATATTGAATTAAATAAGTACAATTGTTTAGTACAAAGGTAATGGAATGGTGAACCCAATCAATAGATAAAGAAGAGTTTTTATTATAAAACCAGGGATAACCCAATATTACATCAGTGGTATAAAGATTCATTACATGGAAGTTTACTTCCTCTATATAAGTATCAATAGAAATTCCTAATGAATGAATCACCCTGTTGATGTATTGTACTCTTCCATCAGCCAAGTGCACCTTATAGGTGTGATCACTTATGGTGGGTTGCATTCCCCATATCTGAACCAAACGACCATTCACAAAGTTGTGTGAGCTTCTCGAATCAAATGAGAATTGTATGGGGGATCCATTGATATACCTGTTTGCATGTAGTAAATCATTGGGTCCCAATACATAGTGTGGGAAAGAAAATTTACAATTACTCAAATGATGTGTATAGACCTCAAGGACATCAGGAATCTGACCTGTATGGTCTACAACTTTGGTTTTGTTGCGGTGCTCTTTTCGCTGGAGGTTCCAACATTGCTCTTTTATATGACCCTTCTTTTTGCAGAATACGCAAAAAGGATTTTGTTGCTTACAATCGCGATCCATGAATTCCTGTTGTCTTGCGTTCCCAACAAATTGCGATTGCTTAGTCTTGGGCCATTCGTGTTTGTTATGGTCCTTCTTCGAAGTGTGTTGATAACGAAGAACAATTTCAACGACGTCTTCAAAGGATTTTGGATCCTTATCATGCACTATCCAGTGATAGTCCGAATTGGGGATGCTATTGGCAAAACAAGCTATTAACCAATTGTCCCCTTCTCGAGCCGATTTTTGGATTTGGGTTCTAGCATGATGAACAAAGCTGAAACCGAGAGACACCGGAAATCCACTGAGATACAAAGTCTGGATCATGGTAAAGGGGTTTCAACAAAAGAAAGGAGGGATTTCGATGAGATCTTCGCCTTAGTAGTCAAGATGACATCCATCCGGATGGTGTTGAGCATCACGACGAGCATGGACCCTGAGGTAGAGCAACTAGACGTCAAGAAGACATTCCTACATGGTGACCTCGAAGAAGAGATCTACATGCAACAACTGGAAGGCTTTGTCAAGAAAGAGAAGGAGAACCTAGTGTGTCGGTTGAAGAAGAATGTCACGGACATGACAACAATCTTGTCATAATTCAAACTCTTGACCTACTGTATTTAATCGATATGTTTTAACCAATACATCCAATACATAATCATGTTACTTTACTAGATTATTGTAGATTATCTATTCTACATGTAGAATTTTAGAAGCTTCCAGAAAGCTCTAGAAGCTAGAACATTCTAGAAGCTTGTGCATGAAAATGTGTCTTTGCATGGGGCTACATTTAGAGCCCATAAACATGTATAAATACAGGGGTTCACCTTGGCCTTAGTCAAGGTGAACAACACTAGTTACATTATCATAATTCAGTTCTTATTCTCTTGACTACTTTCTCTCTCTCTCTTTCTTATTATCTTGTCTATGATCTCTCTCTCTCACTCTCTTAGTATTGAGCCTTGTCTACTTGTCCGTGACAAAGAGCTTATACGGACTGAAGCAAGCTCCCTAACAATGGTACCTGAAATTCGACTCCTTCATGACCGACCAAGCATACCACTTGATGTAGGCCGACCACTGCGTATTTGTGAAGAAGTTTGGCAGAGGAGACTTCCTGATACTACTGCTGCATGTGGATGACATGTTGATCGTCAGACGGGACCGTATCAAAATTGGAATGCTGAAGAAGGCTTTGAGCCAGACATTCACAATGAAAGATATGGGTCCGGCAAGACAGATCCTAGGGATGCACATGATCTGGGACCGGTCGAAGAAGCAGTTGTGGTTGTCACAAGAAAAGTACGTTGTCGTGAAGATTCCGGGCCATCGGTAGAAACAATGTGAAACGCGCGGGATCACTGGTGTGCACGAGTGCACACCCCTAGTGAATTAGATAGTGTAAGAACTAGGCATAAAAAAAGGGAGGTGTACTAGGTAGTTAAAGCATTAATAGGGATTCAAACATCGTGTCACTAGGGAGAGTTACGAGGAGAGCGAATCGGGGGGGGGGGGGGGGGGGGGAATGTAGGAAGTTAAAGCGACAAGGCCCTGTAACGGTCGCTCCTTGTGCTATAAAAGGGGCGACCCTCGACTGTTTTAAAGGATGTCAATTTGCTAGAGGAAGAAAAAGTGAGAGAGACAGAGGAGAAAGGAAACAGAAACAAAAGAAGGCAAGGAGTCCTACAACGTGCCACCGGAGGGCGCTTCCCCTACTCGCGTCAGACGCCCGAGTGCTCCCGACCAGGGGATCGACCTTCTGTGTGCCCACTCGTCTCCGTATCTGACTACTATAGAGCCTACGCTCGAACACCGGCACTGATCCGGTTGTAATCACCCACAGCGCCACGCGGATATATTGATTAATAGAAGCTTATCCACCTAACGACTCACGTAAACCAAAGACTCGTCCTCCTCACTTCTCGATTCCTTAGTTCAAGACTCCCGTGGTCCTGCCCAACTTCTACGCATCCGCAAGGATTTCGTTGACATATTTGGTGATCCCGACGTGAAGAAGGGCGGCAAAGGAATCTGAAAATGAGAGGAAGAGAACTTGCAAAAGCAATGGCGGTGGCGGTAGACCGTCTGGTTAGCGCTCGCGAGGGCACGAGTGCCCTTGACAGGGCCATAGAAGCAACGATCGACAAGATCGGTCGGTTTAGTGGGAAAGACACCGCGAGTTACTTAGAGGCCTATAAATCTGAAATGCAGATGAGGAATATACCCAGGCCCGACGAAGCGACGAGGGTCAGCCGCGCGACCGACGACTGCCGGCCAATCAGAGGTGCATATGGTGCGACCCCACCGGACATTCCCGGAGAGATTGCGTTGACCTCGGTGAAGCACTTTAGAAGTAATGTAGTCTATCTCTCGAATGGCAGGATACATGAGAGCGACACGCGAAGATTGCTTGACGCAAATTTCGGACGAGGTGGCATGAAGAGGCTAATGGAAGAAGCCGTGGCACAACACGTCAAAGTTGTCCACTACTCGGCTTTGGCTGGCATCCGCGTAGGCGAAAAGGTGGCCAAACCCGATTCAAACCCTAGGTTCTGGCCAGTTATTCTCGAGACCTTGTTCGGAGGAAGGTTGTAGAAGGGAGAAGCGGAGCGCGCGGAGGAGCGTGTGCGCGAAGTTACTGGATGGAGTGACCCTGTTGAGGAGAGCACCGGCTTTGTGGAGGCCGCGTGCAGGAACTACGAGGCCCTGATCAACGAAAGGCGAGCGGGGAAAACTAGGGGAGCGGTGTCATGAAGAAAATCGGCCATAGGCGGATTCGGAGAGAAAGGCGCATGAACCGGCTCTTACACGGATGGACGCGTAACTTGATATTTTGTACCCGATTCATAAACGGATCGGTGGGTGAAATACGAGGCGGCACGCATTTATTAGGGGATTGTGCGTATCTCTGTCAGACGGAGGGGAGGACAAGGAATAAAAAGGGACTTGACAAGAGAGAAGGATATCGCGCGCGAGGGAGAAGGGGAAGGGCTGCTGGAGAAGGGAAGCGGAGCTCTCTCTCCACTCCTCGAGCCGTCGTTCTCTGCGGGTCCGTCGCCGCCTGTGGGAGTGCGTTGCCTCTACTTCGTGGACAGCCCGTGTCCTTCCAGCAGAGTCGCTCCCTTTCCCCTTTGTTCCTTGGAGTCGGGTGACTGTCGTCGGTGTGCGTGAGTAGGGTCCCCGTGTCGGGTCTGTCGCCGCTTCGTCGGTTGTAACTGTCAGGGTTTGTAATCTCTTGTCGTTATAATTAAGTGTTACGATTCTATCTCTTTCCTTCTCGCTTTTCGTGTCGGTGAATCTCTCTCTGTGTCTCTCTCTCTCTCTCGTTCCTCGGTCCAAGACCCTCGTGGTCCCGCCCCTTTTCACACGTACGCGCGTAATAACGCAACATCTTTGGTGAACCCGACGTGAAAAGAGCGGCAAAGGAGTCGAAAGATGAGGGGATCGGAGCTACCAGAGGCGATGGCGGTGGCCGTCGACCAGCTGGTGAGTGCTCGTGAGGGAACGAGTACCCTCAACAGAGCCATTGAATCGATCGTCGGCTCTATAGGCCGTTTCGGAGGGAAAGACGCCACAAGTTATTTGGAGGCTTACCGGGCCGGAATGATCATGAGGGATATCCCGGTGGACAGGCGGCTGTCTGGATTCCCTCGGGTGGTGACGCCGAGCATCCATGCGGAGGTGCTCGAGGTGCTGGCCGGATGCCAGACTTGGGAGGAGTTTGAGCTGCAGCTCCTCGAGAAGTATGGGTTTGACGACTCGCTCCGGCTGTCGAGGTGGGACTTCATGGCGTGGGTGGAAAGCCCCGAAAAAGGGAGGAACACGTCGGTGCTCCTCCAGGAGTTTGAAAAACGGTTCGCGCGGCTGTCAATGCTGGACCGGACGGTGCTCGAAACGAGTCGCGTGCTGCTATTTGTCAAGTCGGTGGATGCGCTCGACAAGGAAAAGGTGGGTCCCCTACTGGAAACGGACGAAGGGCTCACGACGGATTGGGCCGTGGTAAAACGGGTCGGCAGCCGTTTCGACAAACGGTGCGATTGGAGCGACGGAAGCGCGTCGGGGTCGGGGCCGGTCCCAGGGAGGAGGCTCGAGGAGCCGGTTTCGGTGCCGGCTGGGAGGAAGGAAGAGACCCGAATCTGGCCGGAGTCGGGGTCGGCATCGAATGACGTCGTCAGAGGCCCGTCCGGAGGAGCGGCATCTGGAGGAGCTAACACAGATGGTGCGCGAGCTGCAGATCGCACAGGCCCGAAGAGATAGCGGTGAACAACCTCGCGACCGGAGGCCGCCGGCTGGGCAGCAGTGCATGTGGTGTGACACGATCGGTCACATTCGGAAGGACTGCGCGGATTTCACTGACCCGCTCAGGACCAACGTGGTGTACCTCTGGAACGGGCGGGTGCACGCGAGCGAGACCCGGAGAGCCCTGGAACTGAATACGGGGCGCGACGGAATGAAGAGGTTGATGGAAGAGGCCGCGGCACGGCACGTCGAAGCCGTCAACTACTCGGTGTCGGCGGGAATTCGGGTCGGGGGTGATGAAACCCGGAAGGCGAAGGACTCTGGATTCTGGCCGCTAATGCTAGAAGGCCTCTCCTGAGTTCGGCTGAGGAAGGAAGAGGCGGACCGCGCGGAACAGCGGGTCCAGGAGGTAACCGGTTGGGACGATCCGGTGGAAGAGAAAACGGGCTTCTTAGAAGCCACTTGCCAGAACTACGAGGTTCTGGTGGAGGACAAGCGAGCAGGGAAGGACGGAGGGGTCGGCCCCTCGAGGTATGAGACCCGGTTCGGACCAAAACCGACCGGTGCTGGCAACCTGGGCGCACTGGACGGGAAGAAGCAGGCGGGGTTTCGGTTGAGCACCGAGATCGAAAGGACCACAAACCTGCGAAAGTTCCTGGAGGAACGTATCCTCGACATCAAAGTGGAGTTGTCATTGCGGGAGGTGCTGGGAATCGCCAAGAGGGAGTTCCACGACTCTATCGTAGACTTCGTGAAGCGTAAGAGGCTCTCGACGGAGCCGGAACCGGAGAAGCCGGTGGAGGTGCGGACCACGCACCTGGAAGACGAAGCCCTGGAAGACGAGCTGGCGGGAAGCCACTACACGAAGTTGCATTGGGCCAGGGCGACTACGGAAACCCCTGTACGGATCGACAACGTTCTGGAACCGGTGGTGGCGTTGGTGGACCATGCATCCGAAATCAACTTGATGTCCATGGATTTCTACAAGAAGGGCAAATAGCCAATCAACACCAAGCATGGATGGAAGATACGGGCAGCGACACGCGCCACGGAAGAACTAATGGGGCCTGTCCGAACGTACGGAAGTACTGGTGGTCGGGGCTGTACCAGGACGTGCATCGGTTCGTAACGACTTGCGAGAGTTGTCAGATGCACTCCACGGTCCGACACCGGGACGAGCTACACCCGACCTACTTGCCTACGGTCCATTTCAAGTGGATGGTGGACTTGGTGACGATGCTGATGGGGGTAGGACAGATGCGATACCTGGTGCTTGCACGGGAAGACATAACAAACCAGGTGGAAGGCCGTGCACTGCAGAACAAGACAACCGCAACGGTATGCCGGTTCTTGATCGAAGAGGTAGTGTGTCGATACGGGTGCATCGGGAAGATCGTGGCGGACCGGGGAAAGCTGGATTCGCGGGAAGCTGAGGAGCTGTTCGACCGGCTAGGCGTCAAACTCTAGGCGTCAAACTCTAGGCGTCAAACTCTCCCTCACTATGGCGTACAATCCACAGGCGAACGGGAAGGTAGAATGTGGGCACGGGCCGATCGTAAAAGCGTTGGTGCATGCATGCGGAGGGCAGGTTGGGAATTGGCCGCGGCTCCTTCCTTACGCACTATGGGCGGACCGAACTACGCACAGTTCGGTGACAGGGTTTATGCCGGCAGAGCTGATGTACGGACAGAAGCCGATCATGCCGGTGGAACGAATGGTTTCTTCATGGGCGGCGGTAGATTGGAAGGACGAGATGAACCGGGAGGAGTTGCTGGCGGCGCGGATTCGGCAACTTGAGCGGAGGCCGGAGGATGTGGAACGGGCGAAGGAAAAGCTGCGAGCGGCAAGGGAGCGGAACAAGACCCGGTTCAACTGGACGCACCGGTTGCGACCAAAGAAGATCGAGGAAGGCGACTAGGTCTTGGTATACGACAACAGCCTCGACAATCAGCACAAGGCGGTGCAAAAGTTTGCCAGGAGGTGATCGTTACTTAGTTATAAATTAGGAAGCTTGCACTTAAGATCATAGACAACAGAGAAACACAGAATCCGTACAAGATATTCCTAACTTAAACTTATATTACTAAATAAAACGACCTTTCTTACAATGCCTTTGGTTCCCTTTTATAGGTATACCGAAGGTCTTTTCTCATCAAGAACTATTCCTACTCCCTAACAAGATTTACAAAATTATCTAACTAACTTAGTTCTCTTCGTTTTACTGTTGAGTCATTGATCCGAACAGTCGATCCGAACCGACTCTGTTTTCGACGCTTTCCCACCTGTTCGGTAAAACTGACTGTCTGGGTCCGGGTAACACTTTGTGTTTTACGAACGGAATTATGCTATATTAATCGGTAATTACCGTGATCGTTACTTAGTTATAAATTAGGAAGCTTGCACTTAAGATCATAGACAACAGAGAAACACAGAATCCGTACAAGATATTCCTAACTTAAACTTATATTACTAAATAAAACGACCTTTCTTACAATGCCTTTGGTTCCCTTTTATAGGTATACCGAAGGTCTTTTCTCATCAAGAACTATTCCTACTCCCTAACAAGATTTACAAAATTATCTAACTAACTTAGTTCTCTTCGTTTTACTGCTGAGTCATTGATCCGAACAGTCGATCCGAACCGACTCTGTTTTCGACGCTTTCCCACCTGTTCGGTAAAACTGACTGTCCGGGTCCGGGTAACACTTGGCACGACCGTGGGCCAGGACCTTGTCCGGCGAACCCACGCCTATTCCTGTAGCTCTTCATCCGAATCGTTCAGAATATCAAAAATCGAAGGCTCATCTGGCCTTGGATGTATTCCACCTATATCTTCCTCTTCATCTTCGTCTGTGTCACAGTCCTCCTTCGGAGCAGGTTGTGATTCGGTTGGCTGCTCTGGTTCACTTCTTCCGGAAGCTTGAATACCAGGAGTCTTGCTGGTTCTTTCGGCTTCGATTTTATCCAACTGGACGGAAGTGCCTATATCATTTTTGTCGAATTCTTGCATAATACGTTGAATTTCTTCTCTGTAAAATGCCGCAATTTCATCCATATCTTTCATGATATCCTCTTGGATATTGTCAATATCCTTTTGTGCCATTTTAAAAAAACCTGCACCTTGTACCTGACGGTTATTTTTGTCGGCACGCAATATCTGTAATTCCGCCGCTTGTGCTGTCCATAACTTCCATCCTTGCGCAAGGGATTCATCGATCAGTTTCTTTGCTAGGTTTCGATGTTTACCTATGATGTGCTGCACTTTGTCCCTAGTGATGCTTGCGACGTATTGGGCGGTTTGCAACTCTTTCTGTAAATCCGTAATAGTGGTTCGGTTCTCACTTTCAGCTCGCATTAATTTGGATTCGACTACATATATATCCAGCCGTCTTTGTTCCGCTATCTTCCGAATTTCGTCCAGTTGTTGTTCGAATGCCGATTTCTCTCTACTCCATTCCTCCTGCTGTTCCGTCATTCTTCTGTTGACTTCTTCAAGACTCTGCTATTTTTCTGTCAATTGACTTTCCTGTGACACTATATACCTTTCGAATTCTTCAATTTGTTCGGTATATGTATGATTGGCCGTCTTAGCTTCTTCTAGATTTTTCTGTAATTCGTTTATTACTTGATTTTTTTCTTCGAGAGCTTTGTATTGACCATTCTGAATGGTTTCTATTTGTTTTTCTAATTCTGTAGTTCTAAATACTGCATTGTTGGCCCTTGTTGTTTCTGCTTGTCGTGCTTTCTCAGCATCCTCTAATTTCTGTTGCCATTCTGACTCCGACACCATAAGCCGTGCCTGTGTTTCCCATTTGTTTAGACTTTCCTTTAGTTCTTTATTTTCTGCTTGTATGTTACAAAACTGATGCTTCAGCACCTCCGCCGATGCTGATACACTTTTGTATCTTTCAGCCATATCACTGGCTGCTTTGCGTGCCGTTTCATATTCTTTATGAATTTCGACCAGTGCTTCATGTAATGGTGGCATTTCAATAGCCTCCCCTCTATGCTGTGCACTTCTTTTCCGGCCTATTTTCTCTATCTCTGCTTTTTCTTGAGGTTCCAACACTCCTCGTAAGGCTTTCTGTATCATTATTCGGTCATTATGTTCTTGAGCCAGCCGTTCTGATACTTCTGTCAGTCTTTTAGCCAACCATTCAACCAGTTCGTATGAAGTTCCGAACTGCAAAATGGCAGCTAATTCATGTGCTGCTGGTGGGATATCCAAGTATCCATGTGCTTCCCGAATGGCTACTTTTGAAGATTGTCCTTGGTGAGGTTGTGTCGAAATGCTCTCATCCCCTGGTTTTAGTACTTCTGTTACCACAGGCGTATTCGACTTTTCATTTGTGCGTTGCCTTTTCGGTGCTGATCCCTCACTGTTTTCTGGTTGGAATTGCCGATTAGCCTTTTGTTTAATCCTTGTTCTTTGTGTCATCTTCTCTGCTTGTTGTCGATTTTCTGTCGGCTGTTGCTTGTTTCTCAAATTGTCAACTGTTTCTGGTTGTCTGTTTTCGGAATTCTCTGGTCTAGGTGGTTCCGACTGAGACATATTTGTTTGTATATTATCGGCATGTGCCGATTCTTCTTCTATCCATTCTTCATGTACTAGCTGTCGGTGTCTTCGTGGTGCTTGTATTATCGGTGGTCTTCTTGACTGAACAGGAGTTTCCGATTCTTGAATCGGAAACAATACTGATAACCAACGACCAAAAATTTGCTTCATCGGTTTTCCTGTTTTTACCCCTTGTAGCTGCTCTCTCAGAGCTTCCCCCGACAATAGTGGCCAGTTGAAATCCTCTTTTTCATATGCGGCTATAATAAACCCAGCCCTTTTTTTCGGCATACAATAAAAACGAGGACTGACAAATCCCACCTCTAGTAAAAACCTCGCCACTTCATGAAAAAACTCATCCCGACCTCCATAAGTCTGATATGCTTTTGCCGAGGGTGAGTATTCCCCGAAATACGATTGGAGTGCTTCTGATGAAGGTTTTTTAACTGCCTCAAAACCTCCTCTTGGCATCTGTAATGCATTTCGTATTTTCTTTGTGGTGATTTTGGTGATGTCTATTTGTTGTACCAATTCTTCCGCCTGCGGATGAGGTTCCGCTTCTGCTACTTTGATGAAACCTTGTAAGTTTCTTTCATGAAGCCACAATCGCAGTTCTTCAGATACAGGAATCGGCATGACTTCTGTGTTTCCTTGTTCTGAATCACTTGTCGATGATAGTTGCAGATCTGCACAGTTTCTGTAGCGATGAAAATCAGAAAAACAGAGTTTGGGCGAACTAGGGCACGAAGGAGGCTCAGACTGTTTCGATATCTGCACTCGTTTCTGTTGTTTTGGCGATACAGACGATACAGAAATATGCTTTAAAGATATTAATTTATGCATGATGACTTAAAGAATAGTAATTGCTATTAATGTAGGAATTAATTAGTATTCACTCTACGTGTAGTGGTTGTACTTGTTACTAATAATTATGCAATTCCTCTTTCTATTTATAGTCGATTCATACTGTTATGGCAAGATTGTATTTCTGCATTTGACAAGAACTATTGAGCGAGTTAGTTAGTTTTTTCTTTTTTTTTTTTTTTTTTTTACTCTTCCGTTTGAATAAACGGATTTACCGGCATATCTCCCAAATACGGTTTAAGCCGAAATCCATTTACCCATTTTGGTAAAACCTCTCCGGTTAATGATCCCAGTTGGTACGTACCATTTTTACTATTAATTATCCATACTGGACCTGTCCATCTATACCGGAGTTTCCCAGGCATAAGTCCCATTCTCGTCTGGAATACCAATACCGGTTTCCCAATTTCGAATTGCTCTTCCGATTTCCTTCGATGTCGATTTACGAATGCCTTGATTTGTCTCTGCTTGTGTTCTAGTGCTGACATTGATTGAATCCGTTCTTCTTCTAATACTAATAAAGCCTCTTTGCGTATCTGCTCCGATTCTATTTCATTTAACTTATTCGTTGCTTGAATACGAAGTGTCGGAATTTGAAATTCGATTGGCATAACGGCTTCGAGTCCGAATGCCATTCGGAAAGGTGTTGATTTAATGGATGTTTTGTACGAAGTACGATATGCCCATAATGCACTATTTAACTTTTGATCCCAATCAGTACGATTTTCATTCACTGTCTTCTTTAAAATTGTTTGAATTGTTTTATTTGTCGATTCTGCCAATCCATTAGCTTGGGGATAGTAAGGCGTACTTTTCTTATGAACTACGGCATAGTAATTGGTTAATTCGTTAATTAACTTGTTAATAAAATGAGTGCCTTGATCGCTTACCAATTCTATTGGGCAACCGAATCGACACCATATATACTCATACAGGAATTTTGCTGTGGATGCTGCCGTATTGTCCCTGAGAGCTTTTGCTTCAACCCATTTTGTGCAATAGTCAGTCGCAATTATGATATATCGATTACCGGTTCTTGCAGCTGCTGGTTTGAATGGGCCAACAAAATCTAAGCCCCATTTCTGAAATGGCTCAAGAGGTAAAACCGGTTGAAAAGGCATTCGATCCTTTTCGGTTGGTTGCCCCATTCTTTGACACAAATCGCATTTCTTACAGTATTCGTTAGCATCTTTCATCACCGTTGGCCACCATAACCCGCTATTCCATATTTTTCTGGCTGTTGCTTCTCCTGCGTAATGACCGCCAGCAATTCCACAATGTGACTCTGTTAATATGGCTGATTTTTCAAATTTTCGTACTGCCCTTCGCCATATTCCATCCGCTCCTTTATGATACAACATGTCATTAAATAAACAAAAATTCCGACTTCGTACTGCAATTCTTTTTCTTTCATCTGTCGACATGTGTTCGGCCGGAATTCCTGTTGATAGAAATATCGTCATTTCGGAAATCCATTCGTCCTCTTTTTCCTCATTCACTTCATGTGCTTTTACTGCCTCCACCCGAAATAATTGAGTATCTGGAAAATCATCTTTAACCCCAACCGCTTCTTCTCCAGACTCAAGCTGACTGAGATAGTCAGCAATCGCGTGCTGTGCTCCTGGTCGATGTATAATGTCAAATTCAAACTCTTGAAGCAATAACGTCCATCGGGCTAACTTGCCTGTCAATTCTTGTTTGGAAACTAGATACAGTAAAGCCGAATGATCCACATGAAATGTAAATTTCTTACCCAAAAGGTAATGTCGAAATTTGTTCACACTATATATCATTCCCAAAGCTTCTCTTTCGGTTGTTGAATAGTTTCTTTCGGCCGACGAAAGTTTCCTACTGGCATAGTATACCGGCCTATACCAGTTTGGTTCGGATAATTGCATTAAAGCACTGCCTATGGCAATGTCCGACGCATCGACGAAAACATGAAATGGTTTGTTCCAGTCCGGTGGTTGAACTACCGGAACCTTCGTCAGCATCTTCTTGAGACATTCGTACGCATCTTGTTCTATACTTGTCCATATAAAAGGAACTTTGTGTACTGCTGTGTGTAACGGAATAGCAATGTCTGCTAGATATCTCATCATTCTACTGTGCCACCGAATTTGACCCAAAAATCTACTTAGAGCTTTAGCATTTGTTGGTGGTGTTGCCTCAATAATTGCTTTAACTTTATCTGGGTCCACTGCAATCCCTTCTTGACTGACAATATGCCCAAGTAATGTACCACTCATTACTCCGAATGCGCATTTGGCTGGATTTAAACTAAGATGCCCTTTTCGACATTTTTCTAAACATAGCCGTAAATGCTCAAAATGATCAGCTTTCCGACTATATACTGCAAAATCATCTAAAAACACCTGCATGAAAGCTGGAATATATTCCCCGAATATTTCCTGTATTACCCGCTGAAATGTAGCTGGAGCTGTTTTTAAACCGAACATCATGACTACTGCCACAAAGACACCCCATTCTGTGACGAAAGCTGTCTTTTCCTGATCTTCCGGATTCATCCGTACTTGATTGTACCCACTGAACCCATCCAAGAAACTATAAATTTCATGTCCCGCTACTGCATCTAATATCCCATCTGTGAATGGCAACGGAAACGCATCCGTAATTGTCGCTGCATTCAATTTTCTATAATCCACACATACACGAATTTTCCCATTCTTTTTCGGGACTACTACTATCGGACTCAGCCATGTTGATTTTTTGACGGGTCGAATAAATCCTACTTTTAAGAGTTTATCGATTTCTTCTTTTACTTTGATAGCATAATTCGGATTCAACCTGTACCTGCGTTGTTGTACTGGCTTTGCATCTTTATGCAAATTGATTTGATGTTGACAAAAAGCGGGATCCAGACCTTTCATATCGTCAAAGGACCATGCAAAAACATCTTTATATTGTAATAGTAATGTTGTTAATGTTCGTTTGTCATTTACCGTCAAATCTCTAGCAATCAAGATTGTTTTTCTTTCAGCATCCTCTACTCCTGCCAAATCAATCTCCTCCAACGCTGAGGCTTGCACTCTCTGAGATACCTGCAATTCCTTATCTGTAGCTTCTTGTTGCATTCGTATTTCTTTTATTGTTTGCTCATCGATTGGCACTTCTTCGTGTGAGTCTACATATGGTGTTAATGCTTGCAAAATATCTACCTCAAATAGAGGGATGATTTTTTGATTATCATCAAAATACTGACTTTCTTCTTCCTCGTCCAATCCTTCCATCATATTAACTGCTTCTGCATATACAGGTAAACTCTGTTTGCTTGTTGTCACTTTGTTGTGCGTCGGAATCCTGACCTTGTTTTTTCCTTTTCTAAATGTTAGCACATTTTGTTTCCAATTTTGTTTAATATTAGCTGTCTTTAACCATGGTCTCCCCAATAACAAGGGGTATGCTCCCTGTGTTTCTAACTGCAAAATTACTGCTGAAATCTGAAAACTGTGTCCCCCGATTATTACATCCAGTTGTCGAAGCAAACCAATCGGTCGTACCGTACTTGTATCTGCCATTCGTAACCAAAACGGACATGCTTCCCATTCCGTGATTCCCAGTTTTTCACATGTAGTTTTGTTAATCACATTAACACCCGAGCCTCCATCTATAATCACATTTCCGATTTCTTGCCCGTAAAGTATTACCTTAATAGACGGATTCTGTTCATCCATGATCGAAGGGTTATTACTTGGCTGATTGTAGTGTACTGCTATTTGTTCGGAACCTTTATATGCAATTAATGCTGCCACTTTTTCTGTAAACCTTGGTACTAACTTAAGTAAGCCCTTAAGTGGTAATGACACTTGGCAATCAGCCAACAGTTTCCAAGTTTCTTCCTGTTCCTTATTCTCCAATGATTGTTGTACAGCGATGTCCTGGTCAATGTTATTGTCTTGTAACATTCGATTCACATTACTTTGATTTGCTTCATCCACCCATTCCTTTGCCGCCTTCCGAACTTCTTCCTGAATTTCCCACTCTGATTGTTTGCTTTTGCTGCGTGTCGTTACTTGCTGAACTTCCGGTATTACCATATTAACTGCTGGACCCTTTCCTTTAACCGGACATTGATTAGCATAATGGCCTAGTTGTCGACAAATGTAACAAGTGGGCACAAATGTTGCACTGGTCTCTCCATGTGCAAATTGCCTGTTATTAAATTGCTGCTCTTCATTACCATTCGGGTTTTGTTGGTATTGACGTGTAGCTTTTGGTTTGTAAAATCTCTTGTTTTTATACCTATTCGGCCTAAATTGTTCAGTATTATCATTTGGTTGTGCTATATTGTGTGGTATCCCGAACTCCTGATTTGGCGGAAAATTACTCTGTTGAAACATTTGATTATTTTGTGGAACAGTTTGAGTATTATGTTGAAAAGTCATATTACCCGGTTGAAATGCCGGATTTGGTTGAAATGTAGAATTCGGTTGCACATTCGGACAGTTCTGTTGAAACCCTTGAAATGGTGGATTACCTTGTTGGAAACTTTGATTATTTTGTTGAAAATATTGATTCGGATTCTGTACGAATGGTGGGTTGGATTGAGCAAAACCTGGTTGAAATGCTTGAGTCACTTGAGTGGGTTGCATATTTTGTTGTGAAAAGATCTGATTTGGCTGTAGAACCGGGTTCTGTTGTACATTTTGCTGATTTTGTGAGAAATTATTATTTTGATAACCATTGAACAGATTAGTGTTATTTTGGTAACCATTGTCAGCAAAAATTTGTCGTACTGACGCCGTAGTCTTATTAAGCAGATTATATTCACATTGTTCTACGGAATGTAATTTTGAATGACATATTGTACAATGTGTTCTTAACGTACAGTCAATTGCCGAATGCCCCGTATTTAAACAAGTGGTGCATTGAACTGCTTGTCGAAATTGTAACTCCTCCATTGTTGGTAATGTACGGTGTAATGCCGACATGTCCATACTCTGAATATTGACCGGTGGTCGACCCATTTCTATTGCTTTATCAATGACTTGTTCGATAGTCTGATTTCTAAAATCGAACACTTTCAATGTCGTCCTTAATGGTTCTTTTACAGCTTCTAGAAAGACTTCTTTTAATTCCTTATCCGGAATCGGTCTTGAAATCTGAAGCTGTAAGTTCTGAAATCGTATCACAAACTGAGATACTGTTTCATTTTTTTCTTGATATAACGCATAAAATTGCGCAATCAAATCCTTCTGCGGAATTTGTTGATGAAATAATTGTAAAAATTTACTAGTTAATACTTCGAAGGATGGAAATCCTTGAAGACCGTTCTGCGCAAACCAATTAGCGGAATATCCGTCTAATGATAAGACAAACTCAGCGATTTTTGACTTATCTTCGGCATCTGCCGACAATCGCTGAGCTCCATGGTTAATCTCCCATGTCGTTAAGAAATCCCTAACATGTGCTTCCGCATCTGTTCCTTCCCGGAACTTAGAATAAGTATAAGGCATATCGTCCCAAATGTCGTAAAACGATACCTCTTCCGTCTGTTTTTCGTCTGAAGGTAATTGATCGGATAAGTCAGGAAGTTTCGACCACTTTGTGCTTGATTCCGGCTGTTCTTGCGTAATGAACGCTTGCTGCACTACCTTCGTAACTGACCTTGTACGAGGGCGCTTACAACTGACCGGTGCCTCCTCTTCATACGACATCCATTCGAATTATTCTCTGCTTAATTGCAGATGTAACCGGGCGTGCCAAAATTCTTCTGTGTTAATCGGCTAATTACTAACTATTACCGATACAGAAGAGTGAACGTCGCTACTCAACGTTCTAACAAGGAATTGTGTTTTACGAACGGAATTATGCTATATTAATCGGTAATTACCGTGATCGTTACTTAGTTATAAATTAGGAAGCTTGCACTTAAGATCATAGACAACAGAGAAACACAGAATCCGTACAAGATATTCCTAACTTAAACTTATATTACTAAATAAAACGACCTTTCTTACAATGCCTTTGGTTCCCTTTTATAGGTATACCGAAGGTCTTTTCTCATCAAGAACTATTCCTACTCCCTAACAAGATTTACAAAATTATCTAACTAACTTAGTTCTCTTCGTTTTACTGCTGAGTCATTGATCCGAACAGTCGATCCGAACTGACTCTGTTTTCGACGCTTTCCCACCTGTTCGGTAAAACTGACTGTCCGGGTCCGGGTAACAGGGTTTATGCCGGCAGAGCTGATGTACGGACAGAAGCCGATCATGCCGGTGGAACGAATGGTTTCTTCATGGGCGGCGGTAGATTGGAAGGACGAGATGAACCGGGAGGAGTTGCTGGCGGCGCGGATTCGGCAACTTGAGCGGAGGCCGGAGGATGTGGAACGGGCGAAGGAAAAGCTGCGAGCGGCAAGGGAGCGGAACAAGACCCGGTTCAACTGGACGCACCGGTTGCGACCAAAGAAGATCGAGGAAGGCGACTAGGTCTTGGTATACGACAACAGCCTCGACAATCAGCACAAGGCGGTGCAAAAGTTTGCCAGGAGGTGGTTCGGGCCCTACATGGTGACGAGCGCGAATGACAACGACACGTACCACCTCACGGAACTCGACGGGGCACGGTTAGCGGTGCCGGTGGCCGGGAAGCGGATCAAAGCGTTCAAGAAGCGGGTCGAAGATGAGCCAGAGCCTGCGAGCGGGAGCGACAACGACGATCAGTTCTGGCCCGACAGAGAATCGGAGAGCGAAGAGTGATGCTGGTTTTCTTCGGTAACTACCCATCTCTGGCGCATGCCGGTGGATGCGCGGTTTGGTGGGGGTGGATGTCGTGAAGAAAACTGGCCATAGGCGGAATCAGAGAAAAAGGCCCATGAACCGGCACTTAAACGGATGGACGCGTGAATTGATATTTTGATATTTTGTACACGATTCATAAATGGATCGGTTGATGTAAATACTAAGTAGTACACATTTATTAGGGGATTGTGCGTATCTCTGTCAGAAGGGACAGGGAATAAAGCGATTTGACTAGGGATGGGAACTATAAAAAGGAAAAGAGAGAGGGGAGAGAGAGTATTGCGCTGTCGTGGAGAATTTCGGCCAGAGGTAGAAACCGGGAAACATTGGCTACATCCGCGGGGTGCAACATGTGTGCTCACCTGTGTACATTTAGTGTGAATAACGAGGGCGCCTTTATGGCGCCGAAGAGTAGTCAAGTCGGGACAGACGATCCCATGTAAGTCGAGATTTATCCCACATTGTAACGCATCCCTCTCAATGTTCTATAAAAGGAAGGGAACGCCTTTTGTGAAAGGGGTTGCCCATTTTACGTTAGAGGGTATACCGTTAGATTTAGGGTTAGTTATATTTCTTCTTCTTCTTCTTCTTCTTCTTCTCCCCCTTCGTGTTCGCTTAGGGTTTGCTTCAACTCGTCTCCTGTGCAAGACCCCGCTCAGCGCGACAAGCCCGTGAGCTCCCCGATCGGCGGCTTGGCAGCCGACGACTACTGTAACCTACCTTGGTCCGGCTCGAAGCCGGGGATGTATTCTTCCTTATATACATATACATTTGCGTCTGTCTGTGTATATTCGCGTCTCTATTGGTGTCGGGTGCTTCCCCTTTCCTGCGTTTCCTGTACATAAGGGCGTGAGTCGGGTCAGCCTATGTGTGTGTGTGTGTGTGCGTGAGTCGGTGTCAAGCGCACACTCCCTCTCTTTCTCTCTCTCCCTTCGGTTGCTTCCGGTGTGCTTCTGGGATGCCCCGGAAACGGTGAAGCACGACTTCCTACGCTTCGTCACTCCCTAGTCCAAGACCCCCGTGGTCCCGCCTTTCTCCACGCATGCGCGTAACAACGCGACATATTTGGTGAACCCGACGTGAAAGGCGGCAAGGGAGGATGGAGATGGAAGACGACGACCTCGCGGTGATGGTGACCGAAGCGGTGTTGGAGTCGGCATGAGTGGTGATGAGGCGAGAAGCAGCGCAACAAGCGGTTGAGCGAGTGGTCGAAAGAGTCGGCCGTTTCAACGGGGACAAAGTCCCATCTGACGAGAACTCAACGCTCTTTATATGCACCGCTCGGCCATAACTGAGCTTAGAATCATACACAGAGAACGGGAAATGAGGAACGACACAATAGAGGAGAGGAGTACGCAGGATTTTTAACGTGGAAAACCCCAAACTAAGGGAAAAACCACGGCAGCCCACAGGCTGCAAACTATCACTAGGTTAGTATGTACAAAACAATGAGTTCAGGGAGGCAACGACCTCGTGCTCACAATCTTCGCCACAGGTGGCGGTTACAATAGAGGCGACGACCTCTTTCTCTCTCTCTCTCTCTCTCTGTACACTATTCGCGCTCTGATCTCACGCAGACAAGAAATAACAACAACAGTAACTAAAAGTTTGCCCTAAGTCATATTTATACTAATATGACTTTTCGGCTATTTACAAATATAGCCTCGATGGACTCTCAGAAACATATTTGCGAATATGTCTCTTCATCCGGTGAGCATTCCTCACCGGGTCTGCACCATCCAGCTCTCCGTAGCCGGGTGCTATTCATCTGGTCTTCACCGGGTCTGCACCATCCGGCTCTCCGTAGCCGGGTACTCCTCATCCGGTCTTCACCGGGTCTGCACCATCCGGCTCTCCGTAGTCGGGTACTCCTCATCCGGTCTTCACCGGGTCTGCACCATCCGGCTCTCCGTAGCCGGGTACTCCTCATCCGGTCCTCACCGGGTCTCCACCATCCGGCTCTCCATAGCCGGGTACTCCTCATCCGGTCTTCACCGGGTCTGCAACATCCGGCTCTCCGTAGCCGGGTACTCCTCATCCGGTCTTCACCGGGTCTGCATCATCCGGCTCTTCGTAGATGGGTACTCCTCATACGACACTTTTCTTCTCCCTTCCCATCCGGAGGGACCTGTCTCCCAACAAACTCCCCCTTCACTCCAGCATGGGGTGTCTTACTAGTCCGATCCTCTTCCGGCATGCATCCAGCTTGTCGGGTATGAACACTTTGGTCAGCATATCTGACTCGTTCTCGGCCGTGTGGAACTTCGTCAGTGCGAACTCCTGGTCATCTACTCTTTTCCGGATCCAATGATATCTTCGTTGGATATGCTTCGTCCGGGAATGGTAGGCCGCATTCTTGGCAAGATGGATGGCACTTTGACTATCACAATAGAGTCGCCGGATACCGAGATCTCCGTTGAAGTCCTTCATCCATAATATTTCCTTGCCGGCTTCCACAACTGCCATGTACTCCGCCTCCGTGGTTGACAATGCAACCGTCTTCTGCAACCTCGACTGCCACGAAACAGCTCCCCCTGCATATGTCATTACATACCTAGATGTAGACCGGCTGGTATCCACATCAGCCGACATGTCCAAATCGGTGAAACCGTCAAGTTGAGATTTTCCGGAGCCGAATCAGAGACACATATTTGAAGTGCCCTTCAAATACCGGAGTATCCATTTGACCGCGTTCCAGTGCTCCTTGCCGGGATTGCTCATAAACAGTCTCACCACTCTGATTGCGTATCCAATGTCCGGTCGGGTACAAACCATTGCGTACATCAAGCTCCCGACGACAAAGGCATATGGAATCTTCATCATGTCCGCCTTCTCTGCTTTCGTCTTCGGGCTTTGCTTACCGGATAGCTTGCAGTTTGCCGGAAGTGTCGATCCGACTAGTTTCGCATCTGACATGTTGAACCGGTTAAGCACCTGTGTGACGTACTTCTCCTGTGACAGCCATAATTGCTTCGCTGACCGGTCCCGAATGATGTGCATCCCCAACATCTGTCTTGCCGGACCTAAGTCTTTCATTGAGAAGGTTCGGTTGAGAGCCTTCTTCAGCATCCGTATTTTTACTTGGTTCCGTCCGACGATCAACATGTCGTCCACGTACAGAAGGAGTATCAGGAAGTTGCCTCTTTCAAACTTCTTCACAAACACGCAGTGATCGGCCTGCGTCTTGTGGTACCCTTGATCGGTCATGAAGGAGTCGAACTTCCGGTACCATTGCCGGGGGGCCTGCTTTAACCCGGTCACCGTGAAGGAATGCCATCTTCACATCTAGCTGCTCTACCTCGAGGTCCATGCTTGCCGCTATACTCAGCACCGTCCGGATGGAGGTCATCTTTACTACCGGGGAAATATGTCGTCGAAGTCCACGCCCTTCTTCTGTTGGAACCCCTTCACCACGATCCTAGGTTTGTATCTCGGGGGGTTGCCGGCATCTCCCGGTTTCAACTTGTACACCCACTTGTTTCGGAGTTCCCGCTTTCCTTTCGGCAACTCCACCAATTGGTACGTATGGTTCTCATGCAGGGAATCCATCTCATCTTGCATGGCACTTAACCATTTTCGGTTGTGGGTGTCTTCCTTCGCTTCTTCGAAGCTTTCCGGCTCCCCCTCATCGGTCAGCAGAATATGATCTGCATCCGGAAATCTCCGGGGGGCCCTTCTCTCTTTGAGAGGATATCTCCGTCTCTGGGCTTCGGTGACCGGCTCATCCATCTGCTCTTCATCCGAATCCGATTCGAGGTCTTGGCCGGTTCCGGTTTCAGCTTCCTCTACTTCTTCTTCAGCCTGTTCGGTATCCTCACCGTAACTGGCTGGTCCCTTGAGTGCTAACCGGTCTCTTGCCAGTTGGGTCTGCTCATCGTAGAGCGGATCCTTACCGGTCGACTCGGAGTTCATTATCTTCTTCTCCGACTCACAGTCGGCGAGCGTCTTGTTCTCCATGAAGATAATATCTCGACTCCGGAATACCTTCATGTCGACCAGGTCCCACACTCGGTAGCCGAACTCATCGTCACCGTAACCGAGGAATATGCATGGCCGGGTCTTTGGATCTAACTTTCCTTTCCGGTCCTTTGCTACATGCACGTACGCGAGACACCCGACCACCTTCAGTTGCCGGTAGGATACTTCCTTACCGGTCCACACTCTCTATGGCGTGTCTCCGTCCAAGGGGACTGAGGGTGATCTATTTATCACATATGTCGCCGTCGACAGTGCCTCAGCCCAAAACTTCTTGGGTAGTTTTGCATGCGCTAGCATACTCCGGACCCTCTCCATTATAGTCCGGTTCATCCTCTCGGCGAGTCCGTTTAGTTCCGGCGTCTTCGGCACGGTAAATTCGAGCCGGATTCTCTTTGAGCGGCAGTACTCCTCGAACTGCCCCCGGTATTCTCCTCCGTTATCTGCTCGAACCGCCTTCAGCTTCCGGCTGGTTTCTCTTTCCAGTCTCGCGTGGAGCTCTTTGAAGACGGATAACACCCGATCCTTCGTCTTCAACGGTGTGGCCCACAGCTTCCGGCTGTGGTCATCTATGAACGTCACGAAGTACTGCGCTCCGGCATGTGACTTTGTGTCTATTTGACACACATCCGTATGCACCAACTCCAGTGGTGCATTACATCTCATCGGTGGCCTTGGTCGGAAGGAGGTCCGGTTCTGCTTACCGGCCAGACAATCAGTGCACTTCTCTAAGTGCACGTTCTTCACTGGAATGAGGTTGTCGTCTGCAAGCCTCTTCATCCCCTTCCTGCTCATATGACAGAGCCTCTTGTGCCACAGCTCACCGTGTTTACCTTCCGGGCCCGAGCCACAATCAGGCTCCTTTTGCTGAACTTCATGACACCGTTCCGGATGCTACCCGTGTAGCCCTCATCATCTAGCCGACTGGCTGATATCAGGTTCAGTCGAACCTCCGGAACGTGTCGGACATCCCTCAGCAGCAACTTGCATCCGGTTGGCGTCGACAGCCACACGTCTCCTATGCCGACAATTCGGCATGTACCTTCATTCCCCATCCGGATACAACCGTGATCACCGACTGAGTAGGATGAGAAGCATTTCTGGTCCGGGGTAAGGTGGAACGATGCTCCGGAGTCTACCACCCAGGTCATCTCGTCGCCGACAAGGTTTATCTCACTCTCCTCGGTGATGAGCATCAACTCCTCTTCACTTGCCGCGATTGCCGTCATTCCCTTCCGGTCTGGTCCCCTACGGTCTTTACCGTTTCGGTCCGGTGTCTGCTTCGAATCGGTACCATCGGATTCCTTGTCTTTACGGAAGTGCCGACAGTTCTTTTGGAAGTGTCCCGTCTTGCCGCAATAGAAGCAAGTAGGCCTCCCCCTTGACTTTGACCATGTCCCCGACTTCTACCGGTTCTGGAGACTACGGTTTCTATGTTATCCGCGTTCCGATTCGGTAAGGAGCGCTTTGGAGTCGGAGCTCATATCCTTATCTTTCTGACACGCCTCCTCATCCAGCAAGCTCGACTTCACTCTTGCTAGGGATAACCGTTTTCCTTCCGTCCCGGCGTTGCCCAAAGTGACGACCAATGTCTCCCAGCTATCCGGGAGGGAACAGAGCAGGAGTAGTGCTAGTACTTCGTCGACGAGAGGTACTTCCAATGATGTTGCCTGGTGTATCAGCCCCTGGAAGGCATTCATGTGCTCCGCCATGCTGGAGCCATCTTTGTACCGGAGTCTTACTAGCTTCCGGAATACCGAAACTTGATTAACAACATTTTTGTTTTGAAACATTATGCCGATCTTCTCCTAGAGCTCATGAGCCTTGCTCTCTTCATTGAAGTTGTTGTACAGGCTCATGTTGATGAAGCACCGTATGTACATAGAGAACGGGAAATGAAGAACGACACAATGGAAGAGAGGAGTACGCAGGATGTTTAACGTGGAAAACCCCAAACTAAGGGAAAAACCACGGCAGCCCACAGGCTGCAAACTATCACTAGGTTAGTATGTACAAAACAGTGAGTTCACGGAGGCAACGACCTCGTGCTCACAATCTTCACCACAGGCGGCGGTTACAACAGAGGCGACGACCTCTTTCTCTCTCTCTCTCTCTGTACACTATTACGCGCTCTGATCTCACGCAGACAAGAAATAACAACAACAGTAACTAAAAGTTTGCCCTAAGTCATATTTATACTAATATGACTTTTCGGCTATTTACAAATATAGCCTCGATGGACTCTCAGAAACATATTTGCGAATATGTCTCTTCATCCGGTGAGCATTCCTCACCGGGTCTGCACCATCCAGCTCTCCGTAGCCGGGTACTCCTCATCCGGTTTTCACCGGGTCTGCATCATCCAGCTCTCCGTAGCCGGGTGCTCCTCATCCGGTCTTCACCGGGTCTGCACCATCCGGCTCTCCGTAGCCGGGTACTCCTCATCCGGTCTGCACCGGGTCTGCACCATCCGGCTCTCCGTAGCCGGGTACTCCTCATCCGGTCCTCACCGGGTCTGCACCATCCGGCTCTCCGTAGCCGGGTACTCCTCATACGGTTTCTTCATCAACACTTTTCTTCTCCCTTCCCATCCGGAGGGACCTGTCTCCCAACACCATCTTACTTGGGAGCCTACAACGCGGAGATGGAGGAGCGTGGCGTAGACGAGGCGTTGAGGCTGGAGTTCTTCTGTCGGGTCGTAGCTGTCCGGATGCATGCGGAAGTAAAGGAGCTCCGTGAGGCTCATAGTTCGTGGGAGGCCTTCGAAGAGGCGCTCCTGAAGGCATACAGAGGATGGCGGAAGAGCCGGGGACGACACGAATTCGACCAGTGGGTAGCATCAGCAGAGACCCACCGGGGCGTGACGAAGGCTTCCAAGAGTTCGAGCGACGGCTTGCTCGGCTCCTGGAGCGGGAACAAGGTTTGGTGGGGATGGACAAGGTCCTATTGTTCGTCAGGTCGATTGACCGAACGGATTGGGAGGCCATCGGGATTGAGCTCGAAGATGATGACGGAGCGAGTGGGCTTACAGAGGACTGGTCGAAGGTCGGAAGGGTGTGCCAACGGCTAGACAATGAGGGAGCCGAGAAGGCTAAGAGGAAGGCGTGCGACGGCATGCCATCACAGCGGGAAGAGGCCGAACGGCAAAGAGAACTGGCAAGGGTCGGCGTTGGGGCCAGGATTGCGGAGGCGTACGCAGCTCTCGAGGCGATGCTCGAGGAAGAGGAAAGATCAAGGCCGCAAGCCGAGACTGAGGAGACGGACTTGCCCCACGCGACGGCGGAAGATCGGTACGACGGTACCACGGGAGAGGGCGCGAAACAAAATGCCCTCTCGATTTGTGGAGATAGAACGGCAAAGGACGAGGCCGAGATACTGATCGCGGAACCAGATAGTTGGGACCAGCGGTTTCGGGCGTGTCAGCCCGAAACCCCGGAAATTGGAGAAGCAAGCCCAGGCGGGGCTTGTGCGATCAGTAAGAACACGACCGCCGACCACGAAGAGTCGGTGGCTACGGACAAGGGCGTAAAACGGACGGGCGATTCTTTGTGTCTTCCCACACTTGCTCCCGGGACGATGGCAGTCGGGCCCGAGTGCCCACGTGAGTGCCATGCGGAGGAAGGCGGTGGCGGCGAAAGACCAAGAATCACCGGCGAGACGATACGGGGAAGGACGAACGGACCTGGACGAGAACCGGGCGGAGCGGACTCCCGGACGACCATTCTGGGAGGGAGGAAGAGAGCAGGCCTGAGAAGAGGCCGAGGAGACGGTACGTCGGTACCACGGGAGAGGGTGCGGAGTAAACCGCCCTCTCGGCATGCAGAGAAGGACGACCCGGGACAGGGTCAGGAAGACAAATCGGAGGCCCAAGGAGGATCCTTCACACTGGTTCTACAGAAACCGGCGGTCGGCCTAAAGTGACGAATGGTGGCGGCGAGGGGACGAAGGCAAAGGGTTATGGATGGGTGGTCTACGGAGATCCTCACACAGATCCGGCGGTCGGCCCGAGAGTCGACGTGAGTCCTATAGGAAAGGACGGCGGCGACAGGTGAACGTGATCAACAGAAGCGGCGGGGCAGGGAACCGAAGCCAGAAGGGGAGGTCCCACAAAGACACTCACACTGATTCGGCGGTCGGCCCGAGAGCCGGCGTGAGTCCTATAGGGGAGATCGGTGGCGGCAGGAGAACGTGATCGGACGACAAGAGGCGACGAACGGCAAGAGGTATCAGGCCAACGAGGCGGCCACAAACCAAATCGGACCTTTCGGCAAGGTCATTGGGCGTACGGAAGTCCGGTCCTACGGGATCCCCACACTTAACAAGAGACTCCGGCAGTTCGGCCAACGTGGCAACATGAGACCGAGAGAGAAGGTTGGTGGCGGCGGGAAATGAGACCTGACTACGCGGAAGACACGAGGAGAGTCTGGGAGGGACTTAAACAAAAGACATCTGGATCTCGGCAAGCGACGAAACGAAGACCGGTCTTATGGGACCCTCACACTGATCCGGAGACCCCGGCAGTTCGGCCAACATGGCAACGTGAGACCTAGGGAGAAGGACGGTGGCGGCAGGGAACGGGACCCAACGACACGAGGTAGCGGATAGGGAGTCGGTATAATGGGGAGGACGAAGTGCGAAACCCTCACCGGCTGGTTACGGTTTCGGAAGGAGCCGGTAGGGGCAAACACGGGGAGGTGTGTCAGGCCGGAAAGGCACACCTGGGACGAAACAAGAGTCTCGCAAGTGGCCATCGCGGGCCGGATCGAAGCGTGACTGTGGAACGGTGTTTGGCGCGGGCGGAAGATGGCACAAGGGAGGTGTCGGGAACGAGGTGACGAGTGCATAGTGGACTGCACAGGGTCGGAGTCAGGGGATGACAAGAGAGGCCGGAGGAGGATCCTCCACACTCGCTTCATAGATCTCGGGAGCTCCGTCGAAGTAGCGAAGACTGACACGGCAAGCCCGGGGTGACAAGCTCCTGGGGGCGACGGGACGACGGCAATCAGAAGACTCGGGACCTGTTGCAGCAGCACGAAGACGGCAAGGGCCAAGTGGGCTACTACGGGGTGTTCCCCAGATGTGGAGGACACCAGTATGCGGGTGAGCGGCGATGCACGATCTGGCCGGGAAAGGGGCCGACAAGGCGTGCAATGAACCGGAGTACGGCACAGGCAGTGCCAAACAACAAACAAGGGTATGTGGCATATGGAGGTGCCGGAGCAGAAAGGCGAGCGCGGAGATAGGTTGCGCGGTTCGGAGGTAGCGCGGAGAAGGCCAGAAAGGGATCCTCCACACCGTTCCGGAGACCATGGCGGTTCGAGCCGACGCGGCAATGTAAGACCATGGAGAAGGAAGGTGGCGGCGAAAGGACGAGGGCAATGCGAAACAACATGGGACGGCAATCAGGACGACGTGAATGATCAACGGAGGCCAAGCGGGCCGCTACGGGCGTTCCCCAAGCGGAGGACATCGGGCATACGACGGGGAGCGGGGCGTTCATACGGCCGAACAAGGGCCAACGGAAGTACGCGTACTACGGAGATCGCGGTAGAGGACCCATCGACGGGTCGAACGAGCCTACAGGGAGGTAAACGCAAAGGAAGAACCGAAGCCGACGGATCAAACCGGCAGCGAGCCGGCATGCGGATTACGGAAGACCGGTTTCTCACCGGCCGAAATCTCTCACCCTTCACCAGATTTGGCACGTACCGGTGGACGTGCGGTTAGGTGGGGGCGGATATCGTGGAGAATTTCGGCCAGAGGCAGAAACCGGGAAACATTGGCTACATCCGCGGGGTGCAGCATGTGTGCTCACCTGTGTACATTTAGTGTGAATAACGAGGGCGCCTTTATGGCGCCGAAGAGTAGTCAAGTCGGGACAGACGATCCCCTGTAAGTCGGGATTTATCCCACATTGTAACTCATCCCTCTCCTTGTTCTATAAAAGGAAGGGAGCGCCCTTTGTGAAAGGGGTTGCCCATTTTGCGTTAGAGGGTATACCGTTAGATTTAGGGTTAGTTACATTTCTTCTTCTTCTTCTTCTTCTTCTTCTTCTCCACCTTCATGTTCGCTTAGGGTTTGCTTCAGGTCGTCTCCTTTGCAAGACCCCGCTAGGCGCGACAAGCCCGTGAGCTCTCCGACCGACGGTTTGGCAGCTGACGACTATTGTAACCTACCTTGGTCCGGCTCGAAGCCGGGGATGTATTCTTCCTTATATACATATACATTTGCGTCTGTCTGTGTATATTCGCGTCTCTATTGGTGTCGGGTGCTTCCCCTTTCCTGCGTTTCCTGTACATAAGGGCGTGAGTCGGGTCGGCCTATGTGTGTTGACGGGAACTGGTCATTCCTTATGCACAAGGCTCGGCCACAACTGAGCTTAGAATGATGCACAGAAAACGGGAAATAAAAAAAAACACGACACAAAGAAGAGGAAGATACACAGGAGGTTTACGTGGAAAAACCCCAAACTAGGGGAAAAACCACGGCAGCCCACAGGCTGCAAACTGTCACTATGTAAGAATGTACAAAATAGTGAGTTAACGGAGGCAACGACCTCGGACTCACGATCTTCGCCACAGGCGGCGATTACAACAGAGGCAGCGACCTCTTTCTCTCACTCTCTCTTTGTACAACGTTACATACTCTGTCTTCTTCTTGCACCAACAAGAAAATGACAACAACTCAATTCCTAAAAGTTTGCCCTAAGTCATATTTATACTAATATGACTTTTCGGCAATTTACAAATGTAGCCTCGATGGGCTCTCAGAAACATATTTACGAAAATGTCTCTTCATCCGGTTCATACCGGGCCTACACCATCCGGCTTTGCATAGCCGGGTACTCCTCATCCGGTTCATACCGGGCCTGCACCATCCGGCTCTCGGTAGCCGGGTACTCCTCATTCGGTTCTTACCGGGCCTGCACCATCCGGCTCTCCGTAGCCGAGTACTCCTCATCCGGTTCATACCAGGCCTGCAACATCCGGCTCTCCGTAGTCGAGTACTCCTCATCCGACACTGATCTTCTCCCTTCCCATTCGGAGGGACCTGTCTCCCAACAAACCCCCCCTTCACTCCGGCATGGGGTGTCTTACCAGTCCGATCCTCTTCCGGCATGCGTTCAGCTTGTCGGGTATCAGCAATTTGGTCAGCATATCTGACCCGTTCTCAGCCGTGTGGATCTTTGTCAGTGCCAACTCTTGGTCATCTACTCTTTCCTGGATCCAGTGATACCTCCGCTGGACATGCTTCATCCGGGAATGGTAGGCCGCATTCTTAGCAAGGTGGATGGCACTTTGACTGTCGCAGTAGAGTCGGTATTCCTCTTGCCGGATACCGAGCTCTCCATTGAAGTCCTTCATCCATAATATTTCCTTGCCGGCTTCCACACCTGCCATGTACTCCGCCTCCGTGGTTGACAATGCAACCGTCTTCTGCAGCCTCGACTGTCACGAAACATCTCCCCCTGCATATGTCATCACATACCAGGATGTAGACCGGCTGGTATCCTCATCAGCCGACATGTCCAAATCGGTGAAATCGTCCAGTTGAGGTTTTCAGGAGCTGAATCGGAGACACATATTTGAAGTGCCCTTCAAATGCCGGAGTATCCATTTGACCGCGTTCCAGTGCTCCTTGCCGGGATTACTCATAAACCGGCTCACCACTTCGACTGCGTATCCTATATCCGGTCGGGTACACACCATAGCGTACATCAAGCTCCCGACGACAGAGGCATATGGAATCTTCATCATATCTGCCTTCTCTGCTTTCGTCTTCAGGCTTTGCTTACCGGATATCCTGGAGTTTGCTGGAAGTGTCGATCCGACCGGTTTCACATCTGACATGTTGAACCGATGAAGCACCTTTGTGACGTACTTCTCTTGTGACATCCATAATTGCTTCTTTGACCGGTTCCGGATGATGTGCATCCCCAACATCTGTCTTGCCAGACCCAAGTCTTTCATTGAGAAGGTCCGGTTGAGAGCCTTCTTCAGCATCTGTATTTTTACTTGGTCTCGTCCGACGGTCAACATGTCATCCACGTACAGGAGGAGTATCAGGAAGTCGCCTCCTTCAAACTTCCTCACAAACACGCAGTGATCGGCCTGCGTCTTGTGGTACCCTTGATCGGTCATGAAGGAGTCGAACTTCCGGTACCATTGCCGGGGAGCCTGCTTCAGTCCGTACAGGCTCTTCTTCAACCAACATACCAGGTGCTCCTTCCTTTTCTCCACAAATCCTTCCGGTTGCTGTATGTAGATCTCCTCTTCGAGGTCACCGTGAAGGAATGCCGTCTTCACGTCCAGCTGCTCTACCTCGAGGTCCATGCTTGCCACTATACTCAGCACCGTCCGGATGGAGGTCATCTTTACTACCGGGGCAAATATCTCGTCGAAGTCCAGACCCTTCTTCTGCTGGAACCCCTTCACCACGATCCTGGCTTTGTATCTCCGGGGGTTGCCGGCATCTCCCGGTTTCAACTTGTACACCCACTTGTTTCGGAGTGCCCGCTTTCCTTTCGGCACTCCACCAATTGGTACGTATGGTTCTCATGCAGGGAATCCATCTCATCCTGCATGGCACTTAACCATTTTCGGCTGTGGGTGTCCTCCTTCGCTTCTTTGAAGCTTTCTGGCTCTCCCTCATCGGTCAGCAGCACATGCTCTGCATCCGGAAATCTCTGGGGGGCCCTTCTCTCTCTGAGAGGATATCTCCGTCTTTGGGCTTCGGTAGCCGGATCCTCCATTTGCACTTTATCCGAATCCGATTTGGGGTCTAGGCCGGTTCCGGTCTCAGCTTCCTGTACTTCTTCTTCTGCCGGTTCGGTATCCTCACCGTATCCGGCTGGTTCTTCGAGTGCTAACCGGTCTCTCGCCGGTTGGGTCTGCTGATCCTTACCGGTCGACTCGGAGTTCATTATCTTCTCCTCCGACTCCCAGTAGGCGAGCGTCTTGTTCTCCATGAAGATAATATCTCGACTCCGGAATACCTTCTTGTCGACCGGGTCCCACACTCGGTAGCCGAACTCATCGTCACCTTAACCGAGGAATATGCATGGCCGGGTCTTTGGATCTAACTTTCCTCTCCGGTCCTTTGCTACATGCACATACGCAAGACACCCGAACACCTTCAAATGCCGGTAGGACACTTCCTTACCGGTCCACACTCTCTGTGGCGTGTCTCCGTCCAAGGGTACTGAGGGTGATCTGTTTATCATGTATGTCGTTGTCGACAGTGCCTCAGCCCAAAACTTCTTGGGTAGTTTTGCATGCACTAGCATACTCCGGACCCTCTCCATTATAGTCTGGTTCATCCTCTCGGCCAGTCCGTTTAGTTCCGGCGTCTTCGGCACGGTAAATTCGAGCCGGATTCCCTTCGAGCGGCAATACTCCTCGAACTGCCCCCGGCACTCTCCTCCGTTATCTGCTCGAACCGCCTTCAGCTTCCGACCGGTTTCTCTTTCCACTCTCGTGTGGAGCTCTTTGAAGACGGATAACACCTGATCCTTTATCTTCAGCGGTGTGGCCCACAGCTTCCGGCTGTGGTCATCTATGAACGTCACGAATTACTGCGCTCTGGCATGTGACTTCGTGTCTACTTGACACACATCCGTATGCACCAACTCCAGTGGTGCATTACGTCTCATCGGTGGCCTTGGTTGGAAGGAGGTCCGGTTCTGCTTACCGGCCAGATAATCAGTGCACTTCTCTAAGTGCACGTTCTTCATTGGAATGAGGTTGTTGTCTGCAAGCCTCTTCATCCCCTTCTCGCTCATATGACAGAGCCTCTTGTGCCACAGCTCACCGGCAGTGTCGGATGCCACGTTCACTTCTTCCGGACATAACCGGGCATTCATCAGGTACAGTCTGTTGACCTTCCGGGCCCGAGCCACAATCAGGCTCCCTTCGCTGAACTTCATGACACCGTTCTGGATGCAGCCCGTGTAGCCTTTATCATCTAGCCGACCGGCTGATATCAGGTTTAAACGAACCTCCGGAATGTGTTAAACATCCTTCAGCAGCAACTTGCATCCGGTTGGTGTTGACAGCTACACGTCTCCTATGCTGACAATTCGGCATGTACCTTCATTCCCCATCCGGACATAGCCGTGGTCACCGGCTGAGTAGGATGAGAGGCATTTCCGGTCCGGGGTAAGGTGGAACGACGCTCTGGAGTCGACCACCCAAGTCATCTCGTCGCCGGCACGGTTTATCTCAATCTCCTCGGTGATGAGCATCAACTCTTCTTCACTTGCCCCGATTGCCGTCGTTCCCTTCCGGTTCGTCCCCTTCCGGTCTTTACCGTTCCGGTCCGGGGTCCGCTTCGAATCGGTACCGTCGGTTTCCTTGTCTTTACGGAAATGCCGACAGTTCTTTTGGAAGTGACCCGGCTTGCCGCAATAGAAGCAAGTGGGCCTCCCCCTTGACTTTGACCGTGTCCCTGACTTTTCCCAGTTTTGGGGACTACGGTTTCTCTGTCTTCCACATTCCGATTCGGCAAGGAGCGCTTTGGAGTCGGAGCTCGTATCTTTGTCTTTCCGACGCGCCTCCTCATCTAGCAAGCTCGACTTTACTCTTGCTACGGATAACCGTTTTCCTTCCGGCCCGGCATTGCCCAAAGTGACGACCAACGTCTCCCAGCTGTCCGGGAGGGAACCGAGCAGGAGTAGCGGAAGTACCTCATCGACAAGGGGTACTTCCAATGAAGTTGCCTGGTGGATCAGCCCCTAGAAGGCATTCATGTGCTCCGCCATGCTGGAGCCATCTTGGTACCGGAGTCTTACTAGCTTCCGGAATACCGACACCTGGTTTACAACATTTTTGTTCTGAAACATTATGCCGATCTTCTCCTAGAGCTCATGAGCCTTGCTCTCTTCATTGAAGTTGTTGTACAGGCTCATGACGATGAAGCACCGTATCTACGCTGTTGTCTTCATGTCCATCACCTCCCATATCGCGGCGTCGATTTTGTCCGGTCTTTTGTCCCCGAACTGAACCGGCAACCAGAGGTCTTTAATCACGAGCATGTCCCTCATCTTCGACTTCCACACTGAATAGTTGGAGCCGGTGAGCTTGAACATGCCGCCAAACGATTCGTCCATTTTTCTGTGTTGTTTCGCTCTGATACCACTTGACGGGAACTGGTCGTTCCTTATGCGCAAGGCTCAGCCACAACTGAGCTTAGAATGATGCACAGGAAACGGGAAACAAAAAAAACACAGGAGGTTTACGTGGAAAAACCCCAAACTAGGGGAAAAACCATGGCAGCCCACAGGCTGCAAATTGTCACTATGTAAGAATGTACAAAACAGTAAGTTCACGAAGGCAACGACCTCGGACTCACGATCTTCGCCACAGGCGGCGGTTACAACAGAGGCAACGACCTCTTTCTCTCACTCTCTCTTTGTACAACGTTACGTACTCTCTCTTCTTCTTGCACCAACAAAAAAATGACAACAACTCAATTCCTAAAAGTTTGCCCTAAGTCATATTTATACTAATATGACTTTTCAGCTATTTACAAATGTAGCCTCGATGGGCTCTCAGAAACATATTTACGAAAATGTCTCTTCATCCGGTTCATACCGGGCCTGCACCATCCGGCTCTCCGTAGCCGGGTACTCCTCATCCGGTTTTCACCGGGCCTGCACCATCCGGCTCTCCGTAGCCGAGTACTCCTCATTCGGTTCATACCGAGCCTGCACCATCCGGCTCTCCGTAGCCGAGTACTCCTCATCCGGTTCATACCGGGCCTACACCATCCGGCTCTCCGTAGCCGGGTCCTTCTCATACGGTTTCGGCCTCGGCCTATCAGCCTCGACTGAGTTTGTTCATCGGCACTGATCTTCTCCGTTCCCATCCGGAGGGACCTGTCTCCCAACATGTGTGTGTGTGTGTGTGTGCGTCAGTTGGTGTCAAGCGTGCGTTGTCGTGAAGAAAACCGTCTCGTAGCGCAATCGGTGCATAGCGTGCGTGAACCAGCTCTTCACGCGTGTGCACCCTTTTATGTATATAATAGGGAATTAAGTAGATAGGCATATCCGGGGGTAGTTAGATTCGGTAGGTAGGAAGTAAATGAGGGAGAAGGCTCCCTTCTTGAAGCTATAAAAGAGAGGGAGACGCGGGGGAGAAGGGATCGTGCATTGAGGAGGATGAAGTGTTGTCGAACCGTAACCGAACACTTCTCCTCTGTTCATTTTCCATCGCTCTGCAGGGTTTTCGGGAGGCTCGCGCTGCTTCGAGGAACGCCCGTGTGCTTCCGACAACACCTCCATGCTATCCCCTTTCGTGCGCAGACGAACATGCATCGACATCTGTTCGCCGGCCTGTTCGGTTGTAACCGCTCGCGTGCTCTGTTGTTTTGTGTCATTTGTTAATATACAAACATTCGTGTCTCTCTGCCCCTGTGTCTCTTTGCTCATACGTAACTGGTCGTCTCTCTCTTTCTCTTTCCCATCCTATCACCTGCTCTTCGGTTCAAGACCCCGGTGGTCCCGCCTCGTTTCTCCACGCACGCGCGTAGCAACGCGACATATTTGGTGAACCCGAAATGAAACAGGCGGCAGAGGAGCAGAAGATGAGGGGGTCAGATCTTGCAGAGGCCATGGCTTCGGCCGTGGACCAGATAGTGAGCGCGTGCGAGGGCACCGGCGCCCTTGACAGGGCTATTGAGGCGATCGTCGATATGATCGGCCGGTTCAGTGGAAAGGATGCCATGAGTTATTTGGCGTCCTACCGGGTGGAGATGTTGATGAGGGATATTCCGGAACAGAGGCGTCTTGCCGGATTCCCTCAAGTGGCGATGCCGGGCATCCATGCGGAGGTGCTCGAGGTCTGGGCGGAGAGCCGGACCTGGGAGGAGTTCGAAGGACGGCTCCTGGAGAAATACGGGCTGGGTGACGCGCTTCGACTTTCGAAGCGGGGCTTCATGAAGTGGGTGGAGTCCCCCGACAAAGGAAGAAATGCGTCGGCACTCCTCCGGGAGTTTGAGGATCGCTTTGCGCGCCTTTCGGCGCTCGATCGGACCGTTCTGGACACAAGTTGTGTCCTACTGTTTGTCAAATCGGTTGACGCACAGGATCGGGAGCAAGTGGGCTCCTTACTGGAAGCCGAACATGGGCTGACGGCCGACTAGGCCGCGGTAAAAAGAGTCTGCGGTCGTTTTGACAAATGGTGGGAGTGGGCTAATACAGGGGCGACTGGGGCGGGTCCTGTCGCAGCAAGGAAGCTCGAACCGATACCGTAGGCGCGACGGAAGAGACCCGGGAGTGGCTCGAAACCGGTTCGGCTTCGACCGGCGTGGTCAGAGGCTCGTCCGGGGGGACAACTTTGGAGGAGTTGACACGGGCGGTAAAGGATCTCTAGATCGCCCAGGCTCGGAGGGAAGGTGGCGAACAGGCTCGTGACCGACGGCCTCCGGCAGGAAATAGGTGCATGTGGTGCGACGAGGTCGGCCACATCCGGAAAGACTGCAGGGACTTTGCGGAGGCTTTGAGAAGCCGGATAGTGTACCTGTGGGAAGGTCGGGTGCACGCCAGCGATACCTGGAGGGCCCTGAACCGAAACGACGGGCGAGGGGGAATGAAAAGGCTGATGGAAGAGGCGGCGGCCCGGCACGCGGAGACCGTCCACTACTCGACGTCGGCCGGTATTCGGTTCTGGCCGACGATGCTGGAAGGCCTCGCCAGTGCCCGACTAAGGAAAGACGAGGCGGACCGCGTGGAGAAGCGGGTCCAGGAGGTAATCGGGAGGAGTGATCCGGTCGAAGAAAAGACGGGTTTCGTCGAAGCAGCTTGCAAGAACTACGAGGCGATGGTTGAAGACAAACAGGTAGGTAAAACCGGAAGGGCCTGACCCTCATAAAGATACGAAACCCGATTCGGGCCGAAACAGAACGAGGCCGGTGAGACCAGTGCCCGGGATAACCACAAGAAGGGCGGATACCGGTTGGGCACGGAGATCGAAAGGACCACGGACCTACGGAAGGTCTTGGAAGAACGAATCCTCGACAGCAAGGTGGAACTGTCGTTGCGGGAGGTGAAGAGGAAGAGGCTGTCGACGGAGACAGAACCGGAAAGGCCGGTGGAGGTGCGGACGACGCACATGGAGGACATGGCACTGGAAGACGAGTGGGCGGAGAGCCATTACTCGAGGCCACACTGGGCCCGTGCGACCACGGAAACCCCGGTGAAGATCGGAGATGTTCAGGAACCGATGGTGGCGCTGGTGGACCACGGTTCGGAAATAAACCTGATGTCCATGGACTTCTACAAGAAGGGGAAATGGCCGATCAACACCAAGCACGGGTGGAAGATACGGGTGGCGACGCACGCCACCGAGGAACTACACGGGGCTTGCCCAAACGTGAGAGTCAAGATCGGCGACGTCGAGATAGATCAACACTTCTTTGTGCAGGAGACGTCCTCACACCCGGTCATACTGGGAGAACCGTACATTACGGCAGCGCAGATGGAGACCAAGGTGCTGGACAACGGGTCGGCCTACGCGAGGGTCAAGAGTCAGGACGGGCGTCATTCGGTCCAGTTCCTGACGGTGCGACCGACCCACGAGCGAAACCGCGAATCCCTCGGTGGCGAGAACCGAGAGGATTTTTAGAGAGGGCTGTCAAGGCATGGGGCCGCGACAGTCCGGACAGTCCAGGAAAACCCCACAAATGTACGATAGAGGCGAAACCGAAGAAACGTTGTACCATAAGTAGGAAGTTTTGTTTCTTCGACAATGGAGGGTGTACGATAGTCGGCGTCGTTCGCCGAGAAAAGACGAGGGCGGAAGAGTGACTCCGGGCGTACGGAGTTCTCGGTCCCAGCGAGGAAATCAACGGAGCCGTGGAGGCGGTCTCCTTCGACGATACCTTGGGAATACTGCGAGAGTTGGTCGGAGAGGGCCTTAAAGAGGACCGGACGATACCGGTTTGCTCAGAAGAGATGTACGAAGTCATCGCGGACTTCAGTCGAGGGCTCGAGTCGGATCGGACGGCCCGGGTTAACACGAAGTACAAGAGTGTGGACCGGAAGGTAAGGCCAGTCGCGGCACCCTTACCGGAGGGCAGTGAGTTGTGAATCAAGGGGGTCGCGTCGGACCCTAGTTTACGAGATCCGGCCTGCATAGGACACACCTTCACCGACAGAACGCTTCGGGAGCTAAAAATCGGTGGGGGCGGTTTCCTACTGCCGGCGGAAGAAGACCGGTTTCGGAGAATGCTCAGAAGGCACGGGAAAGCCTTCGCATTCTCACTGGGAGAGATCGGCTGCGTAGATCCGACAGTCGTGAAGCCGATGGTGATATTCACGGTACCGCATGTGCCGTGGAATCTCAAACCAATTCCCGTACCGAGAGCTCACATCCCGGAGCTGATGGAGCTGTTGAGGCAGAAAGTCGATATGGGCATCCTCGAACCGTCGAGTGCCCCATACTCGAACCGGTGGTTTACTGTACTGAAGAAGAACGAGACGTTGCGCTTCATTCAAGACCTGCAACCGGTCAACAGAGTGACCATTCGGAACGCAGGAATCAGACCAATGATAGACGAGTTCGCAGAGGCCTTCGCCAGAAGGTCGATCTACTCGGTCGGTGATCTGTACTCGGGGTAAGATCAGTTCCAACTAGCCGTAGAGAGCAGAGACATTACGACGATGCGGACTCCTCTCGGCCTAGTGCGGATGTGTACCCTGCCACAAGGAGGGACGAACTCGGTGGCCCACATGGTGAATGCGATGAACAAGGTGCTGAGGGATTGAGTCCCGGACATCACCATGCCATTCTTGGACAACATCCCTATCAAGGGATGTCCGGTGGAGGAAAAGGACGAAACGATCGGACCGGACGGATGCCGGAAATTCGTGGCGACACACATTGACGACTGCGAGAGGGTGCTGCAGAGGCTAGAGGACGCGAGGCTCACCTTCTCCGGGGAGAAATCGGCCTTCGAGCAATCAGAGATCATGGTCGTCGGACATCTATGCGGACCGTATGGCCGGAAACCGTCTCCGGCTAAGGTGGAAGCCATCTCCGCAATGAAGCCCGACTGTAACTCGGTCACGGAGGTACGGAGGTTCTTGGGAGCATGCGCGTTCTACCACATATGGATCCTGCATTACGCTCACGTTGCCGAGCCGCTATACGGGTTGCTGAAAAAGGGGCGAAAATTCGAGTGGCGAGACGAGCATACGGAGTCGGTCCAAAAGATGAAGGAGGCTCTTGCTGCAGCTCTGGCACTCCGGAAGGCTGGCTACGAGAAAGGCACTCCCGTCTACATAACGGTAGATACGAGTCCGACCGGGATCGGATGGGTTGTCAACCAAGAAGATGAGGACGGCATTTGGTTCCCAATCTGGTTAGGTGCGAAGGTCCTCAGCGAGCGACAACGAGGATACGCCCAGGTTAAACGCGAACTCTGGGGTATCGTTTCGGCGGTGAAGGCCGATAAAGACTATCTGATTGGGACAGAGGTAATTATCGAGACGGACTGCCAGCCGATTCTCGGCATGGTTTCCGGATGCGCAACCCCGGACCTGGCAATGCTCAGGTGGATAGCGTACATCAAGTCCCTGGATCCGGAAATACGACACATTTCCGGGAAAGACAATGCCATGGATGACATGCTTTCGAGGGCGCGATTCGACGACGAGGGCGGCATGGTTTCGGAGGACGAGGAAGTCGGCGTGGACTTCTTCAAGGCGGCTTACGTAACAACCGAGGGGGGGAGCACTCCGGCGCTTAACGATTTTAACGAGAGCAAGTACGATGGGGAGTGGCTGCGGATTGGAGGATTCTTAAGGACGATGACGCCAGACGCGTTGTCGTGAAGATTTTCGGCAATAGTGTGAAAATCCCATAAAACGTACGAAATCGAGTATGAATCACATAATACAATAATTGTGAAGATAACATTTTAGATAAATTTAATATCTAAGTACAAAATGATGGAGGTTTCGAATGCACTTTATTACACGAGAAACGGACAACTAAATGTCAAGATATGAGGGTATAAAGTTTGTGAAAGGAAAAGAGAAAATTGTGAGATATCCCATATAGGCACGACAAATACGACTCTCATCATATATAAGGTAGAGCAAAAGATATTATCTTTGTGTCTATGTGTGGAGCATAGAGAGTTCAAGGTAACTTGAACTAAGAGTGGAGGTGGGCTAGCTACTCGTAAAGGGTTTTGGCCAACCAAAACCGGACCGACGATGGAGCCGGTGATCCGACGGCATCTGGCGACGGCACCGGTATCCGCCGGTGAGACGACGGCATTCGGCAGCGACACCGGTGTCGTGAAGAAAACCATCCACAAGCGGAATCGGTGCACCGGAGCGTAGGAACCGGCTCATCATACACGTACGCCTTATGTTGTACATAGAAGATCCTAGGTAGGTAGGTTCGGTAGGTAGGAAATTAATGGGAAACGGCTCCTTCCTTGCCTATAAAAGGAGGGAGACGAGGAGGGGAGAGGGGATCGCGGAATCAGAGAAGACGAAGTGTTGTCGGGTTGTCGGCCGAAGGCTTCTCTCTCTTCCAAACTCCATAGCTTCTTTCTGTGCAGGTTTCGGGAGGCTCGCGCTGCTCTGAGGAATGCCTAATTGCTTCCAGCAGCACCTCCAACCTACTCCCTTCTTTCTGTGCGTTTACGAACAGGCATCGGCATCTGTTTGCCGGCCTGTTCGGTTGTAACCGCTTTCGTGCTTCCTGTTGTTTGTCTCTGTTAATATATACATACATACCTTCGTGTCTCTCTGTGTTGTTTTCCCGCTCGCGTCTTCGTGTTGAAGGGCCGTGTCCCTGTGGACCTACGCTCGAACCTAGTGGGTCTCTTCCCTTCTCCTTTCTCTCTTGCTGTTCGGTACAAGACCCCCGAGGTCCCGCCTCATTCCACGCATCCGCGAGGAATACCTCGACATCTTGGTGAACCCGACGTGAAGGAGGCGGCAGAAGAGCAGAAGATGAGGGGGTCGGATCTTGCAGAGGCCATGGCTTCGGCCGTGGATCGGATATTGAGCACACGCGAGGGCACCGGCGCCCTCGACAGAGCCATTGAGGCAGTTGTTGGTACGATCGGCCGGTTCAGCGGAAAGGATGCTACGAAGTATTTGGCGTCCTACGGGGCAGAAATGCTGATGCGAGACATTCCGGAAGAGAGGCGTCTTGCCGGGTTCCCTCGAGTGGCGATGCCGAGCATCCATGCGGAGGTGCTCGAGGTACGGGCGGAGAGCTGTACCTGGGAGGAGTTCGAAGGCCGACTCCTAGAGAAATACGGGCTGGAAGACGCGCTCCGGCTTTCGAAACGGGACTTCATGGTATGGGTGGAGTCCCCCGGCAAGGAAAGAAACGCGTCGGCACTCCTCCGGGAGTTTGAGGAGCGCTTTGCGCGCCTTTCGGCGCTTGACTGAACCGTTCTGGATACGAGCCGGGTCCTACTGTTCGTCAAGTCGGTGGACGAGCGGGATCGGGATCAAGTCGGCTGCTTGCTAGAAACCGAAGACGGGCTGAGGACCGACTCGACTGCGGTTAAGAGAGTCTGTGGCCGTTTTGACAAACGACGAGAATGGGCTGACAACGGGGCGGCCGGAGCGGGCTCTGTCACAGCAATGAGGCTTGAACCGGCACCACAAGGGCGAAGGGCAGGGACACGGGAGTGGCTCGAAACCGGTTCGGCTTCAACCGGCATGGTCGATGACTCGTCCGGAGGAGCAGCGCTGGAGGAGTTGACGCGGGCGATAAAGGGTCTCCAAATCGCCCAGACTCGAAGGGAAGGAGGCGAACCGGCTCGTGACCGACGGCGAACAGGTGCATGTGGTGCGACGAGGTCGGCCACATTCGGAAGGAATGCGGCGATTTCGCAGAGGCGTTGAGGAACCGGGTGGTGTACCTGTGGGAAGGTCGGGTGCATGCCGGCGATACCAGAAGGGCCCTAAACCGAAACGACTGATGGAAGAGGTAGCGGCCCGACACGTGGAGGCCATCCACTACTTGGCGTCGGCCGGTATTCGGGTCGGGGGCAGCGAGGCCCGAAAGGAGAGCAAAGACGGATTTTGGTCGGCAATGCTGGAAGGCCTTGCTGGCGCACGACTAAGGAAAGATGAAACGGACCGCGCTGAGAGACGGGTCCGGGAAATAACCGGGTGGAGCGATCCGGTCGAGGAGAAGACGGGCTTCGTAGAAGCCGCCTGCCGGAACTACGAGGCTCTGGTAGAAGACAAACGAGTGGGGAAAGCCGGAGCGGTCGGGCCCTCACAACGGTACGAGACCCGATTTGGGCAACGACGAAACGATGCCGGTGGGTCCAGCTCGCAAGATAACCCCAGGAAGGGCGGATACCGACTGGGGATGGAAATAGAAAGGACTACGGACCTACGAAAGGTCCTAGAAGAACGGATCCTCGACTAGAAGGAGTTCCACGACTCCATTGTGGACCTGGTGAAACGGAAGAGGCTGTCGACGGAGACGGAACCGGAAAGACCGGTGGAGGTGCGGACGATGCACATCGACGACATGGCGCTGGAAGATGAGTGGACGGAGAGCCACTATTGAAGGCCGCACTGGGCCCGAGCGACCACAGAGACCCCGGTAAAGATCGGAGATGTTCAGGAACCGGTGGTGGCATTGGTGGACCACGGTTTGGAAATAAACCTGATGTCCATGGACTTCTATAGGAAGGGAAAGTGGCCGATCAACACCAAGCACGGGTGGAAGATACGGGCGGCGACGCGCGCCACCGAGGAACTGCACGGGGCCTGCCCGAACGTGCGAGTCAAGATTGGCGACGTCGAGATTGACCAGCACTTCTTCGTACAGGAGACGTCCTCGCACCCGGTCATATTAGGGAAACCATACATCACGGCGGCGCGGATGGAGACCAAGGTGCTAGACAACGGTTCGGCCTACGCGAGGGTCAAAAGCCAGGACGGGCGCCATTCGGTCCAATTTCTGACGGTGCGACCGAACCACGAGCGAAACCGCGAATCCCTCGGTAGCGAGAACCGGGAGGATTTTTAGAGAGGGCTGCCAAGGCGTGGGGCCGAGACAGTCCGGACACTCGGGAAAGACCCCACAGCTGTACGATAGAACCGAAACCGAAGAAACCTTGTACGATAGGTAGAAAATTCTGCTTCTCCAACAACGGAGGGTGTATGATGGTTGGCATCGTTGGCCGAGAAAGGGCAAGGGCGGAGGAGCGACTTCGAGCGTGCGGAGTTCTCGGGCCGGACGAGGAAATCAGCGGGGCCGTGGAGGCGGTCTCCTTCGACGACACCTTGGGGATGCTGAGGAAGGTAGCCGGAGAAGACCTTAACGAAGACCGGATGATACCGGTATGTTCCGAAGAGATGTACGAAGTCATCGCGAACTTCAGCCAGGGGCTCCGGTCGGATCGGATGGCCCGAGTTAGCACGAAGTACAAGACTGTGGACCGGAAGGTAAGTTCAGTCGCGGCACCCTTACCGGAGGGCAGCGAGTCCCGAATCAGAGGGGTTGCGTCGGACCCCAGTTTACGAGATCCGGCCTGCATAGGACACACCTTCACCGACGGGACGCTCTGGGAGCTCAAGATCGGTGGGGGCGGGTTCCTACTGTCGGCGGAGGAAGACCGGTTTCGGAGAATGCTCGGAAGGCACGGGAAAGCCTTCGCATTTTCGCCGGAAGAGATTGGGTGCGTAGACCCGACAATCGTGGAGCCGACGGTGATATTCACGGTACCGCATGTGTCGTGGAATCTCAAGCCGATTCCGGTACCCAGAACTCACATCCCGGAGTTGATGGAGCTACTGAGGCAGAAAGTCGATATCGGTATTCTCGAACCGTCGAGCGCGCCATACTCGAACCGATGGTTTACCGTACCAAAGAAAAACGGAATATTGCACTTCATTCAGGACCTGCAGCCGGTCAATAGTGTGACCATTCGGAACGCAGGAATCGGACCGACCATAGACGAGTTCACGGAGGCCTTCGCCGGAAGGTCGATTTACTCGGTCGGTGATCTGTACTCGGGGTATGACCAGTTCCAGCTAGCCGTGGAGAGGAGAGACATTACGACGATGCGAACTCCCCTCGGCCTAGTGCGAATGTGTACCCTGCCACAAGGAGGGACCAACTCGGTGGCCCACATGGTGAATGCAATGAACAAGGTACTGAGGGATTGCATCCCGGACATCACCATGCCATTTCTGGACGACATCCCGATAAAGGGGTGCCCGGTGGAAGAGAAGGACGAGACAGTCGGGCCGGACGGATGCAGGCGATTCGTGGCAACACACATCGACGACTGCGAGAAGGTGCTACAAAGGCTAGAGGATGCGAGGCTCACCTTCTCCGGGGAGAAATCGGCCTTCGGGCAATCAGAAATCCTTGTGGTCGGACACTTGTGTGGACCGTATGGCCGGAAGCCGTCTCCGGCAAAAGTAGAAGCCATCTCCGCGATGAAGACCGACTGTAGCTCGGTTACTGAAGTTCGGAGGTTCCTGGGGGCATGCGCGTTCTACCACATATGGATCCCGCATTACGCCCACGTTGCGGAGCCGCTATACGGGTTGCTGAAAAAGGGGCGAAAATTCGAGTGGCGATACGAGCACACGGAGTCGGTCCGGAAGCTAAAGGAAGCTCTTGCGGCAGCACCGGCGCTCCGGAAGCCTGTCTACGAGAAGGGTACCCCGGTATACATAAACGGTGGATACGAGCCCAAACGGGATCGGATGGGTCGTCAACCAAGAAGACAAGGACGGCACCCGGTTCCCGATCCGATTCGGCGCAAAGGCCCTCAGTGAGCGACAACGAGGGTACGCCCAGGTTAAACGCGAACTCTGGGGTATCGTTTCGGCAGTAAAGGCCGAGAAAGACTACCTGATCGGGACAGAAGTGATTATCGAGACGGATTGCCTGCCAATTCTCGGCATGGTTTCCGGATGCGCGACACCGGACCTGGCGATGCTTAGGTGGATAGCGTACATCAAGTCCCTGGACCCAGAAATACGGCACATTTCCGGAAAGGACAACGACACGGCCGACATGCTTTCGAGGGCGAGGTTTGATGATGAGGGCGGCATGGTTTCGGAGGACGAGGAAGTCGGCGTGGACTTCTTCAAGTCGGCGTACGCAACGACCGATGGGACGAGCACTCCGGCACTTAACGGCTTCGACGAGAGCAAGTACGACGGCGAGTGGCTGCGGATTGGTGGTTTCTTGAGGACAATGACGCTGGATGCGTCGTGGACGAGAGACGAGGCCAACCAGATCCGGAAGAAAGCTTACCGATTCTTTGTCCGGGACGGATACTTATGGAAGCACCCGAAGAAGAGGAACGGCGTCTCGCTCCGGGTGGTGGCGATCAAGGAAGAACAGGAGGAGCTGCTGACGGCCTACCACAACAGCCCTTGGGCTGGACACCGTGGAACGTGGGCCACGTTCGAGAAGATAAAGGGGAAGTACTGGTGGCCGGGACTGTACCGGGACGTGCATCGGTTCGTGACAACTTGCAAGAGCTGTCAGATGCACTCCGTAGTCCGACATCGGGACGAGCTTCACCCTACGTACCCTCCGACCATCCACTTCAAATGGATGGTAGACCTGGTGACGATGCCAATGGGAGTAGGACAGATGTGGTATCTGGTCCTGGCTCGGGAAGATCTGACGAACCAGGTAGAAGGCCGACCCCTTCAGAACAAAACGACCGCGGCCGTATGTCGGTTCCTGATTGAGGACGTGATATGCCGGTACGGGTGCCTCGGGAAGATCGTGGCTGATCGCGGGGAGTTGGACGCCGAAGAGGCCGAGGAGCTGTTCAACCGGCTATGGGAGCGAAGACCGGAGGACGTGGAGCAGGCTGTGGGAAAGCTTCGGGTGGCAAGGACGAGGAACAAAGCCCGGTTCGACCGGACTCACCGGCTCCGACCAAAGAAGATCGAGGAAGGCGACTGGGTGCTAGTCTATGACAGCAGCCTCGACAACCAGCACTGAGCGACACGGAAGTTTGCAAGAAGGTGGTTTGGGCCTTACGTGGTACAAAGCACCAACGATAACGGGACGTACCATCTGGCGGAGCTCGACGGCACGAGAATGGCGACACCGGTAGCTGGGAAGCGGATCAAAGCGTTCAAGAAGCGTCACGACGACGAGGCGGATCCGGTTAACCTGGACCACGACGACGAACGATCCGAAACCGAGGAAGAACCGACGGGCGGGGAATGAAGGCTGGACCGGTTTTCTTCGTCCCAACTCAATTTGGCGCATGCCGGTGGATGCGCGGTTAGGTGGGGGCGGATGTCGTGAAGAAAACCGTCCACAAGCGGAATCGGTGCACCGGAGCGTAGGAACCGGCTCTTCATACACGTACGCCTTATATTGTACATAGAAGATCCTAGGTAGGTAGGTTCGGTAGGTAGGAAGCTAATGGGAAACGACTCCTTCCTTGCCTATAAAAGGAGGGAGACGAGGAGGGGAGAGGGGATCGCGGAATCAGAGAGGACGAAGTGCTGTCGGGTTGTCGACTGAAGGCTTCTCTCTCTTCCAAACTCCATAGCTTCTTTCTGTGCAGGTTTCGGGAGGCTCGCACTGCTCTGAGGAATGCCCGAGTGCTTCCGGCAGCACCTCCAACCTACTCCCTTCTTTCTGTGCGTTTACGAACAGGCATCGGCATCTGTTCGCCGACCTGTTCGGTTGTAACCGCTTTCGTGCTTCCTATTGTTTGTCTCTGTTAATATATACATACATACCTTCGTGTCTCTCTGTGTTTTCCCGCTCGCGTCTTCGTGTCGAAGGGCCGTGTCCCTGTGGACCTACGCTCGAACCTAGTGGGTCTCTTCCCTTCTCCTTTCTCTCTTGCTGTTCGGTACAAGACCCCCGAGGTCCCGCCTCATTCCACGCATCCGCGAGGAATACCTCGACACCGGTATCCGGCGGCAACCGGCGACGGCACGGGTATCCGGCGGCAACAGACGACGGCATCCGGCGAGGCACCGATGTGGCGGCGGCATCCGGCGGCATCCGACGACGGCATCTGTCGACGGCACGGGTAACCGATGGCATCCGGCGACTAGATAAATAAATATATAAATATATATACATATTTACATATACAAGGGGGAGCAAGTAAAGATTCGAACCTTGCACCTCCAAATTAGGAGTCAATTGGCTTACCATTAAGCCATGCTATTTAGTTGAAATTATATTTCTATCATTGTACTTTTAGATGTAAATTCTCATACATGAGAGCTAAAATGAGTGACATGGTTTTCATGCACCACATGTAATACATAAGCGCCAAATGGAAAACATGCAATTTATGCGTGTCTTGTACCCTCACATGCATCATATGCATGAGAGCATCTATAAAAGAAGGAAGGGGGAGGAGAAAAAACACGGTTTTTTTATTATTATGAAATTAAGAAGAAGAGATTCGTTATCAAATTGATGGTGTAACTTGTTTCTTAAATCTAAAGTTAAAAGTTCAATCAATCTCTCTCAATCGGGTAATCTCAACTTCTCTCTTTCCCAATCTATCTTAAGTACTTTCTCGCTAAAGCTTGCGCCAAAGCTTGTACCGACTTTGAATCCTTCCGGTCCAGAACCTCGGCGGTTCCACCTCACGATCTGCGCGTAGTGACGGATCTTCACGACATAATTAAGTGGTGAACCCGACGTGAAGAGCGGTAGGGGACGAGGAATATCTAATGAAGGCAATGTCAAAGATGATGATGGAGTTTTCAAGAGAAGGGAAAACACGAGATGCGGCCCAACAAGCCGTTGAAAGCATGATCAAGCGAGTCGGGTTTTTCGATGGAGGCAAAGTCCAAATATTTCTAAAGGCCTACAATGCCGAAATGGATTCAAGAGGAGTGGAGGAAGCAATGAGGCTGGAGTACTTTTGTCGAGTGGTGGCCGAACCGATCTTCGAAGAGATTAAAGAGATTCAAAAAACTCACAATTCGTGGGTGTCCTTCAAAGAAGCTTTACGAGAATCATATGGTTACGAAGAGCAAAAGGGACGAGGTCTATGTGAGTTTCACGAATGGGTGTCATCGAGAAAGACCCACCAGAGTGCTATGCATGCATTCGTTGAGTTTGAGTATCGCTTCGCTCAACTCTCGGACCGGGATCGAAGATTGGTGGGGGTGAATAAAGTTCTGTTGTTTGTAAAGTCAATCGATCGGAATGAAAGGAAGGCCATTGGAATCCAACTCGAGGATGACAATGGTGAAAATGGCCTCACTGAGGATTGGGCCAAAGTGGAAAGGGTATGCCGACAACACGATAAGAGGGAGATGAGATTCTCATCGACAACAACACGACCCACAAGGGATGTTCAAAGGAGAATGGGATGTGGCAATAAAAACCCACTGAAGGAAGAAAGCTCGAAGAGGGAAGCTTCAACAAAACTCAACATAGAAGCCTTGATGAGAGAGGCATTAATGAACTTAAAGGCACAAGTCGAGGTTGAAGAGAAGCTGAAAACAAAACCGAGGAAAATGGTGATCGATAAAGAGGAGACCTCCCGACAAATGCAGACTAATGATGCGGCCAATACGAAGGCCCAGGTTCGGTATGACAGTACCATGGGAGAAGGTGTGAAACAAACCACCTTCTCGACTTATGGAGGAACGACGGTCGAGAGAAGGGCCGAAGACTCGAGAGCGGGAAATTCTACTTTAAGAGTGGACGAGCATTTCAGAACACATGCTGTGTCCGAAATATTGAGTAATGAAGGTGCAAGCATGAGGGAAGCTTGCGTGATCAAGGGATGTAAAGAGTGCGAGGTCGACGTGATTGAGGCGGTAGCCACGAGAAACGACATCAAGTCGCAGATGGCTAAGGAAGAGTTCACGGCGGATGACCGTGTCGAGACTTTCCCAACACTTGATCTAGAGACTTGGGCAGTTGCGTCCGAGAGCCAACATGAGACCCAAGAGACGGAAAGTGGTGGGGAAGAAAATATTGAAGTCAATGCGAATAACAACATTGAGCGAAAGATGGCTACGGATGAGAAGACGGTGACCGATGGTGTCGAGGTTCTCCCCACATTTCTTCCTGAGACTTCGACAGTTGTGCCCAAGTGTCAACGTGAGACCGGAGAGACGGAAGGTGACGGCAAGAAATCGAAGGACCAAAGCGGTGATGAGGACGATGACCACAGACGAAGGGATCCCTCCACACCGGTTCCGAAGACTTCGGTAGTTGTGCCCGAGAGGAAACATAAGACCGGAGAGATGGAAGGTGGCGACGAGGAGATGAGGGTCGAAGCCAACGCATACAGAGGAACGGTGGCCAACAAGGAGGCCAAAAACAAAGCTACAATAGAGTTCGATGAAGAACCAAAGAGCGGCAAGAAAGGAAGAACCAGAATGCAATCCGGATGGAAGATGATGCGGTTGGTATTCCGACCCGAACGGAAGCCGACCCGGACGAGAGTTGATCAACCGGGCCCGACCCAACTGAAAACCGAACGGAAACTAACCCGGACGAAAGTCGATTGTTTGAGTCTGATTCGGCCGAATGTGAATCCAAATGAAGGCCGACCAAGCCAGAAGTTGATTGGTCGAGACCGATCCAGACAGAAGTTGAGCCGACCTAGACGAAGGTCGAAGCAGACGAGCCGCGACATCCAGTCGAGGCTGTTGAGCATAAGGAAAGGCAAACATGAGACGAGAAAGGATGATAAAGGAATGTTAAGTGACCAAGGAGATGGCCGAGATGAAGGTGGCACATGCACGAGGCATGAAGCGTTATGCTCGGGAGGAGCAAAGGGAGCCATGACAACTAGACATGGCAATAAAAAAGGTGAGCGAATGATATGGTGGATCGGATGGCATTGATAGTTTGAAGTAGACGACAAAAAGACGGTGCGGGCGAGGCGCAAGAAAGTAGGAAATCAAACACCAACCACCTTTGACCCTTCCACATCACTCTTTTCTTCTTGGCACATACCGGAGGATGTGCGGTTTGGTGGGGGTGGATGTTGTGATGTGGCATGTCTAGTGCGAGAAAAAGTCAAAAATTGAGGATCCACACACATTTCACGAATACTTGTAAAAATGAAAATAAATAAACCTAGGTCACAATGGCATTGAGTGCATGTAGAGGGTTGCAAGTAGGATTTGAACCTTGCACCTCTAAGATAAGATGCAATTACCTTACCTCTAAAGCTACTACTAAGTGTTGTAAATGTTCTATATTTCTTTCTCATATTCAATATTCCGTAGGAAACAAACATACAAAACCGTGTACACAAAACCACGGTTTTAAGCTCATGGTTTTCTGCATGTCACAAAGCAAAACTGTCTGCACAGAAACCATGGCTCCAAGCCCATGGTTTTGTGCATGGACAAACCTATAAAACCCCTAGTACGGCTTGTGTAAAGGGGGGGGCTCAATATGATATGACCATCATCATCACCATCAATAATATAGGCTTCTATTTCTTCTTCTTCGCATCTATCTTGTAATTATTTATCTACTTCTGAAAGTGTACAATCTTCAATCTTCTCAAGTGTAATAGGTCTTCCTCCAATCTTACATTCACATCGTCCTCTTCTCAATACCTTGACGGACATCCTCCTTGGTCCAAGACCCCGGTGGTCCCGCTCAAGCGAAGCACGCTCGCACGCGCATCTTCGCGACAGCATCATGGACAAAGGACGAGGCCAACTGGATCCGGAAGAAAGCGTACCGATTGTTTCTCCGGGACGGATACTTGTGGAAGCACCCGAAGAAGAGAAACGTCATCCCGCTCCGAGTAGTGGTGATGAAGGAGGAACAGGAGAAGTTACTGAAGGCCTACCACGACAGCCCCTGGGCTGGACACCGTGGAACGTGGGTCACGTTCGAGAAACTAAAGGGGAAGTACTGGTGGCCGGAACTGTACCGGGACGTGCATCGGTTCGTGACGACTTGTGAGAGCTGCCAGATACACTCCATAGTCCGACATCGGGACGAGCTTCACCCTACATACCCTCCGGCCATCCACTTCAAATGGATGGTAGATTTGGTGACGATGCCGATGGGCGTAAGGCAGATGCGATATCTGGTGCTGGCCCGGGAGGACCTGACGAACCAGGTGGAAGGCCGAGCCCTGCAGAACAAAACGACCGCGGCCGTGTGTCGGTTCCTGATCGAGGGCAAGATAAGCCGGTACGGGTGCGTCGGGAAGATCATGGCTGACCGCGGGGAGTTGGATGCCGAAGAGGCCGAGGAGCTGTTCGACCGGTTAGGGGTCAAGCTCTCGCTCACCACGGCGTACAATCCGGAGGCAAACAGGAAGGTGGAGTGCGGACACGGACCGATCATCAAAGCGTTAGTCCGGGCATGCGGAGGCCAGGTCGGGAACTCGCCACGACTGTTACCTTATGCCTTGTGGGCGGACAGGACAACACACAGTTCGGTAATCGGGTTCATGCCGTCAGAGCTCATGTTCAGACAGAAGCCGATCATGCCGATGGAACGGACGATCTCCTCTTGGGCGACAGTGGACTGGAAAGACGAGATGAGCTGGGAAGAACTGCTAGTGGCGCGTATACGGCAGCTCGAGCGGAGGCCAGAGCACGTGGAACGAGCGGCGGAGAGACTTTGGACGGCGAGGATGAGGAACAAAGCCCGGTTCGACCGAACGCACCGGCTCCGACCACAGTCTCCGACCGAACGCACCGGTTCGAGGAAGGCGACTGGGTGCTAGTCTACGACAACAGTCTCGACAACCAGCATCCGGCAACACGGAAGTTTGCAAAGCGGTGGTTCAGGCCTTACGTGGTAACGAGCGCCAACAACAATGGGACGTATCACCTGGCGGAACTCGACGGTACGAGGATGGCGATACCGATATCAGGGAAGCAGATCAAAGCATTCAAGAAGCGCCACGACGGCGAACCGGATCTAAGAGGCCTGGACAGCGACGAGGAACAGTCCGTAACGGAGGACGAACCGATGGACGAAGAACCGGAACTCGGACCAGTTTTCTCCAACCAGAGCACAATTTTGGCGCATACCGGTGGATGCACGGTTAGGTGGGGGCGGATATCGTGAAGAAAACCATCCCTTAGCGCAATCGGTGCATAGCGCGCGTGAACCGGCTCTTCACGCGTGTGCGCCCTTTAATGTATATAATAGGGAATTAGGTACATAGGCATATCCGGGGGTAGTTAGATTCGGTAGGTAGGAAGTAAATGAGGGAGACGGCTCCCTTCCTGAAGCTATAAAAGAGAGGGAGACGTGGGGGAGAAGGGATCGTGCATTGAGGAGGATGAAGTGCTGTCGAACCGTAACCGAACACTTCTCCTCTATTCATTCTCCATCGCTCTGCAGGGTTTTCGGGAGGCTCGCGCTGCTTCGAGGAAACCTGTGTGCTTCCGACAGCACCTCAATCCTATCCCCTTTCGTGCGCAGACGAACAGGCATCGACATCTGTTCGCCGGCCTGTTTGGTTGTAACCGCTGGTGTGTTCTGTTGTTTTGTGTCATTTGTTAATATACAAACATTCGTGTCTCTCTGCCCCTATGTCTCTTTGCTCATACATAACCGGTCGTCTCTCTCTTTCTCTTTCCCATCCTATCACCTGCTCTTTAGTTCAAGACTCCGGTGGTCCCGCCTCGTTTCTCCACACACGCGCGTAGCAAAGCGACAACGCTCCCTCTCTTTCTCTCTCTCCCTTCGGTTGCTTCCGGTGTGCTTCTGGGATGCCCCGGAAACGGTGAAGCACGACTTCCTACGCTCCGTCACTCCCTAGTCCAAGACCCCCATGGTCCCGCCTTTCTCCACGCACACGCGTAACAACGCGATAGCGCGTTGGCAAGGACGAAGGGCTGCTGCAGAACAGAGTGCCGGTCTCTCTCTCTCTCTCTCTCTCTCTCTCTCTCTCTCTCTCCTAGAATCGTCGTTCTCTGCGGGTGTCGGGAGTTCGCTGCCTTTGCTTCGTGGACAACCCGTTGTCGTGAAGAATTTCGGCCAGAGGCGGAAACCAGGAAACATTGGCTACATCGGCGGGGTGCAGCGTGTGTATGCACCCATGTACATTTAGTGTGAATAACGAGGGCGCTTTTATGGCACCGAAGAGTAGTCAAGTCGGGAAGGGCGATACCATGTAAGTCGGGATTTATCCCACATTGTAATGCATCCCTCTCCTTGTTCTATAAAAGGAAGGGAGCGCCCTTTGTGAAGGGGTTGCCCATTTTGGCGTTAGAGGGTATACCGTTAGATTTAGGGTTAGTTACGCTTCTTCTTCTTCTTCTTCCCCCTTCGTGTTTTGCCTAGGGTTTGCTTTGGCTCGGCCTCCTGTGCAAGACCCCGCTTGGCGCGACGAGCCGAGAGCTCCCCGACGGCGGCTTGACAGCAGACGACTGTTGTAACTTACCTTGGTCCGGCTCGAAGCCGGGAATGTATTCTTCCTTTTATATATATACATTTGCGTCTGTCTGTGTATATTCGCGTCTCTGTTGGTGTTGGGTGCTTCCCCTTTCCTGCGTTTCCTGTACATAAGGGCGTGAGTCGGGTCGGCATGTGTGTGTGTGTGTGCGTGTGTGTGCGTGAGTCGGTGTTAAGTGCGCGCTCCCTCTCTCTCTCTCCCTCCCTCCCTTCGGTTGCTTCCGGTGTGCTTCTGGGATACCCCGAAAACGGCGAAGTACGACTCCCTACGCTCCGTCACTCCCTAGTCCAAGACCCCCGTGGTCCCGCCTTTCTCCACGCACGCGCGTAACAACGCGACATCTTTGGTGAACCCGACGTGAAAGGCGGCAAGAAAGGATGGAGTCGGAAGACGACGACCTCGCGGTGATGGTGGCCAAAGTGGTGTTGGAGTGGGCACGTGTGGTGATGAGGCGAGAAGCAGCGCAACAAGCGGTTGAGCGAGTGGTCGAAAGAGTCGGCCATTTCAACGGGGACAAAGTCCCATCTTACTTGGGAGCCTACAATGCGGATATGGAGGAGCGTGGCGTAGACAAGGCGTTGAGGCTGGAGTTCTTCTGTCGGGTCGTAGCTGTCCGGATGCATGCGGAAGTAAAGGAGCTCCGTGAGGCTCATAGTTCGTGGGAGGCCTTCGAAGAGGCGCTCCTGAAGGCATACGGAGGACGGCGGAAGAGCCGGGGATGACACGACTTCGAGCAGTGGGTAGCATCGGCAAAGACCCACCGGGATGCGACCAAGGCGTTCCGAGAGTTCGAGCGACGGCTTGCTCGGCTCCTGGAACGGGAACAAGGTTTGGTGGGGACGGACAAGGTCCTATTGTTCGTCAGGTCGATCGACCGAGCGGAACGGGAGGCCATCGGGATTGAGCTCGAAGAAGATGACGGAGCAAATGGGCTTACGGAGGACTGGTCGAAGGTCAGAAGGGTGTGCCTACGGCTAGACAATGAGCGAGCCGAGAAGGCTAAGAGGAAGGCGCGTGACGGCATGCCTTCACAGCGGGAAGAGGCCGAACGGCAAAGAGAGCCGGCAAGGGTCGGCGTTGGGGCCAGGATTGCGGAGGCGTACGCAGCTCTCGAGGTGATGCTTGAGGAAGAGGAAAGATCAAAGCCGCAAGCCGAGACTGAGGAGACGGACTTGCCCCACGCGACGGCGGGAGATCGGTACCACGGTACCACGGGATCAGTAAAAAGACGACCACCGACCACGAAGAGTCGGTGGCTACAGACAAGGGCGTAAAACGGATGGGCGATTCTTTGTGTCTTCCCACACTTGCTCCTGAGACGATGGCAGTCGGGCCCGAGTGCCCACGTGAGTCCCAACCGGAGGAAGGCGGCGGCGAAGGACCAAGAATCACCGGCGAGACGATACGTGGAAGGAGCGGACGAAAGCCGACGGACCTGATTCCGGAGAACTCGACGTTCGGGCCCGTGTGCCCATGTAAGACCGAGGAGTCTTGGCACGATGCCAGCGAAGATGGATGGGAGATGGCCAACGAAAGGGGTGACAAGGAGACCAAGGAACGACCTAACCGGGGACCCAACCACGCGACGCTTTAGTACGGGTGGAGCGTGATCCGGTCGTGGATTGTTCGATCGGGGCCAGAATCGGCATGAAGGTGCCGATACGGGAGAGGGTGCGGGACGAGCCGCCCTGTTTTACATGGGGAGAAAGACCGATCCGGCGAAGTAGATCGACCTTCCGGCGAAGGCCTCCGCGAACTCGTCTATCGTTGGTCCAATTCCTGCATTCCGAATGGTCACTCTGTTGACCGGTTGCAGGTCTTGAATGAAGCGCAACGTCCCGTTCTTCTTCGGTACGGTAAACCACCGGTTCGAGTACGGGGCACTCGACGGTTCAAGGATGCCCATATCGACTTTCTGCCTCAACAGCTCCATCAGCTCCGGGATGTGAGCTCTCGGTACCAGAATTGGTTTGAGATTCCACGGCACATGCGGTACCGTGAATATCACCATCGGCTTCACGACTGTCGGGTCTACGCACTCGATCTCTTCCGGTGAGAATGCGAAGGCTTTCCCGTGCCTTCTGAGCATTCTCCGAAACCGGTCTTCTTCCACCGGTAGTAGGAACCCGCCCCCACCGATTATGAGCTCCCGTAGCGTTCTGTCGGTGAAGGTGTGTCCTTTGCAGGCCGGATCTCGTAAACTGGGGTCTGACGCGACCCCCTTGATTCGCAACTCGCTGCCCTCCGGTAAGGGTGCCATGACTGGCCTTACCTTCCGGTCCACAGTCTTGTACTTCATGTTAACCCGGGCCGTCCGATCCGACTCGAGCCCCTGACTGAAGTCCGCGATGACTTCGTACATCTTTTCTGAACAAACCGGTATCGTCCGGTCCTTTTTAAGGCCCTCTCCGACCACCTCTCGCAGTATTCCCAAGGTATCGTCGAAGGAGACCGCCTCCACGGCTCCGTTGATTTCCTCGCTGGGCCCGAGAACTCCGCACGCCCGAAGTCGCTCTTCCGCCCTTGTCTTTTCTTGGCCAACGTCGCCAACTATCGTACACCCTCCGTTGTTGGAGAAACAAAACTTCCTACTTATGGTACAAGGTTTCTTCGGTTTCGCCTCTATCATACATTTGTGGGGTTTTCCCGGAGTGTCCGGACTATCGCGGCCCCACACCTTGACAACCCTCTCTAAAAATCCTCTCGGTTCTCGCCACCGAGGGACTCGCGGTTTCGCTCGCGGTTCGGTCGCACCGTCAGGAACTGGACCGAATGACGTCGGTCCTGACTCTTGACCCTCGCGTAAGCCGACCCGTTGTCCAGCACCTTGGTCTCCATCCGCGCTGCCGTAATGTACGGTTCTCCCAGTATGACCGGGTGCGAGGACGTCTCCTGCACAAAGAAGTGTTGGTCTATCTCGACGTCGCCGATCTTGACTCGCACGTTTGGGCAGGCCCCGTGTAGTTCCTCGGTGGCGCGCATCACCGCCCGTATTTTCCACCCGTGCTTGGTGTTGATCGGCCATTTCCCCTTCGTGTAGAAGTCCATGGACATCAGGTTTATTTCCGAACCGTGGTCCACCAGCGCCACCACCATTTCCTGAACATCTCCGATCTTCACCGGGGTTTCCGTGGTCGCTCGGGCCCAGTGTGGCCTCGAATAGTGGCTCTCCGCCCACTCGTCTTCCAGCGCCATGTCCTCTATGTGCATCGTCCGCACCTCCACCGGCCTTTCCGGTTCTGTCTCCGTCAACAGCCTCTTCCTCTTCACCAAGTCTACGATGGAGTCGTGGAACTCCTTCTTGGCGATTCCGAGCACCTCCCGCAATGACAGTTCCACCTTGCTGTCGAGGATTCGTTCTTCCAGGACCTTTCGTAGGTCCGTGGTCCTTTCGATCTCCGTGCCCAACAGGTATCCGCCCTTCTTGTGGTTATCCCGGGCACTGGTCTCACTGGCCTCGTTCTCTTTCGGCCCGAATCAGGTTTCGTATCTCTGTGAGGGTCCGGCCCCTCTGTTTTTACCTACCCGTTTGTCTTCAACCATCGCCTCTAGTTCTGGCAAGCTGCTTCGACGAAACCCATCTTTTCTTCGACCGGGTCACTCCACCCGGTTACCTCCTGGACCCACTTCTCTGCGCGGTCCGCCTCGTCTTTCCTTAGTCGGGCACCGGCGAGGCCTTCCAGCATCGTCGGCCAGAACCCGGCTTTGCTCTCCTTCCGGGCCTTGCTGCCTCCAACCCAAATACCGGCTGACGTCGAGTAGTGGACGGTCTCCGCGTGTTGGGCCGCCGCCTCTTCCATCAGCCTTTTCATTCCTCCTCGCCCGTCGTTTCGGTTCAGGGCCCTCCGGGTATCGCTGGCGTGCACCCGACCTTCCCCACAAGTACACTACCCGGCTTCTCAAGGCCTCCGCAAAGTCCCCGTAGTCTTTCCGGATGTGGCCGACCTCGTCGCACCACATGCACCTATTTCCTGCCGGAGGCCGTCGGTCACGAGCCTTCCCTCCGAGCCTGGGCGATCTGGAGATCCTTTACCGCCCGTGTCAACTCCTCCAAAGCTGTTCCCTTGGACGAGCCTCTAACCACGCTGGTCGAAGCCGAACCGGTTTCGAGCCACTCCCGGGTGTCTTCCCTTCGCGCCTGTGGCATCGGTTCGAGCTTCCTTGCTGCGACAGGACCCGCCCCGGTCGCTCCTGTATCAGCCCACTCCCACTGTTTGTCAAAACGGCCGCAGACTCTTTTTACCGCGGCCCAGTCGGCCGTCAGCCCACTTGCTCCCGATCCCGTGCGTCAACCGATTTGACAAACAATAGGACACGACTTGTGTCCATAACGGTCCGATCGAGCGCCGAAAGGCGCGCAAAGCGTCCCTCAAACTCCCGGAGGAGTACCGACACATTTCTTCCTTTGTTGGGGGACTCCATTAAGCCCCGCTTCGAAAGCCAAAGCGCGTCATCCAGCCCGTATTTCTCCAGGAGCCGTACTTTGAACTCCTCCCAGGTCCGGCTTTCCGCCCAGGCCTCGAGCACCTCCGCATGGATGCCCGGCATCGCCACTCGAGGGAATCCGGCAAGATGCCTCTCTTTCCACTGAACCGGCCGATCGTACCGACGATCGCCTCAAGAGCCCTGTCAAGGGCGCCGGTGCCCTCGCGCACACTCACTATCCGGTCCACGGCCAAAGCCATGGCCTTTGCAAGATCCGACCCCCTCATCTTCTGCTTCTCTGCCGCCTTGTTCACGTCGGGTTCACCAAAGATGTCGCGTTACTACGTGCGTGCGTGGAGAAACGAGGCGGGACCACCGGGGTCTTCACCCAAAGAGCAGGTGATAGAAGGGGAAAGAGAAAGAGAGAGACGCTCGGTTACGTATGAGCAAAGAAACGAATGGACATAGAGACAGAGAGACACGAATGTTTGTAAATTAATGAATGACAAATAAACAACAGAGCACGCGAGCGGTTACAACCGAACAGGCCGGCGAACAGATGTCGATGCTTGCTCATCTGCGCACGAAAGGGGTAGGATGGAGGTGCTGCCGGAAGCACACGGGCGTTCCTCGAAGCAGTGCGAGCCTCGCGAAAACCTGCCGAGAAGAGCGATGGAGAACGAACAGAGGAGAAGGGTTCGGTTTCGGTCCGACAGCACTTCGTCCTCCTCAATAAAAAAAATGCCCCTCTCTCCCCGCGTCTCCCTTTCTTTTATAGCTTCAAGAAGGGAGTCGTTTCCCTCATTAACTTCCTACCTACCGAATCTAACTACTTAGGATATACCTTTGTACCTAATTCTCTATTATATACATTAAAGGGCGCACACGCGTGAAGAGCTGGTTCACGCGCGCTATACACTGATTACGCTAAGGGACGGTTTTCTTCACGACAACGTGTAAGGGCCAGTTCGCACGCGCTATACACGGTTTGCGCCTGGGGACGGTTTTCTTCACGACATCTGCCCCCACCTGACCGCGCATCCACCGGTATGCACCAAAATTGGGTTCCTACTGGGGAAAACCGGTCCTTGCTGTTATTCCTCGTTTACCGGTTCGTCCTCCGCCTCGGGTTGCTCGTCGTTGCCGTCCATGCCCCCTAGCTCCGGCTCACCGTCGTATCGTTTCTTGAACGCTTTGATCCTCTTCCCCGCTACCGGTGTCGCCATTCTCGTACCATCGAGCTCCGCAAGATGGTATGTCCCATTGTCGTTGGCACCTATTACTACGTAAGGCCCGAACCACCTCCTTGCAAATTTCCACGTGGCCCTGTGCTAATTGTCGAGGCTGCTATCGTAGACTAGCACCCAGTCGCCTTCCTCGATCTTCCTTGGCCGGAGCCGGTGTGTTCGGTCAAACCGGCCTTTGTTCCTTATCCTCGCTACCCGAAGTTTCTCCGCGGCTCGCTCTACGTCCTCCGGCCTCCGCTCGAGCTGTCGAATCCGTGCCGCCAACAGTTCCTCCCAGCTCATCTCATCCCTCCAGTCCACCGTGGCCCACGAGGAGATCGTTCACTCTGTTGGCATGATCGGCTTCTGTCCGAACATAAGTTCTGCCGGCTTGAACCCGGTTACTGAATTGTGCGTAGTCCGGTCCGCCCACAAGGCATAAGGTAGCAGCCGTGGCCAGTTCCCAACTTGGCCTCCGCACGCCCGTTGTCGAGGTATTCCTCGCGGATGCGTGGAATGAGGCGGGACCTCGGGGGTCTTGTACCGAAGAGCAAGAGAGAAAGGAGAAGGGAGGGGACCCACTACGTGCGAGCGTAGATTCACAGGGACACGGCCCTTTGACACAAAGACGCGAGTGGGACACCGACACAGAGAGACACGAATGTATGCAAATATATATATTAACAAAACAAAAACAAGAAGCACGAAGTCGGTTACAACCGAACAGGCCGGCGAACAGATGCCGATGCCTGTTCGTAAACGCACAGAAAGAAAGGAGTAGATTGGAGGTGCTGCCGGAAGCACTCGGGCATTCCTCAGAGCAGCGCGAGCCTCCCGAAAACCTGCACAGAAAGAAGCTGCCGAGTATGGAAGAGAGAGAAGCCTTCGGTCGACAACCCGACAACACTTCGTCCCCTCTCTAAAACGTGATCCTCTCCCCCTTCTCGCCTTCCTCCTTTTATAGGCAAGGAAGGAGCCGTTTCCCCTTTACTTCCTACCCACTAAATCTACCTACCTAGGATCTCCTATGTATCTAATTCTCCCTTATGTACAATATAAGGCGTACGGGCATGAAGAGCTGGTTCCTACGCTCTGGTGCATTGATTCCGCTTGTGGACGGTTTTCTTCACGACATCCGCCCCCACCTAACCGCGCATCCTCCGGCATGCGCCAAATTGAGTCGGGACAGAGAAAACCGGTCGAGCCTTCACTCCCCGTCCGTCGGTTCTTCCTCGGTTTCGGATCGTCCGTCGTCGCGGTCCAGGTTAACCGGATCCGGCTCGTCGTCGTGACGCTTCTTGAACGCTTTGATCCGCTTCCCAGCTACCGGTATCGCCAGATGGTACGTCAGATGGTACGTCCCGTTGTCGTTGGCGCTTTGTACCACGTAAGGCCCGAACCACCTTCTTGCGAACTTCCGTGTCGCTCGGTGCTGGTTGTCGAGGCTCCTGTCGTAGACTAGCACCCAGTCGGCTTCCTCGATCTTCTTCGGTCGGAGCCGGTGCATCCGGTCGAACCGGGCTTTGTTCCTCGTCCTTGCCACCCGAAGCTTTTCCGCAGCCTGCTCCACGTCCTCCGGTCTTCGCTCGAGCTGCCGTATGCGTGCCGTCAACAGTTCCTCCTGGCTCATCTTGTCTCTCCAGTCCACGGTTGCCCACGAGGAGATCGTACGTTCCATCGGCATGATCGGCTTCTGCCCAAACATGAGCTCTGCCGGCATGAATCCGGTTACCGAACTGTGCGTAGTTCGGTCCGCCCACAACGCGTAAGGCAACAGCCGCGGCCAGTTCCCGACTTGACCTCCGCATGCCCGAACTAACGCCTTGATGATCGGTCCGTGTCCGCGCTCCACCTTCCCATTCGCCTCCAGATTGTATGCAGTGGTGAGCGAGAGCTTGACTCCTAGCCGATCGAACAGCGCCTCGGCCTCTTCGGCGTCCAACTCCCCGCGATCAGCCACTATCTTCCCAACGCAGCCGTACCGGCATATCACATCCTCCATCAGGAACCGACATATGGCCGCGGTCGTTTTGTTTTGAAGGGCTTGGCCTTCTACCTGGTTCATCAGATCTTCCCGAGCCAGGACCAGATACCACATTTGTCCTACTCCCATCGGGATCGTCACGAGATCTACCATCCATTTGAAGTGGATGGTCGGAGGGTACGTAGGGTGAAGCTTGTCCCGACGTCGGACTACGGAGTGCATCTGACAGCTCTCGCAAGTTGTCACGAACCGATGCACCTACCGGTACAGTCCCGGCCACCAGTACTTCCCCTTTATCTTCTCGAACGTGGCCCACGTTCCACGGTGTCCAGCCCAAGGGCTGTCGTGGTAGGCCGTCAGCATCTCCTCCTGTTCTTCCTTCATCGCCACCACCCGGAGCGGGACGCCGTTCCTTTTCTTCGGGTGCTTCCATAAGTATCCGTCCTGGAGAAAGAATCGGTATGCTTTCTTCCGGATCCGACTGGTCTCGTCCCTCGTCCATGACGCATCCGGCGTCATGGTCCTTAAGAACCCACCGATCTATAGCCACTCGCCGTCGTACTTGCTCTCGTCGAAGCCGTTAAACGCCGGAGTGCTCGTCCCATCGGTCGTCACGTACGCTGCCTCGAAGAAGTCCACGCCGACTTCTTCGTCCTCCGAAACCATGCCGCCCTCATCATCAAACCTCGCCCTCGAAAGCATGTCGGCCATGGCATTGTCCTTTCCAGAAATGTGTCGTATTTCCGGGTCCAGGGACTTGATGTACGCTATCCACCTAGGCATCGCCAAGTCCGGTGTCGCGCATCCGGAAACCATGCCGAGAATTGGCAGGCAATCGGTCTCGATAACCAATTCTTTCCCGATCAGGTAGTCTTTGTTGGCCTTTACTGCCGAAATGATACCCCAGAGTTCGCGTTTAACCTGGGCGTACCCTCGCTGTCGGTCATTGAGGACCTTCGCGCCGAATCGGATCGGGAACCGAATGTCGTCCTTGTCTTCATGGTTGACGACCCATCCGATACCGGTCGGGCTCGTATCCACCGTTATGTATACCGGGGTACCCTTCTCGTAGACAGCCTTCCGCCGCGCCGGTGTTACCGCAAGAGCTTCCTTCAGCTTCCGGACCGACTCCGTGTGCTCGTCTAGCCACTCGAATTTTCGTCCCTTCTTCAGCAACCCGTATAGCGGCTCCGCCACGTGGGCGTAATGCGGGATCCATATGTTCTAGAACGCGCATGCCCCCAGGAACCTCCGAACTTCCGTAACCGAGCTACAGTTGGTCTTCATCGCGGAGATGGCTTCTACGTTTGCCGGAGACGGCTTCCGGCCATATGGTCCACATAGGTGCCCGACCACCAGGATTTCTGATTGCCTGAAGGCCGATTTCTCCCCAGAGAAGGTGAGCCTCACATCCTCTAGCCTTTGTAGCACCTTCTCGCAGTCGTCGATGTGTGCTGCCACGAATCGCCGGCATCCGTCCGGCCCGAGTGTCTCATCCTTCTCTTCCATCGGGCACCCCTTTATCGGGATGTCGTCCAGAAAGGGCATGGTGACGTCAAGGATGCAATCCCTCAGTACCTTGTTCATTGCATTCACCATGTGGGCCACCGAGTTGGTCCCTCCTTGTGGCAGGGTACACATTCGCACTAGGCCGAGGGGAGTTCGCATCGTCGTAATGTCTCTGCTCTCCACGGCTAGCTATAACTGGTCGTACCCTGAGTACAGATCACCGACCGAGTAAATCGACCTTCCGGCGAAGGCCTCCGCGAACTCGTCTATGGTCGGTCTGAATAATGCGTTCCGAATGGTCACTCTATTGACCGGCTGCAGATCTTAAATGAAGCGCAATGTTCCGTTTTTTTTCAGTACGGTAAACCATCGGTTCGAGTATGGGGCACTCGACAGTTCGAGAATGCCCATATCAAATTTCTGCCTCAGTAGCTCCATCAACTTCAGGATGTGAGCTCTTGGTACCGGAATCGGCTTGAGATTCCACGGTACATGCGGTACCGTGAATATCACCATCAGCTCCACGATTGTTGGGTCTACGCACCTGAACTCTTCCCGTGCCTTCCGAGCATTCTCCGAAACCGGTCTTCCTCCGCCGGCAGTAGGAACCCGCCCCCACCGATTTTGAGCTCCAGGAGCGTCCCGTCGGTGAAGGTGTGTCCTATGCAGACCGGATCTCGCAAATTGGGGTCCGACGCAACCCCTCTGATTCGGGACTCGCTGCCCTCCGGTAAGGGTGCCGCGACTGGCCTTACCTTCCGGTCCACAGTCTTGTACTTCGTGCAAACTCGGGCCGTCCGATCCGGCTGAGCCCCTGACTGAAGTTCGCGATGACTTCATACACCTCTTCGGAACATACCGGTATCGTCCGGTCTTCGTTAAGGTCTTCTCCGGCTACCTTCCTCAGCATACCCAAGGTGTCGTCGAAGGAGACCGCCTCCATGGCTCCGCTGATTTCCTTGTTCGGGCCGAGTACTCCGCACGCTCGAAGTCGCTCTTCCGCCCTTGCCTTCTCTCGGCCAACGATGCCGACTATCATAAACCCTCCGTTGTTGGAGAAGCAAAATTTTCTACCCGAGTGTCCGGACTGTACAGCTGTGGGGTCTTTCCCGAGTGTCCGGACTGTCTCGGCCCCACGCCTTGGCAGCCCTCTCTAAAAATCCTCCCGGTTCTCGCCACCGAGGGATTCGCGGTTTCGCTCGTGGTTCGGCCGCACCGTCAGAAATTGGACCGAATGGCGCCCGTCTTGGCTTTTGACCCTCGCGTAGGCCGAACCGTTGTCCAGCAGTTTGGTCTCCATTCTCGCCGCCGTGATGTATGGTTCCCCTAATATGACTGGATGCGAGGACGTCTCCTGCACGAAGAAGTGCTGGTCATTCGGGCAGGCCCCGTGTAGTTCCTCGGTGGCGCGCGTCGCCGCCCGTATCTTCCACCCGTGCTTGGTGTTGATCGGCCATTTTCCCTTCTTATAGAAGTCCATGGACATCAGGTTTATTTCCGAACTGTGGTCCACCAGTGCTACCACTGGTTCCTGAACATCTCCGATCTTTACCGGGGTCTCCGTGGTCGCTGGGGCCCAGTGTGGCCTCGAATAGTGGCTCTCCGCCCACTCATCTGCCAGCGCCAAGTCGTCGATGTGTGTCGTTCGCACCTCCACCGGTCTTTCCGGTTCCGTCTCCGTCGACAGCCTCTTCCGTTTCACCAAGTCTACAATGGAGTCGTGGAACTCCTTCTTGGCGATCCCTAGCACCTCCCGCAATGACAGCTCCACCTTGTTGTCGAGGATTCGTTCTTCTAGGACCTTTTGTAGGTCTGTGGTTCTTTCTATTTCCGTCCCCAGTCGGTATCCGCCCTTCCTGGGGTTATCTTGCGAGCTGGACCCACCGGCATCGTTCCGTCGTTGCCCGAATCGGGTCTCGTACCGCTGTGAGGGCCCAGCCGCTCCAGCTTTCCCCACTCGTTTGTCTTTTACCAGAGCCTCGTAGTTCCGGCAGGCGGCTTCTACGAAGCCCGTCTTCTCCTCGACCGGGTCGCTCCACCCGGTTACTTCCCGGACCCGTTTCTTAGCGGGGTCCGCTTCATCTTTCCTTAACCGTGCGCCGGCGACGCCTTCCAGCATTGCCGACCAGAATCCGTCTTTGCTCTCCTTTCGGGCCTCGCTGCCCCCGACCCGAATACCGGTCGATGCCGAGTAGTGGACGGCCTCCACGTGTCGGGCCGCTGCCTCTTCCATCAGTCTCTTCATACCTCCTCGCCCGTCGTTTCGGTTTAGGGCCCTTCTGGTGTCGCCGGTGTGCACCCGGCCTTCCCATAGGTACACCACCCGGTTCCTCAACGCCTCTGCGAAATCGCCGCAGTCCTTCCGAATGTGGCCGACCTCGTCACACCACATGCACCTGTTCCCTGCTGCCGGCCGTCGGTCACGAGCCGGTTCGCCGCCTTCCCTTCGAGTCTGGGCGATCTGGAGATCCTTTATCGCCCGCGTCAACTCCTCCAGCGCTGCTCCTCCGGACGAGTCAATGACCATGCCGGTTGAAGCCAAATCGGTTTCGAGCCACTCCCGGGTCTCTGCCCTTCACCCTTGTGGTGCCGGTTCAAGCCTCCTTGCTGTGACAGAGCCCGCTCCGGTCGCCCTATTGTCAGCCCATTCTCGCCGTTTGTCGAAACGGCCACAGACTCTCTTAACCGCAGTCTAGTCGGTCGTCAGCCCGTCTTCGGTTTCTAGCAAGGAGCCGACTTGATCCCGGTCCCGCTCATCCACCGACTTGACGAACAGTAGGACCCGGCTCGTATCCAGAACGGTTCAGTCAAGCACCGAAAGGCGCGCAAAGCGTTCCTCAAACTCCCGGAGGAGTGCCGACGCGTTTCTTCCTTTGCCGGGTGACTCCACCCATTCCATGAAGTCCCGTTTCGAAAGCCGAAGCGCGTCGTCCAGCCCGTATTTCTCTAGGAGTCGGCCTTCGAACTCCTCCTAGGTACGGCTCTCCGCCCGTACCTCGAGCACCTCCGCATGGATGCTCGGCAATGCCACTCGAGGGAACCCGGCAAGACGCCTCTCTTCCGGAATGTCCCGCATCAGCATTTCCGCCCCGTAAGACGCCAAATACTTCGTAGCATCCTTTCCGCTGAATCGGACGATTGTACCGACAACCGCCTCAATGGCTCTGTCGAGGGCGCCGGTGCCCTCGCGTGTGCTCAATATCCAATCCACGGCCGAAGCCATGGCCTCCGAAAGATCCGACCCCTTCATCTTCTGCTCTTCTTCCGCCTCCTTCACGTCCGGTTCACCAAGATGTCGAGGTATTCCTCGTGGATGCGTGGAATGAGGCGGGACCTCGGGGGTCTTGTACCGAAGAGCAAGAGAGAAAGGAGAAGGGAGGGGACCCACTACGTGCGAGCGTAGATTCACAGGGACACGGCCCTTTGACACAAAGACGCGAGTGGGACACCGACACAGAGAGACACGAATGTATGCAAATATATATATTAACAAAACAAACAACAAGAAGCACGAAGTCGGTTACAACCGAACAGGCCGGCGAACAGATGCCGATGCCTGTTCGTAAACGCACAGAAAGAAAGGAGTAGATTGGAGGTGCTGCCGGAAGCACTCGGGCATTCCTCAGAGCAGCGCGAGCCTCCCGAAAACCTGCACAGAAAGAAGCTGCCGAGTATGGAAGAGAGAGAAGCCTTCGGTCGACAACCCGACAACACTTCGTCCCCTCTCTAAAACGCGATCCTCTCCCCCTTCTCGCCTCCCTCCTTTTATAGGCAAGGAAGGAGTCGTTTCCCCTTTATTTCCTACCCACTAAATCTACCTACCTAGGATCTCCTATGTACCTAATTCTCCCTTATGTACAATATAAGGCGTACAGGCATGAAGAGCTGGTTCCTACGCTCCGGTGCACTGATTCCGCTTGTGGACGGTTTTCTTCACGACACCGTACTAGCGCTTTGACAATCAGCCCGTGTCCGCGCTCTACCTTTCCGTTCGCCTCCGGATTGTACACTGTGGTGAGCGAAAGTTTGACTCCCAGCCGGTCGAACAGCTCTTCGGCCTCTTCTGCGTCCAACTCACCACGGTCAGCCACGATCTTTCCAACTGTCAAGGTATTCCTCGTGGATGCGTGGAATGAGGCGGGACCTCGGGGGTCCTGTACCGGAGAGCAAGAGAGAAAAGAGAAGAGACCCACTACGTGTGAGCGTAGATCCACAGGGACACGGCCCTTCGACACAAAGATGCGAGAGGGACAACGACATAGAGAGACACGAATGTATGTATGTATTAACAAAGACAAAACAACAAGAACACGAAGTGGGTTACAACCGAACAGGCCGGCGAACAGATGCCGATGCCTGTTCGTAAACGCGCAGAAAGAAAGGAGTAGGTTGGAGGTGCTGCCGGAAGCACTCGGGCATTCCTCAGAGCAGCGCTAGCCTCCCAAAACCTGCACAGAAAGGAGCTACAGAGTATGCGAGCCAGAGAGAGAGAGAAGCCTTCGCCCACAAACCGACAACACTTCGTCCTCGACTCTTCGTGATCCCTTCCTCTTCCTCGTCTCCCTCCTTTTATAGGCAAGAAGAGAGCCGTTCCCTATTATCTTCCTACCTACAAAATCTACCTACCTCCGATCTTCAATGCCCCTAATTCTCTCTTATATACATCGTAAGGCGCACCGATTCCGCTCGTGGACGGTTTTCTTCACGACATCCGCCCCACCTAACCGCGCATCCACCGACATGCGCCAAATTGAGTTGGGACGGAGAAAACCGGTCCAGCCTTCATTCCCCGCCCGTCGGTTCTTCCTCGGTTTCAGATCGTTCGTCGTACCGGTCCAGGTTAACCGGATCCGGCTCGTCGTCGTGACGCTTCTTGAACGCTTTGATCCGTTTCCCAGCTACCAGTATCGCCATTCTCGTGCCGTCGAGTTCCGCCAGATGGTACGTCCCGTTGTCGTTGGCGCTTTGTACCACCTAAGGCTCGAACCACCTTCTTGCGAACTTCCGTGTCGCTCGGTGCTGGTTGTCGAGGCTGCTGTCATAGACTAGCACCCAGTCGCCTTCCTCGATCTTCTTCGGTCGGAGCCGGTGCGACCGGTGGAACCGGGCTTTGTTCCTCGTCCTTGGTTTTCTTCACGACAATGTGTAAGGGCCGGTTCACACGCGCTATACACAGTTTGCGCCTGGGAACGGTTTTCTTCATGACATCCGCAACCCGTATAGCAACTCCGCAACGTGGGCGTAATGCGGGATCCATATGTTGTAGAACGCGCATGCCCCCAGGAACCTCCGAACTTCCGTAACCGAGCTACAGTCGATCTTCATCGCGAAGATGGCTTCTACTTTTGCCGGAGAGGGCTTCCGGCCATACAGTCCACACAGGTGTCCGACCACCAGGATTTCTAATTGCCCGAAGACCGATTTCTCCCTGGAGAAGGTGAGCCTTGCATCCTCTAGCCTTTGTAGCACCTTCTCAAAGTCGTCGATGTGTGTTGCCACTAATCGCCGACATCCGTCCGACCCGACTGTCTCGTCCTTCTCTTCCACCAGGCACCCCTTTATCGGGATGTCGTCCAGAAATGGCATGGTGATGTCCGGGATGCAATCCCTCAATACCTTGTTCATTGCATTCACCATGTGGGCCACCGAGTTGGTCCCTCCTTGTGGCAGGGTACACATTCGCACTAGGCCGAGGGGAGTTCACATCGTCGTAATGTCTCTCCTCTCCACGGCTAGCTGGAACTGGTCGTACCCCGAGTACAGATCACCGACCGAGTAAATAGACCTTCCAACGAAGGCCTCCGCGAACTCGTGTATGGTCGGTCTGATTCCTGCGTTCCGAATTGTCACTCTGTTGACCGGCTGGAGGTCTTGAATGAAGCGCATTGTTCCGTTTTTTTTTGGTACGGTAAACCATCGGTTCGAGTATGGGGCACTCAACGGTTCGAGAATGCCCATATCTACTTTCTGCCTCAATAGCTCCATCAACTTCGAGATGTGAGCTCTGGGTACCGGAATCGGCTTGAGATTCCACAGCACATGCGGTACCATGAATATCACCATCGGCTCCACGATCGTCGGGTCTACGCACCCGATCTCTTCCGGTGAGAATGCGAAGGCTTTCCCGTGCCTTCCGAGCATTCTCCGAAACCGGTCTTCCTCCGCCGGCAGTAGGAACCCGCCCCCACCGATCTTGAGCTCCCGGAGCGTCCCGTCGGTGAAGGTGTGTCCTATGCAGGCCGGATCTCGTAAATTGGGGTCCGACGCAACCCCTCTGATTCGGGACTCGCTGCCCTCCGGTAAGGGTGCCGCGACTGACCTTACCTTCCGGTCCACAGTCTTGTACTTCGTGCTAACTCGGGCCATCCGATCCGACCGGAGCCCCTGGCTGAAGTTCGCAATGACTTCGTACATCTCTTCGGAACATACCGGTATCGTCCGGTCTTCGTTAAGGTCTTCTCCGGCTACCTCCCTCAGCATTCCCAAGGTGTCGTCGAAGGAGACCGCCTCCACGGCTCCGCTGATTTCCTCGTCCGGGCCGAGAACTCCGCACGCTTGAAGTCGCACTGCCGCCCTTGTCTTTTCTTGGCCAACGATGTCGACTATCATACACCCTCCGTCGTTGGAGAAGCAAAATTTCCTACCTATCGTATAGGGTTCCTTCGGTTTCGGTTCTATCGTACAGTCGTGGGGTTTTTCCCGAGTGTCCGGGCTGTCTCGGCCCCACGCCTTGTCAGCCCTCTCTAAAAATCCTCCCGGTTCTCGCCACCGACGGATTCGCGGTTTCTCTCGTGGTTCGGCCGCACCGTCAGAAATTGAACCGAATGGGGCCCGTCCTGGCTTTTGACCCTCGCGTAGGCCGAACCGTTGTCCAGCACCTTGGTCTCCATTCGCGCCGCCGTGATGTATGGTTCCCCTAATATGACCGGGTGTGAGGACGTCTCCTGTACGAAGAAGTGCTGGTCAATCTCAACGTCGCCGATCTTGACTCGCACGTTCGGGCAGGCCCCGTGCAGTTCCTCGGTGGCGCGCGTCGCCGCCCGTATCTTCCACCCGTGCTTGGTGTTGATCGGCCACTTTCCCTTCTTATAGAAGTCCATGGACATTAGGTTTATTTCCGAACCGTGGTCCACCAGTGCCACCACCGGTTCCTGAACATCTCCGATCTTTACCGGGGTCTCCGTGGTCGCTCGGGCCCAGTGCGGCCTCGAATAGTGGCTCTCCGCCCACTCATCTGCTAGCGCCGAGTCGTCGATGTGCGTCGTCCGCACCTCCACCGGTCTCTCCGGTTCTGTCTCCGTCGACAGCCTCTTCCGTTTCACCAAGTCCACAATGGAGTCGTGGAACTCCTTCTTGGTGATCCCTAGCACCTCCCGTAATGACAGCTGCACTTTGCTGTCGAGGATCCGTTCTTCTAGGACCTTTCGTAGGTCCGTCGAAATCATTAAGCGACATCTTTGCTGCCAGTTGTACTTGCTCTCGTCGAAATCATTAAGCGTTGGAGTGCATTCCCTGCCGGTTGTTACGTAAGTCGCCTCGAAGAAGTTCACGCCAGAGCTCGCGTTTAACCTGGGCGTATCCTCATTGTCGCTCGTTGAGGACCTTCACGCCGAACCAGATCAGGAAACGCATGTCGTCCTCGTCCTCTTGGTTGATGACCCACCCGATCCCGGTCAGATTCGTGTCTACCGTTACGTAAATTGGAGTGTCCTTTCCGTAGACAACCTTTCGGTGCGCCGGAGTTGTGGCAAGTGCTTACTTCATCTTTCGGACAGACTCCGTATGCTCGTCTCTCCACTCGAATTTTCGCCCCTTTTTCAGCAACCCGTAAAACGGCTCCGCAACGTGGGTGTAATGCGGGATCCAGAAGATGTCGGGGTTGCTACGCCCTTGCGTGTAGAAAGGAGGAGGGACCACGGGGGTCTTGAACCGAAGAGCAAGAGAGAGAGAAGTAAGAGAGAGAGACCCGATTACACAGAACCGAAAATCCGATTGCGCAGAACCGACGATTGCACAGGGACACGGCCCAACAAACAGAGATCACAAATAAACGCCGACGCAGATGGACGCAACAACGAAAGATATGTACTTATGAATGCAAGAAAATGACAGACTAAAGTATTACAACCCACGGTGGGGCACGAAATAGATACTAACGAAAACGAACAGGGCGGCGAACAGATGCCGACCCCTGTATGTCGCGACGCACAGAAAGGGGAAACAGGTCGGAGGTGCTGCAGGACGCACTCGGGGCGTTCCACGGAACAGCGCAAGCCTCCTCGAAACCTGCACAGGTACGCGATGGAGCAGAAGACAGAGAAAGCAGGAGTGAGAGAGAAGCTCCAAAATCGGTTCGGCAGCACTTCGTCCTCTCCGTGCGAGATGCCTCCAACAGCTCTTTCCTCCTCTTTTTATAGCCCGACGAGCAGGCCGTCATGTCAGCTTTATTCCCTGTCCCTTTTGGACAGGGATCCGCTCCGTTTTTCACGCTTCCGCGTAGTTACGCCGCCGACTCGTACAGTTCGCGCGCGCGACCGAAAAGACTGTTCGCGCGGTCTTTGTCTCCACTTGAGTTAGGGCCCGTTCCTGCCGATTATCCTCCCAATTAACTTCTATGTACAACTTGGAGCGTGCGCGCGTGAAGAACCGGTCCCCACGCCTTGGTGCGCCGATTCCGCCTATGGACGGTTTTCTTCACGACATCCGCCCCCACCTAACCGCGCATCCTCCGGTATGCGCCAAGAGAGTTGGGACGGAGAAAACCGGCCCGTCTTCATTCCTCGCCCGTCGGTTCTTCCTCGTTTTCGGATCGTTCGTCACTGCCAACCAGGAGAGCCGGGTCTGGCTCGTCGTCGTGTCGCTTCTTGAACGCTTTGATCCGCTTCCCTGCAACCGGTATCGTCATTCTCGTGCCGTCGAGTTCCGCCAGGTGGTATGCCCCGTTGTCATTGGCGCTCTGTACCACGTAAGGCCCGAACCACCTTCGTGCGAACTTCCGTGTAGCTCGGTGCTGGTTGTCGAGGCTGCTATCGTAGACGAGCACCCAGTCACCTTCTTCGATTTTCTTCGGTCGGAGCCAGTGCGTTCGGTCGAACCTGGCTTTGTTCCTTTTCCTCGCTACCCGGAGCTTTTCCGTAGCCAGTTCCACGTCCTCCGGTCTCCGCTCGAGCTGTCGTATGCGCGCGGCCAACAACTCCTCCCGGCTCATCTCGTCCCTCCAGTCGACCGTTGCCCACGAGGAGATCGTCCTTTCCATCGGCATGATCGGCTGCTGGCCGAACATGAGCTCTGTCGGCATGTACCCGGTTACCGAACTGTGCGTGGTCCGGTCTGCCCACAAAGCATAAGGTAGCAGCCGCGGCCAGTCACCGACTCGGCCTCCGCATGCCCGAACCAACGCCTTGACGATCGGTCCGTGTCCTCGCTCCACCTTTCCATTCGCCTCCGGATTGTACGCAGTGGTGAGCGAGAGCTTGACTCCCAGCCGGTCGAACAGCTCCGCGGCTTCTTCGGCGTCCAACTCCCCTCGGTCAGCCACGATCTTCCCGACGCACCCGTACCGGCATATCACGTCCTCGATTAGGAACCGGCATACGGCCGCGGTCGTTTTGTTCGGAAGGGCCCGGCCTTCCACCTGGTTCGTCAGGTCTTCCCGCGCTAGGACCAGATACCGCATCTGTCCTACCCCCATTGGCATCGTTACTAGATCTACCATCCATTTGAAATGGATGGCCGGGGGGTACGTAGGGTGAAGCTCGTCTCGATGTCGGACTACGGAGTGCATCTGACAGCTCTCGCAAGTTGTCACGAACCGATGCACGTCCCGGTATTGCCCCGGCCACCAATACTTCCCCTTCAGCTTCTCAAACGTCGCCCACGTTCCACGGTGTCCAGCCCAAGGGCTGTCGTGGTAGGCCGCCAGTAGCTCCTCCTGTTCCTCCTTCATCGCCACCACCCGGAGCGGAACGCCGTTCCTCTTCTTCGGGTGCTTCCACAAATGCCCGTCTCGGAGAAAGAATCGATATGCCTTCTTCCGGATCCGGTCGGCCTCGTCCTTCGTCCATGACGCATCGGGCGTCATTGTCTTCAAAAACCCGCCGATCTGCAGCCACTCCCCGTCGTACTTGCTCGCGTCGAACTCGTTAAGCGCCGGAGTGCTCATCCCGTCGGTCGTTATATATGCCGCCTCGAAGAAATCCACGCCGACTTCTTCGTCTTCCGAAACCATGCCGCCCTCGTCGTCGAACCTCGCCCTCGAAAGCATGTCGGCCATGGCGTTGTCTTTCCCGGAAATGTGTCGTATTTCCGGGTCCAGGGACTTGATGTACGCTATCCACCTGAGCATCGCCAGGTCCGGAGTCGCGCATCCGGAAACCATACCGAGAATCGGCAGGCAATCCGTCTCGATGATCACTTCTGTCCCTATCAGGTAGTCTTTGTCGGCCTTAACCGCCGAAACAATACCCCAGAGTTCGCGTTTAACCTAGGCGTATCCCCGCTGCCGTTTACTGAGGACTTTCGCGCCGAATCGGATCGGAAACCGATTGCCGTCCTCGTCTTCCTGGTTCACGACCCATCCGATCCCGGTCGGACTGGTATCCACCGTTATGAATACCGGGGTACCCTTCCCGTATACCGCCTTCCGGAGTGCCGGTGCCGCTGCAAGGGCCTCTTTCAGCTTCCGGACCGATTCCGCGTGCTCGTCTAGCCATTCGAACCTTCGCCCCTTTTTCAGCAACCCGTACAGTGGCTCCGCGACGTGTGCGTAATGCGGGATCCATATGTGGTAGAACGCGCATGCCCCCAGGAATCTCCGTACTTCCGTGACCGAGCTGCAGTCGGGCTTCATCGCGGAGATGGCTTCTACCTTTGCCGGAGACGGTTTCCGGCCATATGGTCCGCACAGGTGTCCGACCACCATGATTTCTGACTGCCCGAAGGCCGACTTCTCCCCGGAGAAGGTGAGTCTCGCATCCTCTAGCCTTTGCAGCACCTTCTCGCAGTCGTCGATGTGCGTCGCCACGAATCGCCGGCATCCGTCCGGCCCGATCGTCTCGTCCTTTTCTTCCACCGGGCATCCCTTGATCGGGATGTCGTCCAGAAATGGCATGGTGATGTCCGGGATACAGCCCCCCAGAACCTTGTTCATCGCATTCACCATGTGGGCCACCGAGTTGGTCCCTCCTTGCGGCAGTGTACACATCCGAACTAGGCCGAGGGGAGTTCGCATCGTCGTAATGTCTCTGCTCTCCACGGCTAGCTGGAACTGGTCGTACCCTGAGTATAGATCCCCGACAGAGTAAATTGACCTTCCGGCGAAGGCCTCCGCGAACTCGTCTATGGTCGGTCCGATCCCTGCGTTCCGAATGGTCACTCGATTGACTGGCTGCAGGTCCTGGATGAAGCGCAACGAACCGTTTTTCTTCGGTACGGTAAACCATCGATTCGAATATGGGGCGCTCGACGGCTCGAGAATTCCCATATCAACTTTCTGCCTCAGCAGCTCCATCAACTTCGGGATGTGAGCTCTCGGAACCGGGATTGGCTTGAGATTCCATGGTACATGCGGTACCGTGAATATCACCATCGGCTCCACGATCGTCGGGTCAACGCACCCGATTTCCTCCGGCGAGAATGCGAAGGCTTTCCCGTGCCTTCCGAGCATTCCCCGAAACCGGTCTTCCTCCGCCGGCAGTAGGAACCCGCCCCCACCGATTTTGAGCTCTCGGAGCGTCTCGTCGGTGAAGGTGTGTCCTATGCAGGCCGGATCTCGTATGCTAGGGTCCGATGCAACCCCTTTGATTCTCGACGCGCTGTCCTCCGGTAAGGGTGCCGCGACCGGCCTTACCTTCCGGTCCACAGTCTTGTACTTGGTGCTTACGTGGGCCGTCCGAACTGATTCGAGCCCTCGACCGAAGTCCGCGATGACTTCGTACATCTCCTCGGAACACACCGGTATCGTCCGGTCTTCGTTAAGGCCTTCTTCGACTACCTTTCCCAGCATTCCCAAGGTGTCGTCGAACGAGACCGCCTCCACGGCTCCGTTGATTTCCTCGTCAGGGCCGAGAACTCCGCACGCTCGAAGTCTCCCCTCCGCCTTTGTCTTCTCTCGGCCGCCGATACCGACTATCGTACACGCACCGCTGTCGGAGAACAAAAATTCCCTACCTATGGTACAAGGTTTCTTCGGTTTTATCGTACAGGTGTGGGGTTTTCCCGGGGTGTCCGGACTGTCGCGGCCCCACGCCTTGGCAGCCCTCTCTAAAAATCCTCTCGGTTATCGGAACCGAGGGAGTTGCGGTTACGCTCGTGGTTCGGCCTAACCGTCAAAAACTGGACCGAATGGCGCCCGTCCTGGCTCTTGACCCGCGCATAGGCCGAACCGTTGTCCAGCACCTTGGTCTCCATTCGAGCCGCCGTGATGTACGGCTCTCCCAGTATGACGGGGTGCGATGACGATTCCTGCACGAAGAAGTGCTGGTCTATCTCGACATCGCCGATCTTGACCCGTACATTCGGGCAGGCCCCGTGAAGTTCCTCGGTGGCGCGCGTCGCCGCCCTTATCTTCCACCCGTGCTTGGTGTTGATCGGCCATTTGCCCTTCTTATAGAAGTCCATGGACATCAGGTTGATTTCCGATCCGTGGTCCACCAAAGCTACCACCGGTTCCTGGACATCGCCGATCTTTACCGGGGTTTCCGTGGTCGCTCGGGCCCAGTGTGGCCGCGAATAGTGGCTCTCCGCCCACTCATCTTCCAGCGCCATGTCGTCCAGGTGCGTCGTCCGCACCTCTACCGGTCTTTCCGGTTCCTCCTCCGTCGACAGCCTCTTCCGCTTGACCAAGTCCACGATGGAGTCGTGGAACTCTTTCTTCGCGATTCCGAGCACCTCCCGTAATGACAGCTCCACCTTGCTGTCGAGGATCCGCTCCTCTAGGACCTTCCGCAGGTCCGTGGTCCTCTCTATTTCTGTCCCAAGACGGTACCCGCCCTTCTTGGGGTTTTCTTGCGTACCGGATCCGCCGGCTTCATTTCGTCGAGGCCCGAACCGGGTCTCGTATCGTTGTGAGGTCCCGGAGGGTGCAGGTTTCCCCACCCGTTTGTCTTCCACCAGAGCCTCGTAGTTCTGGCAGGCGGCTTGTACGAAGCCCGTCTTCTCCTCGACCGGGTCGCTCCACCCGGTTATCTCCCGTACTCGTTTCTCCGCGCGGTCCGATTCCTCCCCTTTAAGCCTTGCACCGGCAAGGCCTTCCAGCATCGTCGGCCAGAATCCGGCTTTGCTTTCCCTTCGGGCCTCGCCGCCTCCGACTCGAATGCCGGCCGACGCCGAGTAGTGAACGGTTTCCGCGTGTCGGGCCGCCGCCTCTTCCATCAACCCTTTCATACCACCTTTTCCGTCGTTTCGGCTCAGGGCCCTTCGGGTGTCGCTGGCATGCACCCGTCCTTCCCACAGGTACACCACCCCGTTCCTCAGCGCCTCCGCGAAGTCGCCGCAGTCCTTCCGAAGGTGGCCGACTTCATCGCACCACATGCACCTGTTTCCCGCCGCCGGCCGTCGGTCACGAGCCGGTTCGCCTCCTTCCCTTCGGGCCTGCGCGATTTGGAGGTCCTTTATCGCCTTCGTCAATTCCTCCAGCGCCGCTCCTCCGGTTGAGCCTCTGACTACGCCGGTCGAAGCCGAACCGGTATCCAACCACTCCCGGGTCTCTTCCTTTCGCACCTGCGGTGCCGGTTCGAGCTTCCTTGCTGCGACCGAGCCCGACCCGGTTGCACCGTTATCCGCCCATTCTCGCCGTTTGTCGAAACGGCCACAGACCTTCCTGACAGCCGCCCAGTCGGTAGTGAGCCCGTCTTCGGTTTCCAGCAAGAGGCCCACTTGCTCCCGATCCCGCTCGTCGACCGACTTGACGAACAGCAAGACCCGGCTCGTGTCCAGGATGGTTCGGTCGAGCGCCGAAAGGCGCGCAAAGTTTTCCTCGAACTCCCGGAGGAGCGCCGACGCGTTTCTTCCCTTCCCTGGGGACTCCACCCATTCCATGAACCTTCGCTTCGAAAGCCGGAGCGCGTCGTCCAGCCCGTATTTCTCTAGGAGCCGACCTTCGAACTCCTCCCAGGTACGGCTCTCCGTCCGCACCTCGAGCACCTCCGCATGGATGCTCGGCATCGCTACTCGGGGAAATCCGGCAAGACTCCTTTCTTCCGGAATGTCCCGCATCAGCATCTCTGCACCGTAGGACGCCAAATACTTCGTGGCATCCTTCCCATCGAACCGGCCGATCGTGCCGACGACCGCCTCAATAGCTCTGTCGAGGGCACCGGTGCTCTCGCGCGCGTTTACAATCCGATCCACGGCCGAAGCCATGGCCTCTGCGAGATCCGACCCCCTCATCTTCTGCTCTTCTGCCGCCTCTTTCACGTCGGGTTCACCAAGATGTCGGGGTTGCTACGCCCTTGCGTGTAGAAAGGAGGAGGGACCACGGGGGTCTTGAACCGAAGAGCAAGAGAGAGAGAAGTAAGAGAGAGAGACCCGATTACACAGAACCGAAAATCCGATTGCGCAGAACCGACGATTGCACAGGGACACGGCCCAACAAACAGAGATCACAAATAAACGCCGACGCAGATGGACGCAACAACGAAAGATATGTACTTATGAATGCAAGAAAATGACAGACTAAAGTATTACAACCCACGGTGGGGCACGAAATAGATACTAACGAAAACGAACAGGGCGGCGAACAGATGCCGACCCCTGTATGTCGCGACGCACAGAAAGGGGAAACAGGTCGGAGGTGCTGCAGGACGCACTCGGGGCGTTCCACGGAACAGCGCAAGCCTCCTCGAAACCTGCACAGGTACGCGATGGAGCAGAAGACAGAGAAAGCAGGAGTGAGAGAGAAGCTCCAAAATCGGTTCGGCAGCACTTCGTCCTCTCCGTGCGAGATGCCTCCAACAGCTCTTTCCTCCTCTTTTTATAGCCCGACGAGCAGGCCGTCATGTCAGCTTTATTCCCTGTCCCTTTTGGACAGGGATCCGCTCCGTTTTTCACGCTTCCGCGTAGTTACGCCGCCGACTCGTACAGTTCGCGCGCGCGACCGAAAAGACTGTTCGCGCGGTCTTTGTCTCCACTTGAGTTAGGGCCCGTTCCTGCCGATTATCCTCCCAATTAACTTCTATGTACAACTTGGAGCGTGCGCGCGTGAAGAACCGGTCCCCACGCCTTGGTGCGCCGATTCCGCCTATGGACGGTTTTCTTCACGACAACGTGCATGCTCCCAAGAACCTCCGAACCTTCGTGACCGAGCTACAGTCGTGCTTCATCGCGGAGATGGCTTCTACCTTAGCCGGAGACGGTTTTTGGCCATACGACCCGCATAGGTGTCCGACGACCATGATCTCTGATTGCCCGAAGGCTGATTTTCCCCTGGAGAAGGTGAGCCTCACGCCCTCTAACCTCTGCGGCACCTTTTCGCAGTCATCGATGTGCGTCACCACGAATTTACGGCATCCGTCCGGTCCGATCATCTCGTCCTTTTCCTCCACCGGGCATCCCCTGATTGGGATGTCGTCCAAAAACGGCATGGTGTTGTCCGGGATACAATCCCTCCGCACCTTGTTCATTGCGTTCACCATGTGAGCCACCGAGTTCGTCCCTCCTTGCGGTAGGGTACACATCCATACTAGGCCGAGAGGAGTTCGCATTGTCGTGATGTCTCTGCTCTCTATGGCTAGCTGGAACTGGTCGTACCCCGAGTAGAGATCACCGACCGAGTAAATCGACCTTCCGGCGAAGGCCTCCGCGAACTCGTCTATTGTCGGTCCGATTCCTGCATTTCGAATGGTCACCTTGTTGACCAGCTGCAGGTCTTGAATAAAGCGCAGCGTGCCATCCTTCTTCGGCATGGTAAACCACCGATTCGAGTATGGGGCACTCGACGGTTCAAGGATGCCCATTTCGACCTTCTGCTTTAACAACTCCATCAGCTTCGGGATGTGAGCTCTGGGTACTGGAATCGGTTTGAGACTCCACGGCACATGCAGTACCGTGAATATCACCATCGGTTCCACGACTGTCGGGTCTACGCACCCGATCTCCTCCGGTGAGAATGCGAAAGCCTTCTTGTGCCTTCCGAGCATTCCCCGAAAACGGTCCTCTTCCGCCAGCAGTAGGAAGCCGCCCCCACCGATTTTGAGCTCACGTAGCGTTATGTCGGTGAACGTGTGTCCTATGCGGGCCGAATTTCGTAAACTCGGGTCCGACGCAACCCCCTTTATTCGCAACTCGCTGCCCTCCGGCAAGGGAGCCGCGACTGGCCTCACCTTCTGGTCCACAGTCTTGTACCTCGTGTCCACCCGTGCCGTCCAATTCGACTCGAGCCCTCTACTGAAGTTCGCGATGACTTCGTACATCCTTTCCGAACATACCGGAATCGTCCGGTCCTCTTTAAGGACTCTTCCAACTACCTCTCGCAACTCCCCCAAGGTATCGTCGAAAGAGACCGCCTCCACGGCTCCGTTGATTTCCTCTCCAGGGCCGAGGATACCACATGCCCGAAGTCGCTCCTCCGCCCTTTTCTTCTTCCGGCCAACGACGTCGACTATCGTACACCCTCCGCTGTCAAAGAACCAAAATTTCCTACCTATAGTACAGGTCTTCTTCGCTATCGTACACTTGTGGGAGTTTTCCGGAGTGTCCGGACTATCGCGGCCCCACGCCTTGATAACCCTCTCTAAAAATCCTCTCGGCTTTCACCCCCGAGGGTCTCGCGGTTCCGCTCATGGTTCGGTCTCACCGTCAGGATTTGGACCGAGTGACGCCCATCGTGACTCTTGACCCTTGCATAGGCCGAGCCGTTGTCCAACACCTTGGTCTTCATCCGTGCTGTCGTGATGTACGGTTCTCCTGGTATAACCGGATGTGAGGATGTCTCTTGCACGAAGAAGCGCTGGTCAATCTCGACATCGCCGATCTTTACTCGTACATTCGGGCAGGCTCCATGCAGTTCTTCGGTGGCACGTATCGCTGCCCGTATTTTCCACCCGTGCTTGGTGTTGATCGGCCATTTTCCCTTCTTGTAGAAGTTCATGGACATCAAATTGATTTCTGAACCGTGGTCCACCAATGCCACCACCGGTTCATGAACATCTCCGATCTTCACAGGGGTCTCCTTGGTCGCTCTGGCCCAGTGCGGCCTCGAATAGTGGCTCTCCACAAACTCGTCTTCCAGAGCCCTGTCCTCTATGTGCGTCCTCCGCACCTCCACCGGCTTCTCCGGTTCTGTCTCCATCGACAACCTCTTCCTCTTCACCAAGTCTACGATGGAGTCGTGGAACTCCTTCTTGGCGATCTCGAGCACTTCCCTCAGCGACAGTTCCACCTTGCTATCGAGGATTCGTTCTTCCAGGACCTTTCGCAGGTCCGTGGATCTTTCGATTTCTATGCCCAGCCGGTACCCGCCCCTCTTGGAATTATCCTGGCCGCCGGTTACACCGGCCTCATTCCGCCTTTGCCCGAATCGAGTTTCATATCGTTGCGAAGGCCCGGCCCCTCCGGTTTTCCCTACCTGCTTGTCCTCCACCAGAGCCTCATAGTTTTGACAAGCGGCTTCGACGAAGCCCGTCTTTTCTTCCACCGGGTCACTCCACCCGGTTACCTCCCGGACCTGTTTTTCCACGCGGTCCGCCTCTTCTTTCCTTAGTCGTGCGTCGGCGAGGCCTTCTAGCACCGTCGGCCAGAACCCGGCTTTGTTCGTCTTCGGGGCCTCACCACCTCCGACCCGAATACCAGCTGACGCCGAGTAGTGGACGGTCTCCGCGTGGCGAGCCGCCGCCTCCTCCATCAGCCTTTTCATACCTCCTCGCCCGACATTCAAGTCCAGGGCCCTTCGGGTCTCGCTGGCGTGCACCCAACCGTTCCATAGGTACACCGCGTTGCTTCTCATCGCCTCGGCGAAGTCCCCGCAATCCTTCCGGATATGGCCAACCGTGTCACACCACATGCACCTGTTCCCAGCCAGAGGTCGTCGGTCACGGGCCTGTTCGCCACCATCCCTCCGTGCCTGGGCGATCTGGAGATCCTTTACCATCCGCGTCAGTTCTTCCAGAGTTGCTCCCCCGAACGAGCCCTTGACCATGTCGGTCGAAGCCGATACGGTCTCGAGCCAATCTCGGGTCTCTTCCCTTCGCGTTGGCAGTGTTGGCTTGAGCTTCCTTGCTGCGACAGAGCCCGCACCTATCGATCCTTTGTCAACCCATTCCCGCCGTTTGTCGAAACGGCCACAGACCCTCTTCACCACGGCCTAGTCGGCCGTCAGCCCGTCATCAGTTTCCAATAGGAGGCCTACTTGCTCCCGATCCCACTCGTCAACTGACTTAACAAACAATAGGACACGACTTGTCTCCAGAATGGTCCGGTCAAGCACCGAGAGGCGCGCGAAGCGTTCCTCAAACTCCCGGAGGAGCACCGACGCGTTCCTTCCTTTATCGGGGGTCTCCACCCACTCCATGAAGTCCCGCTTCGAAAGTCAAAGCGCATCTTCAAGCCCGTATTTTTCGAGGAGCCGACCTTCAAACTCCTCCCAGGTCCGGCTCTCGGCCCGTACCTCGAGCACCTCCGTATGGATGCTCGGCATCGCCACTCGAGGGAATACGGCTACACACCTCTCTTCAGGAATTTCCCTCATTACCATCTCAGCCCGGTAGGACGCCAAGTAGCTCGTGGCATCCTTCCCACTAAATCGGTCGATCGTACCGACAACTGCCTCGATAGCCCTATCAAGGGCGTCGGTGCCTTTGCGCGCACTCACTATACGGTCCACAGCCGAAGCCATGGCTTCTACGAGGTCTGACCCCCTCATCTTCTACTCCTCTGCCGCCGTTCACGTCGGGTTCACCAAAAGATGTCGCGTTGTTACGCGCGTGCGTGGAGAACAAGGCGGGACCACTGGGGTCTTGGACCGAGGAATAGGTGAGAAAAGGGAGAGAGAGAGAGAGAGACACGCTCACACACGTATAGACAAAGAAGCGCAAGGGAACGCAGCCAACAACACAGGAGACACGAGTTGAGCAGGAGATAGAGTATAAGAACACTAGTGTATGTATATAAATATATGCATGTATTTGTATGTACGTAGACGACTCGAACGGTTACAGCCGATCAGGTCGGCGAGATGGATGCCGACGCCTGATCACCCACGCACACAGGGGAGCAAGATGGAGATTCTGCCGGAAGCACACGGGCGTTCCACGGAGCACAATCAGCCTCTCGAGAACCTGCACGAAAAAAATGCTATGGAGAACGACAGAGAAGAAGAGCCCCCCAGTCCGACCGCACTCCCCCTCTTTATAGCTCAAGGAGGGAGGCCGTTTCACCCGTTTACATCACATTAATTCTCTGTCCTTTCGGACAGAGATTCTCCTCGATTCTCCCTATAGACTATTGCTACCTAGGATTCGGCCTTTGTGCCTACTATCTACTATACAACAAGGGGCGTGCCCACGTGTAAGGGCCGGTTCACACGCGCTATACACGGTTTGCGCCTGGGGACGGTTTTCTTCACGATAGCGCGTAAACCGGCCCCTACACGGATGGACCCGTGACTGGATACTTTGTACGCGAACCGGTGGATGTGACTACTAAGCCACACGCATTTATTAGAGGGGATTGTGCGTATCCCAAAGGGGGACAGGGAATAAAAAGGAAGAGGAGAAAGAAAGAGGGGATCACGCGCGAGGGGGAAGGAAAAAGCGTTGTTGTAGAAGGGAAGCCGAGCTCTCTCTCTACTCCTCGAGCCGTCATTCTTTGTGGGTCCGTCGCCGCCTGTGGGAGTGTGCTGCCTCTGCTTCGTGGACAGCCCGTGTGTTTCCAGCAGAGTCGCTCCCTTTTCCCTTTGTTTCTTGGAGTCGGGTGACTGTCGTCGGTGTGCATGAGTAGGGTCCCCGTGTCGGGTCCATCGCTGCCTCGTCGGTTGTAACTGTTAGGGTTTGTAATCTCTTGTCATTATAATCAATTGTTGCGATTCTATCTCTTTCCTTCTCGCTTTTCGTGTCGGTGAATCTCTCTCTCTCTCTCTCTCTCTCTCTCTCTCTCTCTCTCTCTCTCTCTCCCTCCTCGGTCCAAGACCCCCGTGGTCCCGCCCCTTTCCACACGTACGTGCATAATAACGCGACATCTTTGGTGAACCCGATGTGAAAGGGCGGCAAAGGAGTTGAAAGATGAGGGGATCAGAGCTTGCAGAGGCAATGGCGGTGACCATCGACCGGCTGGTGAGCGCTCGTGAGGGAACGGGTGCCCTCGACAGAGCCATTGAATCGATCATCGGCTCTATAGACCGTTTCGGAGGGAAAGACGCCACAAGTTATGTGGAGGCTTACCAGGCCAAAATGATCATGAGGGATATCCCGGTGGACAGGCGGCTATCCGAATTCCCTCGGGTGGTGACGTCGGGCATCCATGCGGAGGTGCTCGAGGTGCAGGCCAGATGCGAGACTTGGGAGGAGTTCGAGCTGCAGCTCCTCGAGAAGTACGGGTTTCACGACTCGCTCCGGTTGTCGAGGCGGGACTTCATGGCGTGGGTGGAAAGCCCCGGAAAAGGGAGGAACACGTCGGTGCTCTTCCAGGAATTCGAAAACGGTTCGCGTGGCTGTTGACGTTGGACCGGACGGTGCTCGAAACAAGTCCAGTACTGTTGTTTGTCAAGTCGGTGGATGCGCTTGATAGGGAAAACGTGGGGCCCCTATTGGAAACGGACAAAGGGCTCACGACGGACTGGGCCGTGGTAAAACGGGTCTGCAGCCAGTTCGACAAATGGCGCGATTGGAGCGAAGGAAGCACGTTGGAGTCGGGGTCGGTCCCGGGGAGGAGGCTCGAGGAGCTGGTTTCGGTGCCGGCTAGGAGGAAGGAAAAGACCCGAATCTGGTCGGAGTCGGGGTCAGCATCGAACGACGTGGTCAGAGGCCCATCCGGAGGAGCGGCTCTGGAGGAGCTAACACAGATGGTGCGCGACCTGCAGATCACACAGGCCCGAAGAGACAGCGGTGAACAACCTCGCGACCGGAGGCCGCCGGCTGGGCAGCGGTGCATGTGGTGTGACGTGATCGGTCACATTCAGAAGGACTGCGCGGATTTCGCCGACGCGCTTAGGACCAACGTGGTGTACCTCTAGAACGGGCGGGTGCACGGGAGCGAGACCCGAAGAGCCCTGGAACTTGTTGAGAGACAAGCTCAACATCGGCCGGATCGGCTGAAGAAGCCGAGGACCAGATCGGTTGGGACCGATCGGTTAGGCTGAATGCGTAAACCGGTACGTAGACCGGTGCGTAGGTAGGGCCGGATCGGTGCGTAAACCGGGAGGCCGTTAGGAAAGATATTCCGTGAGGAATATATTTGGGAGTTAGTGTAGGAGCTCTTAATGAGCATTGAAGTACTGTCAGTACTTCAGTCAGTCCTTCTAGGACTTGTATATAAAAGTGTTCATTGAACACACATATGTAGAGTGTGTGGTAAATAGAGATTGAGTGTTTTTGTTGAATATAGTTCTTGTGTTTTCTCTCTCACTCTCTCTGTCTCTCCCGAGTATACTGCGTAAGCTCAAACTCTCCATTAAACCTGAGTTTTCTTCCTTCTGTTCGGTCTTCATACTTGCTTCCGCACATTACTTTTTACATGGTATCAGAGCGCGAGGGTTGAGAACCTCTCTGCAGCCGACACAACTTGACGAAGAAGAACAAGAAGAACGAAGGATAGAGGCATGGCGAGCTCGCTTCCAACAGAGAAGCTCGAGAGAACCAACTACGCGTCTTGGTCCTACAAGATGCACCAGTACCTGCTCGGGCACGACTACTGGAGTTATGTCGAAGGAGCTAATGACGCGGCACCCGAATCGACACACAGAGACTTCCCATCGTGGGAGCAATCGGCGAGCAGGGTATTATACTGCTTCGCGTCGTGTGTGGGCGAACAGCTATTGAGCTATGTTCAGGATGCAAAGACGCCGAAGGGTGCGTGGGAAAATCTGAAGAAGATTTTCGCCGCGAGCACCACAGCCAGGAAGCTTCAGCTCCGACAGGAGTTGAGCAACCTACGACAACGCGACTTGTCGGTGGCGGACTATACCTCGAAGATCAAGGATATCTGCGACTCCCTCACCTCTATAGAGGTGAACATCGAGGAGAGCGAGATGGTCTAGATCTGTCTCAGAGGTTTGGCATCGAAGTTCGGAGCGTTACCAAACGGCTGTGTGCACCCGGGAGAATACGTCGTCCTTCTTCAACTTACAGTCAATGCTCCTGGTAGAGCAGAACCACGCGGGTGCGTCTACAAGCACGCACACCAACAGCAGAATGTTGTACACGAAGGGAGATAGGCCCCGTGCACGTGGAGGATGAGGCGAGTCGGCGTGCAATGGAGGAGGCCGACGAGACCAAGGAAGAAGGCAACGAAGTGATGCCGACAGCAACTCCAGACCCTCCGGAAACAGGGAGAGTCAAAGCGATGAGAACCGGCAAGGGAAGGCCATCGCGGAGTGCTGGTACTGTGGCAAGAAAGGCCACAAGGAAAGTGAGTGCTGGAAGAAGCGCGCCGATTCGGAGAGAACCGGTTCCGGAAACGGCTCCGGACATACCGACAAGGGAAATCAGCAGCGATCGCACTACGCCAAAGACTCCGGGAGAGCCGGAGAAGGGTCTACCTTCGTGACGAGACACGAAGCAAACTCAATAAAACAGACCACCGCGAGATCGGACGAGGTGTAGTACGTAGACTCCGGCGTGTCAAACCACATGACGAGCAATAAGGAGTGGTTCTCGTACCTTGAAAAACCGATACAACCTGGAGTAGTCGCAACTGGAGATGACACTCCGCATCTGATCGCGAATGTCGGAGAAGTTCCCCTTAGCCATGTCGGGCAGAAAGGGAAACTCATGAACGTGCTGCACGTTCCGACAATCACGAAGAACTTGGTCTCGGTCGGACAGATCGTCGACCAAGGGATGGAGGTTTGGTTTACACACCTCAGGTGCTTCATTGAGAAAGAAGGTCGTGTGATTGCGCAAGGGCGCAGAGACGAGAGGATGTTCTGTTGGGATTTCGGTCCCTCCGGATGGGATGTCCGGAGATGAATGACGGCAAGCCCGAAGGCTGTTACGGAACCGGATGATGAAGAGTACCCGGCATGAAGCCGGATGAAGAGTACCCGGCTACGGAGCCGGATGCTGAAGACCCCGGTTACGGAACCGGATGATGAAGAGTACCCGGCATGAAGCCGGATGAAGAGTACCCGGCTACGGAGCCGGATGCTGAAGACCCCGGTTACGGAGCCGGATGACGTATGTACCCGGAGAGAGATCCAGATGCGGGGACATATTTGTGAATATGTTTGCCAAGGGCCCTTGAGGCTATATTTGTAAATAGCCCGAAAGTCATATGTGTATAAATATGACTTAGGGCAAACAGTTTGTTGTTGTTGCTCATTTTTATGTTTTCAGCCGAGAGAGAGCAAAGTGAGAGCAGCCGAGAGAGAGAGAGAGAGAGAGAGGAAGGAAGAGGTCGACGCCTCTGTGTAATACCGCCGCCTGTGGCGAAGGCAGTGAGCTCAAGGTTGTTGCCTTGTAGCTTCACCATTGTACATCTCTGTGTATAGTGATAGTTGGAGTTTGAGGACTCCCGTGGTTTTTTCCATTTAGGGTTTTCCACGAAAAACATCCTGTGTACTCTTCTCTCTATTGTCTTCGTGCATTTCGTGTATTTCCCGTTTTCTATGAATCGATCCTATTCCTCGGTTGTGGCCGAGCACTGTTGTTCAACAAAGTGGTATCAGAGCGACGGTAACACAGAAAATGGAAGGCGGCGGTAGTGGGCCTCCGGGCATGATGGTGTTGAACTCACAGAACTACGCCGACTGGAAGATAAAGATGGAAGACCTTCTCATCGTCCGAGACCTGTACGAACCGATCGACAATGCCGAGATACCCAAGGGAGTAATAGAGTCGGAGTGGAAGCTCCTGAACCGGAAAGCCGTAGCGACGATCCGGCAATATGTCGATGTAAGCGTCCTACAACATGTGGCGAACGACACCAACGCATATGAGATGTGGAAGAAGCTGTCGGGCCTCTACGAGAGGAAGAATGCGTTGAACCGGACCTCCCTGATGAGGAAGATAGTGAACCTCAAGTACCGGGACGACGAGAATATGGTGGAACATGTGAGCACGTTCATGGGATTCGTGAACCAGCTTGCGGCGATCAAGTTCCCGTTGGAGGATGCAATGCAAGCCATCATTCTGATGTGTACATTGCCGGAAAGCTGGGAGAACTTGGTGGTGACTCTCAGCACCTCCTGCACCGAAGATAACTTGTCTCTACAAACGGTAAAGACAAGCATTCTGAACGAAGAAGCGCGTCGGAGAGATAAAGAACCGGTTTCCGATCCGAAGATGCTGCTTACCGAATCGGATCGGGGAAGACAATGGAACCGGAGTCCGCAAAGACGGGAGAAGTCGGGGACCCGGTCGCAGTCAAGAGGAAGGCCCACATGCTTCCACTGTGGGAAGCCGGGGCACTTCCGGAAGAATTGTCGGCATTACCGAAAGGACAACGGAGCCGACGACACCGATTCGAAGAAGTCACCGGAGAGAAACGGTGCATACCGGGGAGCCACGGACCGGAGAGGTCCGGATCGGCGAGGGCAGGACCGGAAAGGAACGACGGCACTCGCGGCAAGTGAAGAAGAGATAATGCTCATTACCGAAGAGAGGGAGCTGAACCTTGCCGGTGTAGAGATGACCTGGGTGGTCGATTCCGGAGCGTCGTTCCACCTGACCCCGGAGAAGAAATACTTCTCATCCTACACAGCCGGTGAGCATGGCTGTGTCCGGATGGGAAATGAAGGCACATGCCGGATTGCCGGCATAGGAGACGTGTGGCTGCTGACATCAACCGGATGCAAGATGCTGCTGAAGGATGTACGACATGTTCCGGAGGTCCGATTGAACCTGATTTCGGCCGGGAGGCTAGACGATGAAGGCTACACGGGCAGCATCCGGAACGGTGTCATGAAGTTCAGCAAAGGGAGCCTGATTGTGGCTCGGGCCCGGAAGGTCAACACACTATACCTGATGAATTCCCGGCTATGTCCGGAGGAGCTGAACGTGGCAGCCGATACTGCCGGTGAGCTGTGGCACAAGAGACTGTGTCACATGAGTGAGAAGGGGATGAAGAGGCTTGCAGAAGACAACCTTATTCTAGTGAAGCACGTGCACCTGGAGAAGTGCACCGATTGCCTGGCTGGTAAGCAGAACCGAACCTCCTTCCACTCAAGGCCACCGACGAGACGTAGTGTACCATTGGAGTTGGTGCACACTGATGTGTGTCAGGTAGAAACGAAGTAACATGGCGGAGCCCAATACTTCGTAACATTCATAGATGACCATAGCCGGAACCTGTGGACGGCACCGTTGAAGACAAAGGACCAAGTATTGTCCGTCTTCAAAGAACTCCACGCGAGAGTGGAAAGGGAATCCGGCAAGAAGCTGAAAGCGATACGAGCGGATAACGGAGGGGAATACCGGGGGCAGTTCACGGAGTACTGTCGCTCGAAGGGAATCCGGCTTGAGTTTACCGTGCCGAAGACGCCGGAACTGAACGGGCTGGCCGAGAGGATGAACCGGACCATAATGGAGAGGGTCCGGAGTATGCTAGCACATGCGAAATTACCCAAGGGATTTTGGGCTGAGGCAATGTCGACGGCGACGTATGTGATAAATAGATCACCCTCAGTACCTTTGGACGGAGACACGCCGCAGAAAGTGTGGACCGGTAAGGAAGTATCCTACCGGCATCTGAAGGTGTTCGGATGTCTCGCATACGTGCATGTGGCAAAGTACCGGAGAGGAAAGTTAGATCCAAAGACCCGGCCATGCATATTCCTCGGATACGGCGACGACGAGTTCGGCTACCGAGTATGGGACCCGGTCGACAAGAAGATATTCAGGAGTCGAGATATAGTCTTCATGGAGGACAAGACACTCGCCGACTGGGAGTCGGAGAAGAAGATGAAGAGCTCCAAGTCGACCGGTGAGGATCAACTCTACGAGGAGCAGTCCCGACCGGCAAGGGACCGGTTAGCACTCGAGGATCCGGCCGAAGACGGTGAAGAAACAGAACCGGCCGAAGAAGATGAAAATGATACCGGAACCGGCCCCGATCCCGAAATGGATTCGGATGAAGAAGAATCGGAAGAACCGGTTACCGAAGCTCCGGAACGGAGATATCCTCTAAGAGAGAGAAGGGCCCCCCGGAGATTTCCGGAACCAGAGCACGTGCTGCTAACCGACGAGGGGGAGCCGGAGAGCTTTGAAGAAGCAAAGCATGACACCCATAGCCGCAGGTGGTTAAGTGCCATGCAGGAGGAGATGGATTCCCTGCATGAGAACCACACATATGAACTTGTGGAGTTGCCGAAAGGAAAACGGGCACTCCGTAACAAGTGGGTGTTCAAGCTGAAACCGGGAGATGCCGGAAACCCCCCGAGATACAAAGCCAGGATCGTGGTGAAGGGGTTCCAGCAGAAGAAGGGCGTCGACTTCGACGAGATATTTGCCCCGGTAGTGAAGATGACCTCTATCCGGACGGTGCTGAGCATAGCGGCAAGCATGGATCTCGAGGTAGAACAGATGGACGTGAAGATGGCATTCCTTCATGGTGACCTCGAAGAAGAGATATACATGCAGCAACCGGAAGGATTCGAGAAAAAAGAGAAGGAGCACTTGGTATGCCGGTTGAAGAAGAGCCTTTATGGTTTGAAGCAGGCTCCCCGGCAGTGGTACCGAAAGTTTGACTCCTTCATGACCGATGAAGGGTACTGCAAAACGCAGTCCGACCACTGCGTGTTTGTGAAGAAGTTCGACGGAGGAGACTTTCTAATACTCCTCCTATACGTGGACGACATGTTGATCGTCGGACGGGACCAGATCAAGATACGGATGCTGAAGAAGGCTCTTCACCGAACCTTCTCAATGAAGGACCTGGGTCCGGCGAGGCAAATACTAGGGATGCACATCATCCGGGACCGGAGAAAGAAGCAGTTGTGGCTGTCACAGGAGAAGTACGTGACAAAGGTGCTTAAACGGTTCAACATGTCGGAAGCAAGACCGGTCGGATCGACCCTCCCGGCAAACTGTAAGCTGTCCAACAAGCAAAGTCCCAAGACAAAGGCTGAAAAGGAGGATATGATGAAAGTGCCATATGCCTCAGCCATCGGGAGCTTGATGTACGCCATGGTGTGTACGAGACCGGACATAGGATATGCAGTCGGAGTGGTGAGCCGGTACATGAGCAACCCTGGCAAAGAGCACTGGAACGCGGTCAAGTGGATACTCCGATACCTGAAGGGCACGGCAAACGTGTGCCTCCGATTCGGCTCCGGTAAGCCCGAACTTGACGGTTTTACCGATTCGGATATGTCGGCTGATGCAGATACCAGCCGGTCTACATCCGGGTATGTGATGACCTATGCAGGGGGAGTTGTTTCATGGCAGTCGAGGCTGCAGAAGACAGTTGCGTTGTCAACCACGGAGGCGGAGTACATGGCGGCTGTTGAAGCCGGCAAGGAAATAATATGGATGAAGGACTTCATTAGAGAGCTCGGTATCCAGCAGGAGGAGTACCGACTCTACTGCGACAGTCAGAGTGCCATCCACCTTGCGAAGAACGCGGCCTATCACTCCCGGACGAAGCACATCTAGCGTAGATACCACTGGATCCGGAAAAGGATAGAAGACAAGGAGTTCGTGCTGACGAAGATCCACACAGACGAGAACGGGTCGGATATGCTGACCAAGGTGCTCACACCCGACAAGCTGGAAGCATGCCGGAAGAGGATCGGGTTGGAGAGACATCCCATGCCGAAGTGAAGGGGGAGTTTGTTGGGATTTCGGTCCCTCCGGATGGGATGTCCGGAGATGAATGACGGCAAGCCCGAAGGCTGTTACGGAACCGGATGATGAAGAGTACCCGGCATGAAGCCGGATGAAGAGTACCCGGCTACGGAGCCGGATGCTGAAGACCCCGGTTACGGAACCGGATGATGAAGAGTACCCGGCATGAAGCCGGATGAAGAGTACCCGGCTACGGAGCCGGATGCTGAAGACCCCGGTTACGGAGCCGGATGACGTATGTACCCGGAGAGAGATCCAGATGCGGGGACATATTTGTGAATATGTTTGCCAAGGGCCCTTGAGGCTATATTTGTAAATAGCCCGAAAGTCATATGTGTATAAATATGACTTAGGGCAAACAGTTTGTTGTTGTTGCTCATTTTTTATGTTTTCAGCCGAGAGAGAGCAAAGTGAGAGCAGCCGAGAGAGAGAGAGAGAGAGAGAGGAAGGAAGAGGTCGACGCCTCTGTGTAATACCGCCGCCTGTGGCGAAGGCAGTGAGCTCAAGGTTGTTGCCTTGTAGCTTCACCATTGTACATCTCTGTGTATAGTGATAGTTGGAGTTTGAGGACTCCCGTGGTTTTTTCCATTTAGGGTTTTCCACGAAAAACATCCTGTGTACTCTTCTCTCTATTGTCTTCGTGCATTTCGTGTATTTCCCGTTTTCTGTGAATCGATCCTATTCCTCGGTTGTGGCCGAGCACTGTTGTTCAACATGTTCATCCTCGACTCCACTGACGGAGGCACCGCAATGTTCGCGAAGGGACAAAAATCCGAGTCGGACATCGACTTGTGGCACAAGCGGATAGGCCATGTCAACTACCAGCGGCGTCAAGATCTGCAATCGAAACAGGTAGTGTTCGGATTGCCCAAATTTAGTGGCCGAAAGGCACAAATTTGTGAAGCCTGCCAGCTCGGGAAGCAAAACCGACTTCCTTTCCCCAACGAGCGAAATCGGAGCCGGAACAAGCTCGACCTTATACACTCCGATGTGTGGGGGCCGGCACAAAACGTTAGTCTTGGCGGGAGCTGATATTTCGTCTCCTTCATCGACGACCACACGCGGCACACGTGGATCTACCTCATTGAGAGGAAGAGCGAAGTCTTCGACTGTTTCTTGAACCTCAAAGGGTTCATGGAAACAGAAACGGGACGAAAGATCAAGTGCCTGCGGTCGGATGGCGGGAAAGAGTACTTTTCCGGTCAATTCAACGGTTATCTACAACAAATGGGAATCCGGCGCGAATTCAGTTGTAGATACACGTCGGAGCAGAACGGTGTGGCCGAGAGGAAGAATCGGTCAGTTTTGGAAGCGGCACGGGCAATGCTGGAGGAGAAGAGCTTGCCCAAGTTCTACTGGGCCGAGGCGGTAAGGACCGCGGTATACATCCAGAACCGGATCGGAGACAAAGTGTCGGCGCACGAGCTCTATTTCGGAACGAAGCCGAACTTGCGACACTTGAGGGTGTTCGGTAGCATTGCGTATGTGCATGTACCGAAGGAGAAAAGGAGGAAGCTAGACGCAAAGGTCGAGAAATGCATCTTGGTCGGTTACTCGGACGAGCAGAAGGGTTATAAGTGCTATAACCCTTGCACCAAACAAGCGCGTATTATCCGCGACGTTGTGTTTGACGAGTCCGCGTCCTGGTACCAGCCCCTGACTCCGAACCCCGATTCCAATCCGAGTTCTGACGATGAGGTCAGCGAGGCCGAGATGCCTCCGGACGAGCCCGAAATCGAGACCCGCGAAGAGAGTCTGATTTCACTCCGTTTAAGTGGACCGATTGGACGACTGAGTCGGTACGATCAGTCCAATGAAGAGCCGGCGAGTAGTGGAGACTCGTCCGTGCATTCCCCGCGTAGGAAACCGAGGAGACGGCTTACGCGCAAAGAGAAAGGGAAGAAGAAGGTGTCGGATTCCGGCACGGATAGGAACGAGTCAGACCGACGCGAGTTCGACTCCAAGGGAACTGGTGACGGGTCTTTAAAGGTGAAGTCCGCGTCGACCAAGAAGGCCTCGACATTGGCTAATGTGAGATTACGCCGATCTACCCACTAGAAGAATCCTATTTTGCGATTCGGATACAACGAGTACATGGCGCATCATTATGCGTACATGACCCGTGTAGCGGAAGTGTGTGAGCCAGGGAACTACGCAGATGCGGCTAAAGACGCGAATTGGCGTGCCGCGATGGAGGAAGAGACGCACGCATTGGCGGAGAACGAGACCTGGGACCTGGTTGACGCACCAAGAGGGGTAAAACCGATCGGGTGTAGGTGGGTGTACAAGGTCAAGTACAACACCGATGGCTCGGTCAACCGGTACAAGGCTCAGCTAGTGGCAAAGGGCTACGCGCAAAAACACGGCATCGACTACGATGAGACGTTTGCGCCGGTCGCGAAAATGACGACCGTCCGTGTTTTGCTCGCAGTCGCTGCGGTGAAGGGGTGGCACTTACATCAGATGGATGTAAAGAATGCGTTCCTGCAAGGTGACCTTGAGGAACAGGTGTACATGGTACAACCCCCCGGATTTCACTCTGGAACGAACTCCTCGGCAGTGTGCCGATTGAAGAAGTCCCTTTACGGACTGAGGCAAGCCCCACGTTCCTGGAACACGAAGATCACGCAACAACTGCGTCGGATGGGCTTCGTCACGTCAAAATCGGACTCTTCCCTGTTCATCCGGAAAGGTCGACTCGGACCGGTGAGTATTTTACTATATGTTGATGACTTGGTCATCACCGGCGCCGACCTAGGTGAAATCGACCGCGTGAAGCTCCAGCTTACGGCATCGTTCGACATGAAGGATCTAGGGGACCTTCATTACTTCCTCGGGATCGAAGTGATCCGTACCCCCAAAGGCATATTGATCAGCCAACGTCATTACGTGCTGAGTATGCTCTTCAAATTCGGGATGGCCGGCTGTAAGTCCGTCTCAACTCCTCTGGACAAAACCGTCAAGCTTCGTCCCGATACGGGAAAGGTATGCGACCCGACGAGGTTCCGACAAATTGTCGGAAGCCTCATATACTTGACCATCACCCGACCCGACCTCAGTTATCCGGTCGGCGTAATCAGTCAGTTCATGGCGCGACCTATCGAGGCGCACCTCCAGTGTGCGCAACGCATACTTCGGTATGTCAACGGCACTAAGGACCGGGGACTGCTATATCGGACCGGTGCAACCGCGCAGTTAGTCGGCTACACCGATGTTGATTGGGCTGGCAACGCCGCCGATCGCCGATCCACGTCCGGATACGCGTTCTCCCTCGGGAGTGCCGCGATCGCATGGAGCAGTAAGAAGCAGCCGACAGTTGCACTGTCGAGCACCGAAGCTGAGTACCGAGGAGCGGTTGTTGCGACATGCGAAGCCATATGGTTGAAGCGGCTACTTAGGGACCTGCAAGAGGAGGTGTCAGATCCGACGACGATCTACTGCGACAACCTCAGCAGCATCCAACTCGTGAAAAACCCCGTTTTCCACGCACGGACCAAGCACATTGAGGTGCACTACCATTTCGTCCGTGAGCGTGTCCTTTCCGGTGAAGTCGAACTTCAGTACGTTCCGACCGATCGGCAGACTGCCGACATCTTCACCAAGCCTCTTGGTTTGGACAAGCTGCGGCAATTCTCAGGTACGCTCGGATTGCGTCACCTCGACGTGCCAAACATGAGGGGGAGAACAATCTCGAACGACCAAGTGAGGCAGCAGGAAAGGAGCGGAGACCGCGACACCGAGTCGGTTGACTCAGTTGTCGAGGTCGACTTCGGATCGGCTGAAGAAGCCGAGGGTGGACCCGCGGAAAAGTCCGGAAGCGGACAAAAGGGGAGCAGCCGAAGGAGAGAGCCGAAGCCAACCACGCATGGGGAAGATGATGCCATCGAGGGCGAGAAGATCGAAGACAAGTTGGAGACAGCCAACTCGGACGAGAGCGAAAACCGATCGGAGGTAGCCGAGTCGGTTCGGATGTTTGATTCAGATACGTTGAATCAACCGAGGCCCAAGCGGAAGAAAAGGCAGCAGGAGAAGCGTCAACACCGCAACAGCAGAAGAGTTGATAAGGGCCACATGAGCAGACAAGCCGACTGGAAGGGTCGAAGCGCGCGGAGTCAAACAAGTCGAGGAGCGCAAGCGAGGCGTGAAGCCAGGAGGAACCGGAGCTCTGAGCCCGAAGATCCCGAAGAGCCTCAAGTTGAGCTTGAGGGGGAGTGTTGAGAGACAAGCTCAACATCGGCCGGATCGGCTGAAGAAGCCGAGGACCGGTGTCGTGAAGAAAACCGTCCACAAGCGGAATCGGTGCGCCGGAGCATAGGAACCGGCTCTTCATGCACGTACGCCTTGTGTTGTACATAGGAGAGAATTAGGGACATGGAAGATCCGAGGTAGGTAGATTCGGTAGATAGGAAGTTAATAGGAAACGGCTCCCTTCTTGCCTATAAAAGGAGGGAGACGAGGAAGAGGAAGGGATCGCGAAGTAAGAGAGGACGAAGTGTTGTCGGATTGTGGGCCGAAGGCTTCTCTCTCTTCCAAACTCCATAGCTCCTTTCTGTGCAGGTTTCAGGAGGCTCACGCTGCTCTGAGGAACGCCCGAGTGCTTCCGGCAGCACCTCCAACCTACTCCTTTCTTTCTGTGCGTTTACGAACAGGCACCGGCATCTGTTCGCCGGCCTATTCGGTTGTAACCGACTTCGTGTTCTTGTTGTTTGTCTTTGTTAATACATACATACATTCGAGTCTCTCTGTGTCGGTGTCCCACTCGCGTCTTTGTGTTGAAGGGCCGTGTCCCTGTGAATCTACGCACGCACGTAGTGGGTTCCCTTCTCCTTTCTCTCTTGCTCTTCGGTACAAGACCCCCGAGGTCCCGCCTCATTCCACGCATTCGCGAGGAATACCACGACATCTTGGTGAACCCGACGTGAAGGAGGCGGCAGAAGAGCAGAAGATGAAAGGGTCGAATCTTGCGGAGGCCATGGCATCGGCCGTGGATCGGATATTGAGCGCACGCGAGGGCTCCGGCGCCCTCGACAGAGCCATTGAGGCGGTCATCGGTACGATCAGCCGGTTCAGCGGAAAGGATGCCACGAAGTATTTGGTGTCCTACGGGGCAAAAATGCTGATGCGGGACAATCCGGAAGAGAGGCGTATTGCCGGGTTCCCTCGAGTGGCGATGCCGAGCATCCATGCGGAGGTGCTCGAGGTGCGGGCGGAGAGCCGTACCTGGGAGGAGTTCGAAGGTCGACTCCTAGAAAAATACGGGCTGGACGACGCGCTCCAGCTTTCGAAACGGGACTTCATGGAGTGGGTGGAGTCCCCCGGCAAGGGAAGAAACGCGTCGGCACTCCTCCGGGAGTTCGAAGAACGCTTTGCGCGCCTTTCGGCGCTTGACCGAAACGTTTTGGATACGAGCCGGGTCCTACTGTTCGTCAAGTCGGTGGACGAGCGGGACCGGGATAAAGTCGGCTCCTTGCTGGAAACAGAAGACGGGCTGACGACCGACTGGGCTGCGGTTAAGAGAGTCTGTGGCCGTTTCGACAAACGGCGAGAATGGGCTGACAACGGGGCGGCTGGTGCGGGCTCTGTCACAGCAAGGAGGCTTGAACCGGCACCGCAAGGGCGAAGGGAAGAAACCCAGGAATGGCTCGAAACCGGTCCGGCTTCGACCGGCATGGTCAGTGGCTCGTCCGGAGGAGCAGCGCTGGAGCAGTTGACGCGGGCGATAAAGGATCTCTAGATCGCCCAGACTCGAAGGGAAGGCGGCGAACCGGCTCGTGACCGACGGCCGGTAGCAGGGAACAGGTGCATGTGGTGCGACGAGGTCGGCCACATCCGGAAGGACTGCGGCGATTTCGCAGAAGCGTTGAGGAACCGGGTGGTGTACCTGTGGGAAGGCCGGGTGCACGCTGGCGACACCAGAAGAGCCTTAAACCGAAACGACGGGTGAGGAGGAATGAAGAGACTGATAGAAGAGGCAGCGGCCCGACACGTGGAGGCCATCCACTACTCGGCATCGGCCGGCATTCAGGTCGGGGGCAACGAGGCCCGAAAGGAAGGCAAAGACGGATTCTGGTCGGCAATGCTGGAAGGTCTTGCCGGCGCGCGGCTAAGGAAAGATGAAACTGACCGCGCTAAGAGACGGGTCCGGGAAATAACCGGGTGGAGCGATCCGGTCGAGGAGAAGACGGGCTTCGTAGAAGCCGCCTGCCGGAACTACGAGGCTCTGGTAGAAGACAAACGAGTGGGGAAAGCCGGAGCGGCCGAGCCCTCACAACGGTACGAGACCCAATTCGGGCAACGACGGAACGATGCCGGTGGGTCCAGCTCGCAAGATAACCCCAGGAAGGGCGGATACCGACTGGGGACGGAAATAGAAAGGACTACGGACCTACGAAAGGTCCTAGAAGAACGGATCCTCAACAGCAAAGTGGAGTTGTCATTGCGAGAGGTGCTAGGGATCGCCAAGAAGGAGTTCCACGACTCCATTGTGGACCTGGTGAAACGGAAGAGGCTGTCGACGGAGACGGAACCGGAAAGACCGATGGACGTGCGGACGACGCACATCGACGACATGGCGTTGGAAGATGAGTGGGCGGAGAGCCACTATTCAAGGCCGCACTGGGCCCGAGCAACAACGGAGACCCCGGTAAAGATCGGAGATGTTCAGGAACCGGTGGTGGCATTGGTGGACCACGGTTCGGAAATAAACCTGATGTCCATGGACTTCTATAAGAAGGGAAAGTGGCCGATCAACACCAAGCACGGGTGGAAGATACTGGCGGCGACGCGCGCCACCGAGGAACTGCACGGGGCCTGCCCGAACGTGCGAGTCAAGATTGGCAACGTCGAGATTGACCAGCACTTCTTCGTACAGGAGACGTCCTGGCACCCGGTCATATTAGGGGAACCATACATCACGGCGGATGGAGACCAAGGTGTTAGAAAACGGTTCGGCCTACGCAAGGGTCAAAAGCTAGGACGGGCGCCATTCGGTCCAATTTCTGACGGTGTGACCGAACCACGAGCGAAACCGCAAATCCCTCGGTGGGGAGAACGGGGAGGATTTTTAGAGAGGGCTGCCAAGCCGTGGGGCCGAGGCAGTCCAGACACTCGGGAAAGACCCCACAGCTGTACGATAGAACCGAAACCGAAGATACCTTGTACGATAGGTAGGAAATTTTGCTTCTCCAACGACGGAGGGTGTGTAATGGTTGGCATCGTTGGCCGAGAAAAGCCAAGGGCGGAGGAGCGACTTCGAGGGTGCGGAGTTCTTGGCCCGGACGAGGAAATCAGCGGAGCCGTGGAGGCGGTCTCCTTCAACGAAACCTTGGGAATGCTGAGGAAGGTAGCCGGAGAAGACCTTAAGGAAGACCGGATGATACCGGTATGTTCCGAAGAGATGTACGAAGTCATCGCGAACTTCAGCCAGGGGCTCCGGTTGGATCGGACGGCCCGAGTTAGCACGAAGTACAAGACTGTGAACCGGAAGGTAAGGCCAGTTGCGGCACCCTTACCAGAGGGCAGCGAGTCCCGAATCAGAGGGGTTGCGTCGGACCCCAGTTTACGAGATCCGGCCTGCATAGGACACACCTTAACCGACGGGACGCTCCGGGAGCTCAAGATCGGTGGGGGCGGGTTCCTACTGCTGGCGGAGGAAGACCGGTTTCGGAGAATGCTCGGAAGGCACGGGAAAGCCTTCGCATTCTCGCCGGAAGAGATCAGGTGCGTAGACCCGACAATCATGGAGCCGATGGTGATATTCACGGTACCGCATGTGCCGTGGAATCTCAAGTCGATTCCGGTACCAAGAGCTCACATCCCGGAGTTGATGGAGCTACTGAGGCAGAAAGTCGATGTGGGTATTCTCAAACCGTCGAGCGCGCCATACTCGAACCGATGGTTTACCGTGCCAAAGAAAAATGGAACATTGCGCTTCATTCAGGACCTGCAGCCGGTCAACAGAGTGACCATTCGGAACGCAGGAATCGGACCGACCATAGACGAGTTCGCGGAGGCCTTTGCCGGAAGGTCGATTTACTCGGTCGGTGATCTGTACTCGGGGTACGACCAGTTCCAGCTAGCCGTGGAGAGGAGAGACATTACGACGATGCGAACTCCCCTCGGCCTAGTGCGAATGTGTACCCTGCCACAAGGAGGGACCAACTCGGTGGCCCACATGGTGAATGCAATGAACAAGGTACTGAGGGATTGCATCCCGGACATCACCATGCCCTTTCTGGACGACATCCCGATAAAGGGGTGCCCGGTGGAAGAGAAGGACGAGACAGTCGGGCCAGACGGATGCCGGCGATTCGTGGCAACACACATCGATGACTGCGAGAAGGTGCTACAAAGGCTAGAGGATGCGAGGCTCACCTTCTCCGGGCAGAAATCGGCCTTCGAGCAATCAGAAATCCTGGTGGTCGGACACCTGTGTGGACGGTATGGCCGGAAGCCGTCTCCGGAAAAAGTAGAAGCCATCTCCGCGATGAAGACCGACGGTAACTCGGTTACGGAAGTTCGGAGGTTCCTGGGGGCATGCGCGTTCTACCACAGATGGATCCCGCATTACGCCCACGTTGCGGAGCCGCTATACGGGTTGCTGAAAAAGGGGCGAAAATTCGAGTGGCGAGACGAGCACACGGAGTCGGTCCGGAAGCTAAAGGAAGCTCTTGCGGCAGCACCGGCGCTCCGGAAGGCTGTCTACGAGAAGGGTACCCCGGTATACATAACGGTGGATACGAGCCCGACCGGGATCGGATGGGTCGTCAACCAAGAAGACGAGGACGGCACCTGGTTCCCGATCCGATTCGGCGCAAAGGTCCTCAGTGAGCGACAGCGAGGGTACGCCCAGGTTAAACGCGAACTCTGGGGTATCATTTCAGCAGTAAAGGCCGACAAAGACTACCTGATCGGGACGGAAGTGATTATCGAGACGGATTGCCTACCAATTCTCGGCATGGTTTCCAGATGCGCGACACCGGACCTGGCGATGCTCAGGTGGATAGCGTACATCAAGTCCCTGGATCCAGAAATACGGCACATTTCCGGAAAGGACAACGCCATGGCCGACATGCTTTCGAGGGCGAGGTTTGATGACGAGGGCGGCATGGTTTCGGAGGACGAAGAAGTCGGCGTGGACTTCTTCGAGGCAGCATACGTAACGACCGATGGGACGAGCACTCCGGCACTTAACGACTTCGACAAGAGCAAGTACGACGGCGAGTGGCTCCAGATCGGTGGATTTTTTAGGACAATGACGTCGGATGTGTCATGGACGAGGAACGAGACCAACCGGATCCGGAAGAAAGCATACCGATTCTTTGTCCGGGACGGATACTTATGGAAGCACCCGAAGAAGAGGAACGGCGTCCCGCTCCGGGTGGTGGCGATGAAGGAAGAACAGGAGGAGCTGCTGATGGCCTACCACGACAGCCCTTGGGCTGGACACCGTGGAACGTGGGCCACGTTCGAGAAGATAAAGGGGAAGTACTAGTGGCCGGGACTGTACCGGGACGTGCATTGGTTCGTGACAACTTGCGAGAGCTGTCAGATGCACTCCATAGTCCGACATCGGGACGGGCTTCACCCTACGTACCCTCCGACCATCCACTTCAAATGGATGGTAGACCTGGTGACGATGCCGATGGGAGTAGGACAGATGCGGTATCTGGTCCTGGCTCGGGAGGATCTGACGAACCAGGTAGAAGGCCGAGCCCTTCAGAACCAAACGACCGCGGCCGTATGTCGGTTCCTGATCGAGGACGTGATATGCCGGTACGGGTGCGTCGGGAAGATCGTGGCTGATCGCGGGGAGTTGGACGCCGAAGAGGCCGAAGAGCTGTTCGACCGGCTAGGAGTCAAGCTCTCACTAACCACTGCATACAATCCGGAGGCGAATGGGAAGGTGGAGCGCGGACACAGACCGATCGTCAAGGCATTAGTTCGGGCATGCGGAGGTCAAGTCGGGAACTGGCCGCGGCTGCTCCCTTACGCGTTGTGGGCTGACCGAACTACGCACAGTTCGGTAACCGGATTCATGCCGGTAGAGCTCATGTTTGGGCAGAAGTCGATCATGCCAATGGAACGTACGATCTCCTCATGGGCAACCGTGGACTGGAAAGACGAGATGAGCCGGGAGGAACTGTTGGCGGCACGCATACAACAACTCGAGCGAAGACCGGAGGACGTGGAGCAGGCTGCGGAAAAGCTTCGGGTGGCAAGGACGAGGAACAAAGCCCGGTTTGACCGAACGCACCGGCTCCGACCGGAGAAGATCGAGGAAGGCGACTGGGTGCTAGTCTACGACAGCAGCCTCGACAACTAGCACCGAGCAACACGGAAGTTCGCAAGAAGGTGGTTTGGGCCTTACGTGGTACAGGGCACCAACGACAACGGGACGTACCATCTGGCGGAACTCGACGACACGAGAATGGCGATACCGGTAGCTGGGAAACGGATCAAAGCGTTCAAGAAGCGTCACGACGACGAGCCAGATCCGTTTAACCTTGACCGGAACGACGAACAATCCGAAACCGAGGAAGAACCGACGGGCGGGGAATGAAGGCTGGACTGGTTTTCTCCGTCCCAACTCAATTTGGCACATGCCGGTGGATGCGCGGTTAGGTGGGGGCGGATGTCGTGAAGAAAACCGTCCACAAGCGGAATCGGTGCGCCGGAGCATAGGAACCGGCTCTTCATGCACGTACGCCTTGTGTTGTACATAGCAGAGAATTAGGGACATGGAAGATCCGAGGTAGGTAGATTCGGTAGGTAGGAAGTTAATAGGAAACGGCTCCCTTCTTACCTATAAAAGGAGGGAGACGAGGAAGAGGAAGGGATCGTGAAGTAAGAGAGGACGAAGTGCTGTCGGATTGTGGACCGAAGGCTTCTCTCTCTTCCAAACTCCATAGCTCCTTTCTGTGCAGGTTTCGGGAATTCGGGTCGGGGGTGATGAGACCCGGAAGGCGAAGGACTCCGGATTCTGGCCGCTAGTGCTAGAAGGCCTCTCCGGAGTTCAGCTGAGGAAGGAAGAGGCGGACCGCGCAGAACAACGGGTCCAAGAGGTCACCGGTTGGGACGATCCGGTGGAAGAGAAAACGGGCTTCGTAGAAGCCACTTGCCAGAACTACGAGGTTCTCGTGGAGGACAAGTGGGCAAGGAAGGCCGGAGGGGTCGGCCCCCCGAGGTATGAGACCCAGTTCGGACCGAATCCGACCGGTGTTGGCAACCCGGGCGCACCGGACGGGAAGAAGCAGGTGGAGTTTCGGTTGAGCACCGAGATCGAAAGGACCACGGACCTACGAAAGGTCCTGGAGGAATGTATCCTCGACAGTAAAGTGGAGCTATCATTGCGGGAGGTGCTGGGAATCGCCAAGAGGGAGTTCCACGACTCTATCGTAGACTTGGTGAAGCGGAAGAGGCTCTCGATGGAGCCGGAACCGGAGAAGCCGATGGAAGTACGGACCATGCACCTGGAAGACGGAGCCTTGGAAGATGAGCTAGCGGGAAGCCACTACACGAAGCCGCATTGGGCCAGGGCAACTACGGAAACCCCAGTAGGGATCGGCAACGTTCTGGAACCAATGGTGGCGTTGGTAGACCATGGATCCGAAATCAACCTGATGTCCATGGATTTCTACAAGAAGGGTAAATGGCCGATCAACACCAAGCATGGCTGGAAGATACGGGCAGCGACGTGCGCCACGAAAGAACTACATGGGGCCTGTCCGAACGTACGGGTGAAAATCGGCGATGTCGAGATCGACCAACACCTCTTCGTGCAGGAGACGTCCTCGCATCCGGTTATACTAGGAGAACCATATATCACGGCGGCACGGATGGAGACCAAGGTGCTGACAACGGTTCAGCCTATGCAAGAGTCAAGAGCCAGGACGGGCTCACTCGGTTCAGTTCCTGACGGTGCGACCAAACCACGAGCGTAACCGCAAGGCCCTCGGCAGCGAAACCCGAGGGGATTTTTAGAGAGGGTTGTCAAGGCGTGGGGCCACGATAGTCTAGACACCCGGGAAGAACCCCACAAATGTACAGTACGAAAGAAGACATGTACCATAGGTAGGAAATGTTGGTTCTCCGACAACGGAGGTTGTACTATAACCAGCGTCAGCGGCAGGGAGAGGAAGCGAGTGGAGGAGCGGCTCAGGGGATGCAGAGTCCTCTTCCCCGATGAGGGCATCAGCGGCACCGTGGAGGCGGTCTCTTTTGACGACACCTTGGGCGAACTACGAAAGGTGATCGGTGAAGACCTTAGAGAAGACATCGCAGACTTCGGGGAAAGGATCGGGTCGGATCGGACGGCCCGCGTGGATACGAAATACAAGATTGTGGACCGGAAGGTGAGGCCAGTCGTGGCACCCTTGCCGGAGGGCAGCGAGGAGCAGATAAAGGGGGTCGCGTCGGACCCAAGTTTACGAAATCCGGCTGGCATAGGGCACCGATTCACCGACATAACGCTACGGGAGCTCAAGGTCGGTGGGGGCGGCTTCCTACTGCCGATGGAGGAGGACCGGTTTCGGAGAATGCTCGGGAGGCACGGGAAGGCTTTCGCATTCTCACCGGAGGAGATCGGGTGCGTAGACCCGACAGTTGTCGAACCGATGGTGATCTTCACGGTACCGCAGCTACCGTGGAATCTCAAGCCGATTCCGGTGCCGAGAGCTCCTAAAGCAAAAGGTGGAGATGGGCATCCTCGAACCGTCGAGTGCCCCGTATTCAATCGGTGGTTTACGGTGCCGAAGAAGAACGGCACGCTGCGCTTCATGCAGGACCTACAACCGGTCAACAAGGTGACCATCCGTAACGCAGGGATCGGACCGACCATAGACGAGTTCGCGGAGGCCTTCGCTGGAAGGTCGATCTATTCTGTCGGTGATCTGTACTCGGGGTACGATCAGTTCCATCTAGATGTGGAGAGCAGAGACATTACGACGATGCGGACTCCTCTCGGCCTGGTGCGGATGTGTACCCTGCCACAAGGAGGGACGAACTCAGTGGCTCACATGGTGAACGCGATGAACAAAGTGCTCAGGGATTGTATCCTGGACATCACCATGCCATTCTTAGACGACATCCCGATCAAGGGATGCCCGGTGGAGATAAGGGACGAGGCAATCGAGCCGGACGGATGTCGGAATTTCGTGGAGTCCCACATCGATGACTGCGAGAAGGTGCTGCAGAGACTAGAGCGCGCGAGGCTCACCTTCTCCGGGGAAAAGTCGGCCTTCGGATGGTCGGAGATCTTGGTGGTCGGACACCTGTGCGGGCCTTACGGTAGGAAACCGTCTCTGGCAAAGGTAGAGGCCATCTCCACGATGAGGAACGTTTGCGGGTCGGTCACGGAGGTCTGCAGATTCTTGGGGGCATGCACGTTCTACCACATCTGGATCCCGCACTACGCACATGTCACGGAACCCCTCTACGGACTATTAAAAAAAGGGTGTAGCTTTGAGTGGAGGACGGAGCACACGGAGTCGGTTCGGAGACTAAAGGAGGCGCTTACAGTAGCGCCGGCTCTCCGTAAAGCGGTTTACGGCAAGGATGTTCCCATCTGCGTAACGGTGGACACCAGCCCGACCAGGATCGGGTGGGTAATTAGTCAGGAGGACAAGGGAGGCGCACGATTCCCGATCCGGTTCGGGGCGAAGGTGTTGAGCGAGCGGCAGCGAGGGTACGCCCAAGTTAAGCGCAAACTTTGGGGTGTCGTTTCGGCAGTCAAGGCCGACAAGGATTATCTGATCGGGACGGAGGTGATTATCGAGACGAACTGCCTGCCGATACTCGGCATGGTTTCCGGATGCGCGACGCCGGACCTAGCAATGCTCCGGTGGATAGCGTACATTAAGTCCCTGAACCCGGAGATACGGCACATCTCCGGAAAGGACAACGCCATGGCCAACATGCTTTCGAGGGCAAGGTTCAACGACGAAGACGGCATGGTTTCGGAACACGAAGAAGTCGGCGAGGACTTCTTCGGGTTGGCTAACGTAACGACGAGGAAAGGGAACACTCCGGCGCTTAACAAATTTGACGAAAGCAGGTACTATGGGGAGTGGCTCCAAATCGGGAGGTTCCTACGGACGATGACGCCGGACACAGCATGGGCGAGAGAGGAGGCGAGCCGGATACGGAGGAAGGCGTACCGATTCTTCCTGCGAGACGGGTGCATATGGAGGTACCCAAAGAAGAGAAGCGGCATTCCACTCCGAGTAGTGGCAAAGAAAGAAGAATAGGGGAAACTACTGACGGCATTTCACAAGAGCCCCTAGGCCGGACACCACGGAACGTGGGCCACTTTCGAGAAGATGAAGGAGAAGTACTGGTGGCCGGGGCTGTACCAGGCCGTGCATCAGTTCGTAACGACTTGCAAGAGCTATCAGATGCACTCCGTAGTCCGACACCGGGACGAGCTACACCCGACCTACCCGCCTACGGTCCATTTCCAGTGGATGGTGGACTTGGTGACGATGCCGATGGGGGTAGGACAGATGCGATACCTGGTGCTTGCACGGGAAGACTTAACGAACCAGGTGGAAGGCCGTGCACTGCAAAGCAAGACAACCGCGGCGGTATGCCGGTTCTTGATCGAAGAAGTAGTGTGTCAGTACGGGTGCGTCGGGAGGATCGTGGCAGACCGGGGAGAGCTGGATGCGTGGGAGGCCGAGGAGCTGTTTGATCGGCTGGGCGTTGTTACCCGTTCCTTTGGGTGAACACCTTCGATAGATCTGCGGCTATCGGTATTCAAGGGCGTGGTACGTGAAGGCTCGTAACAGAGGCGTCGAGACAGAGATAGGGCTCAGAGAGAAAACACTAGCGAGGTCTTGATAGGCGTGGGCGGCGTTGAACTCATAGGTATGGATCAAAGCACAGACTCATGGAGCAAATTGGGCACACATCAGATATATTACTATGACAGAAAAGATTACAGAACACGGCCTATGGCCGGTGACCTTACAAGTTTATCTAGTTACGAGGGACTAAGCTAGTGCTTCCGCCTATATTTTTCTTCTCCCTCTCTCTGAGGTAGTGGTCCTCGTTTAAAAAACTTTTCCCCTAATACATAACCGAGCCGTCGGTTGCCCGTGATACTCGGACTCGGCGTTTGCTAATTCCCTCATTTTACATTTCTGTCCTCTAGACAACACCTGGCACGCCCGTGGGACAGGACCTTGTCCGTCGGACCCACGACTTACAAAATAGTAACAATATTACAAAAATTGCCTTTTAGGCTGATCCTCGTTTCATTCCTCTTTTAAGATGTCAAGGATGTTTTCGGGGTCCGGGGTGGTGGCAGGGTGGTCTGGTTGGACTGTCGGTGCGGGGGGTTGAGTTTGGTCCGGGGGTGTCATATCTTCTTGGACGTTCGCCTGAGGTGCGGCCGATTCTTCTGGTGGGGGTGTGGGTTCGTGGGCGTTGACCTCTACTTCGACAGGATCTAGTACCGTGTGGGCGTCCATGGGATGTCTGTTGGCCGGGGCAAGTTCCTCCTATGTCGTGTCCGTGATCTCCTTGCTGGAAGATTCTTCCTTCTGCTCTGTGGCCGTTGGAGGGCTGGTTGGGATGGCTGCGAGTCGTTCTCGTTCGAAGGCTTCTGCTTCCAGGCGAAACAGCATCTGACCGTCATTGAAGTCCTCCATTATTTGCTCGATTGCCGCAGTGTGAGATTTTGCCAAGGACTGGTAATCCTCGGTTAAAACTGCACGCAGGTTTTGTATGCTGGCTTCGTCCATTTTGTAGAAGCCGCGGCCCTCCTTCCGTCGGTTCTCGGCGTCGGTGCGTAAAATATGCAATTCGGCAGCTTGGGCTGCCCATTCGTCTCCTGCGCGACTTAATGTTTCCTCGACCTTTTTGGTAAGGTGTTGGCGTTGTTTCTCGATAAGTATTCTGATGCGTGTCTCATCCATGCCGAGCTGTGCTCGGATGGCTGCTAATTCCTGTTTTAAGCCGTCGACCTCGGCCTGAATCTTCTGTGCTCTTAGCTCATAGATGGCTTGAGTGTTCTTTGCATCCGCGGTTACGAGCTAGAGAGCCTGCTCGTAACGCTTGGTGAGTTCTTCGGTGGCTTGCTCCCGTACTTTTTGACACGTGGCCCGGATTTGTTCTCGTTCGACGATTCTCTCTTCTTGTAGGGCGAAGTAGGAACCCGATAATTCGTCTTTTGGCTCCGAAAGTAGCTTGCATTTGATAAAAAACTCGTCAGCCATTTCTTTAAGGGTCGTACGCTGACTCTGCAGCTCAGCATTCTCCGCGATCATTCTCTCCTCCCATTGGCGATGTCTTTCCTCATGTCGATGGTTCCAGTCTTTCGCATTGTTGAGCGCGGCCTGTAGGTCTAGGACCTCCTTCTCTTTCTTTGCCACTGTGGTTGCGTATTCCTCCAGCTTGCTGTTGAGTTCGGCTTCTTTGCCCGCGGCTTGCGCTTGTACCCGGCCCAGTGTTTCGTTCTGCTCGTGTATCCTTTGGTCGGCTTGGGCTCTCATCTCGGCCATCTGCTTGGAAGCTTCTTCTTTTAGGCGAGCCATTGCCTCTTGATGTCGTTGTTCGTGTCTCTCGGTTCGTCGTTGTTCTTCTTTAAGCTCCGCACGGTAATCCCGGAGCGGGGGTTCTGTCTGGGTTGCCACCTCCTTGGGTGCACGAGATGGTGATATCTCGATCTTCTCCATGGGCGTGGGCGCCTCGGTTGTTGTGCAAGCATCGACCATTTGTAACGAGTCTGTTTGTGTACTAGCCTGCATCGTTAGGATTGAGTCGGTGATGGTGCTTTCATCCATCATTGTTATACGTGGAGGCGATGTGAGGGCCTCGGTGGTCGTGACCGGAAGGCTCAAGAGTTGTCGTTCCGGCCGGTTTTGCTCCCAGGCTGCCAGCTTCTGGTTCGCGGCGTGCCATAATTCTATAGCCATCTTAGCCTGTTTTTGGGCTATTTTTATCTTTCGGGCCATATCTTTGGCTGCCCGCGTAGTGCGATCCAGGTCCCGATATGCCTCGATAAGGGCCGTGTTCAACTCGGGGACCTCCATGAGGAGAGCGGCCTGTTTTGCCTGCTTCTTTCTCCCGATTTTTTGTAAAGCCCTGTCCTCCTGGGGCTCAATTTCACCTATTAGCGCGCGTTGAATCATTGTTGTTTCGGCATGCTCCTCCGCCATTCGAGCGGCTGCCGCGACTTGGGCTCTGGCGAGGAAGTCGACCAGCTCGAATGTCGTACCGAGGCGTAGGAACACACTAAATTCGTAAGCCTCCACGGGGAGGTCCTTATACCCGAGGACTTCATCCTCCGAGATCTGCGTTGTCTGCCCATGCTCGATCTTTCCCTGGTTCAGCGATGCCTCCTCAGGGATGATGGTCAGGTTGCTCTGTCTAACAACTAAGGCTTGTTCCTGTTGTGGCTCTTTCTGTTCTTCCGAGGACTCACGGTTAAGCCGTATTCTCTTGCTCGGTTGTGTTTGGGGTTCCGGGGCCGGTAGTGTCGTTTCCTCCGCCTGCTTCCTTTTCTGGGGTCGTGGTGGTGCAGCCTGCTGTGTGTTGGGGCGTGGGCTAGGCCCTGGGGAAGTTACCGAGGGGCGCGACGTTGGTTGTCGAATGGTGACATCATCGGCCGTGTTATCTTCCGCGGCTACCTCCTCCTCCCATTCTTGGCAGGTCTCGGAAACTGCCCTTTTTTGTTGGGGTTGAGTGGGTGGTGGTGCAGATGCGGGGTTTTGGTCAACAGCAGGAGGTGGAGGCGATGTGGGCTCCTCCCATGCTTCGTGGCTGATGGCAACGAATTTCTCTTTCTGCCTTCGTGGTGGTGGTGGGGACGTGAGTGTGCGAGGGGAAGGAAGAGAAGAGGGTGGGTACAAAACCATCAAAAAGTGGGTAAGAACAGACAACATCTTCTTACCGGACTGAAATGAAGCTAAGGCGGCGCGGAGTCCCTCGCCTGTGATGATTCCCCAATTGATTCTGTTTCCTTCATACGCGTTGATGATGATGGCTGCCTTGTTCTACGGCATGCTCGTTGGGTTCGTATGCACGAACGCATACTCCATTAATATACGAGCAATCTCCCCGAAAGCTCTGTTGGGACCGCCATACGTGCGATATGCCTTCCCTGAGGCTGAGTACTCACCGAAGTACGCTTTCATCTTTGATGTCGGGGGTATGTTGACCTCATGGTCCCCTCCCCGTTGCAGGTCCAAAACAGCCCAAAGCACGTTGTTGGTGATGGCTTCGGAACTTATACGTTTAGCCACAGTTTGGGCATCTGGGTGCGCGGGGGCATCGATGATCTTCAGGTAACCGCCCATTCCTTGTTCCTGAAGCCAGGCGCGGGTTTCTGTTGAAGCGGTAAGAGGCATGGTGGAGATGGAGACGGGGTTCGACTGTGTGGAGGCGTGAAGAAGAGTGATGAGGCGAGGGCGAGTCATAGGAGGAACAACAGGAAGGGGAAGTCCAGCAGAGGGGTTATGAGAGCAAAAGAGGGCTTGAGAGCCAGAGCGTTTAGCGCGATGAGAGCGAGACGGGGTTTCTGAGCTTGAGAGCGATGGAGATGGGGAGTGATAATGAACTTCTGTGTCTGTGCTGCGTTTTGGAAACGGTTTTAGTAACTTACTCCTAGGGTTTTGTGCCTGAAGCAAATCCTGAAGATTCTGAGTCATGGGTGCCATAATAAGTGACTAGCACCACGTGTCCTGAAGGTGAGTGGGGTGCTTCTAGTGCTTTGCATGTGCTTTAAATAGGTACTAAATGAGTGGTGGCGAGGGGTGCTCCTAAAATTGTGGGTGCCTAGGTGGGTGGTGTAGGTGTAGCTAATCGGTGGCTAAACTATGGTTAATCCTACCTACTACTACTTTTATTAATTTCAAGGGGGTGGGTGAGTCCTTATTCAGGGGGATACGTGGCCTCCTCTGTGGTGGTCTCCCGAAACTCGTTTGTGCCGTGTGGCTCGGTAAACGGGTTGGGTGGTGTAGTCCCTCGATATGGTCGAAGTCGGAAACCATTGGCCCAGCTTTTGACAGTGTCGCCGGCGAGTGTGCCGAGCTGGAACGTCCCGTTGAACTCGTCGATAATCCAAAATGGACCGTTCCACCGAAATCTTAATTTTCCCGGCATAGACCCGAGTCGTGTTTGAAAAAGAAGAACCGGTTTGCCGATGGTGAGCTCCTTTTCCAGCCCGTGTCGATGTCGATCCACGAAAGCCTTGCGTTGTCGTTGGCGTTGTTCGAGCTGGGCCATACTCTCTATCCTATCTTCGCCGAGTTCGAGGAGTTGTTCCAGCCGGTATTGCTCGGATTGGGCCTCGGGGAGCCATGCTTTGACTTGAACTCGGAGGCTCGGGACTTGGAACTCGACGGGCATTACGGCTTCTAACCCGAACGCCATTCGAAAGGGGGTTGATTGGATGCTTGTTTTGAAAGTCGTACGATACGCCCACAGCGCGCTCTGGAGTTTGTCATCCCAATCGGTCCTGTTTTCATTGACGATCTTCTTCAGTATGGTTTGGAGGATTTTATTGGTCGATTCCGCCAAGTCGTTCGCCTGCGGGTAGTATGGTGTGCTTTTCTTGTGCACCACCGCGTAGTGGTGTGTAAGCTCACGTATTATGTGATTGATGAAGTGCCCACCTTGATCACTAACGAGCTCGATTGGGCATCCGTAACGGCACTAGAGGTGCTCATGCACGAATTTAGCCGTGGATGCCGCCGTGTTATCTCGGAGTGCCTTAGCCTCGACCCATTTGGTGCAGTAATCCGTGGCAACAATAATATACCTATTCCCTGTTCAGGCCGCGGGTGGTTTGAAAGGGCCTACAAAATCCAAACCCCATTTTTGAAATGGGTCCAACGGAAGAATCGGCTGGTGTGGTATCTGTGACTATTCCATTGGTTGCCCCAGTCGTTGGCACAAATCGCACTGCCGGCAAAACTCGTGAGCGTCTTTCTTCGTTGTCGGCCACCACAATCCACTTTGCCAAACTTTCCTTGCCGTGGAATCCCCGGCGTAGTGCCCCCCAGCTACTCCCTGGTGGGATTCCTGAAGAACGGCGTTCTTCTCGAATTGCTGAATCGCTCGGCGCCATATGCCGTCCGAGCCTTTGTGGTAGAGAATGTCCGAGACGAGGCAAAAATTCCGGCTACGCACTGCTAGGCGCCGGCTACGTTCGGTGACGAAAGAGGTTTTCTCCTGATCCTCCGGGTGCATTCTTATCTGGTTATAGCCGCTGAACCCGTCGAGGAAACTGTAGCATTCGTGGCCGGCTACCGTGTCGAGGACGCTATCTGTGAATGGGAGAGGGAAACCGTCGGTGACTGTTGCCACATTAAGCTTCCGATAGTCGACGCAGACTCGGATTTTTCCGTTCTTCTTTGGGACCACTACGATCGGGCTCAACCACGTGGCCCGTTTAACAGGGCGAATGAAGCCCACTCGGAGTAGTTTGTCGATTTCCTCTTTGATTTTAGCGGCATAGTTGGGGTTCATCCTGTAGCGCCTCTGTTGAACCGGCCGAGTGTCGGGTAAGATATGAATTTGATGTTGGTAGTATTGAGTAGCTCGGCAACTGTGGTTGGATCTGGTTCATCTTGGGGTGGTGACTCCTCCGTGACTTCCTCGTCTTTAGATGGCTCGATGGTTGGTAAGGCATCTATTTCGAAGAGAGGGATGATTGTGGGATGATCATCTAGGAAGTCATCGACCTCCTCATCGGCCAAACCGTCAAGCATATGGACCCCTTCCGCGTATAACGGCGAAGTGTTGAGGGCGACGGGGACTCGTTCTTCAGTGATGATGCAGACTTTTGTCTTGCCTCTTCGGAACGAGATCATGTTGCGTTTCCAATGTTGCTTGATATTCGTTGTACGCAACCATGGTCGACCTAGTAACAGTGGGTAGGCGCCTTGTGTCTCCAGTCTCAGCACGACGGCCGAGATCGTGAACATGTGGCCTCCGAGTGTGAAGTCGAGATGGCAGATTAAACCAATGGGGCGAACGGAGCGTGTGTCGGCCATCCGAAGCCAAAATGGGCATGGTTCCCATTGATTCAGGCCGAGGTTGAGACACGTTAACTCGCTAATAACGTTTACGCCGGATCCGTCGTCGATGATGCATCCGTGCAGGTCTTGTCCCTTAATGATGATTCGCACGGCTGGGTTCTGAGAATCCATGAGTGGTGGACCGGTTCCTGCTTCGGTGAGGTGTATCGGTGGCGTCACAGGCTTAGTATTGGCCTGGAGTGCCGCCAGGGTGTCCCGAAATCTCGGCATGAGTGGTAGCAGTTTATGTAGGGGCAGCGAGATGCGGGAGTTGGTAAGAACATCCCATAGTTAGTCGTCCTCCGACGACGTGGATGGTGCCGAGGTTTGTGGTACTTCACTGGGCCCGTCTCTCATGTCAATTTGCATGCGTACGGCATTATTTTTATTGGCCGTGTCGATCCATTCTTTTGCTGCCTGACGTACTTCATCCTGGACTTGCCACTGAGTAGTCTGCGCTTTACTCCGGGTAGTGACCGTTTGAACATCGGCCATGATATTGTTCACCGTGGGTGCCTTGCCACGGTTGGTTGTCGGACATTGCATGGCGTAGTGGCCTGGTTGATTACATTTAAAACATGTCACGTTGGCCGAGCTGCTGGTGTCCGCTCGGTCTGTGTGTGGAAGTTGTTGTTGTTGATTCTCGGTCTCGTTTGGTGGTGGGTTGTTTCGAGGTGCGTTGGAGTTGCGCTGGTCATTTTGAGGAGCATCCCGTCAGCGGTTGTCATTAGGTCTTCTATTGTTGTGTGTGTTGTGGTTGCCGTTTCGCCGATCGATGCGTGAGTTCCGTCGGTCATACCGGTCATCGCGATCATCATCATATCGGGCATAATCGTCGTGCCGGTCATCACAATAATGATCACGACGGTCATCACGTCGGTAGTTGTCGTCTCGGCGCCGCCGATCCAGGGATCGCGGTCGGTCGTTATCCTGGTCTCGGTAGATATATCGCTTGTCCTGCCGAGAGTATGTATTTCGTGGCTCGATCTGGCGGACCGGTGCCGCCGTTGTGCGGTTCAGCATATTATATCCGCACTGCTAGACCGTGTGAGCTCGAGACTGACAGATCGGACATTGTGGTCGATGGGGACATTCGAGGGCCAGGTGCCCTGATCCTGAACACGTCGTGCATTGGAGGGCTTGGCGAAAGCGATTGTCCTCTTGGGGAAGAGCGTTTTGCAAGGATGTCATCGAGAAGGCCGCGTCGTGCTGGTTCCGATCGAGGGCGAGAACACGCGCTATGACTTGTTCGATAGTATGGTTGGCAAAATTTATAAGTGCAAGAGTCGTTCGTAGAGGCTCTCGTAAACTGGATAGGAAAGTGTCTGGTATATGTTGTGCTGAGACATCATCGGCCACTTGTCTGTAGAGATCCTGGAACCGGATCGTGAACTGCGCGACCGTTTCATGCGGTTCCTGGCATATAGAGAAGAATTGCCGGAGTAGTTCCCGTTTAGGCACCTCGCGATGAAAAAAATCAAGGAACTTTGTGCGCACGATTTGGAAAGTGGTGGCCTCTCCTATTTCGAGGCGAGAGTACCATCGTGCGGCCGGTCCATCGAGGGAGAGTGTGAACTCGGCAATCTTTGAGGCATCGATTTCGGCCGGCGTGAGGCGGTGCGTGGAGTGGTTAGCCTGCCACGTGGATATGAAGGCACGGATGTGTGACTCCGCGTCTGGTCCGTCGGTGTATCGTGGGTATGGGTACGGCATGATGTCGTACTCTGGGTCTTCTGGTAGCACTGGAAAAGGGTTTAGTTCTGGTTGATTGACCTCCAGAGGGCTCGACGGGGGTTTTGGTGGTGAATCAACTCGCAATCGAGTGTCCGGTGGCGAGGATTGCAGTAGGGAAGCCTCCAATTGCTCGGGAAAGGATTGGTCAGTGACCGCCGAGTCGGAAGTTCCTTCGACTCGCTCAGGGCGTAGAGCGGGTGGCCGAGATCTCGTGGTGCGAGAGGGCGACGTAACGGCGGCTGGTGGTTACCTTCAACGAAGTTCGCTGTGCACTCACAACTGTAACCAGGCGTGCCAAATTGTGTTACCCGTTCCTTTGGGTGAACACCTTCGATAGATCTGCGGTTATCGGTATTCAAGGGCGTGGTACGTGAAGGCTCGTAACAGAGGCGTCGAGACAGAGATAGGGCTCAGAGAGAAAACACTAGCGAGGTCTTGATAGGCGTGGGCGGCGTTGAACTCATAGGTATGGATCAAAGCACAAACTCATGGAGCAAATTGGGCACACATCAGATATATTACTATGACAGAAAAGATTATAGAACACGGCCTATGGCCGGTGACCTTACAAGTTTATCTAGTTACGAGGGACTAAGCTAGTGCTTCCGCCTATATTTTTCTTCTCCCTCTCTCTGAGGTACTGGTCCTCATTTAAATAACTTTTCCCCTAATACACAGCCGAGCCGTCGGTGGCCCGTGATACTCGGACTCAGCGTTTGCTAATTCCCTCATTTTACATTTCTGTCCTCTGGACAACAGGCGTCAAACTCTCCCTCACAACGGCGTACAATCCGGAGGCGAACGGAAAGGTGGAACGTGGGCACGGACCAATTGTAAAGGCGTTGGTGCGTGCATGCGGTGGGCAGGTCGGGAATTGGCCGCGACTCCTTCCTTACGCGCTATGGGCGGACCGAACTACGCACAATTCGGTGACAGGGTTTATGCCGGCGGAGCTAATGTACGGACAAAAGCCGATCATGCCGGTGGAACGGACGGTTTCTTCGTGGTCGGCGGTAGATTGGAAGGACGAAATGAGCCGGGAGGAGTTGCTGGCGGCGCAGATTCGGCAACTCGAGCGGAGGCCGGAGGACATGATACAGGCGAAGGAAAAGCTGCGAGCGGCGAGGGAGCGTAACAAGACCCGGTTCAACCAGATGCACCGGTTGTGACCAAAGAAGATCGAGGAAGGCGACTGGGTCTTGGTATACGACAGCAGCCTCGACAATCAGCACAAGGCACTGCGAAAGTTTGCTAGGAGATGGTTCGGGCCCTACATGGTGACGAGCGCGAACGGCAACAGCACGTACCACCTCGCGGACGGGACACGGTTAGCAGTGCCGGTGGCCAGAAAGCAGATCAAAGCTTTCAAAAAGCGGTTCAAAGACGAGCCGGAGCCTGCGAGCGAGAGCGACAACGATGATCAGTTCGGGTCCGACGGAGAACTGGAGAGCAACGAGTGAGGCTGGGTTTCTTCGATATCTACCCATGTCTGGCGCATACCGGTGGATGCGCGGTTTGGTGGGGGTGGATGTCGTGAAGAAAACCGGCCATAGGCGGAATCGGAGAGAAAGCGCGTAAACTGGCCCCTACACGGATGGACGCATGACTGGATACTTTGTACGCGAACCGATGGATGTGACTACTAAGCCACACGCATTTATTAGAGGGGATTGTGCGTATCCCAAAGGGGGACAGGGAATAAAAAGGAAGAGGAGAAAGAAAGAGGGGATCGCGCGCGAGGGGGAAGGAAAAAGCGTTGCTGCAAAAGGGAAGTCAAACTCTCTCTCTACTCCTCGAGCCGTCGTTCTTTGTGGGTCCTTCGCCGCCTGTGGGAGTGTGTTGCCTCTGCTTCATGGACAGCCCGTGTGCTTCCAGCAGAGTCGCTCCCTTTTCCCTTTGTTTCTTGGAGTCGGGTGACTGTCGTCGGTGTGCGTGAGTAGGGTCCCTATGTCGGGTCCGTCGCCGCCTCGTCGGTTGTAACTGTCAGGGTTTGTAATCTCTTGTCATTATAATCAAGTGTTGCGATTCTATCTCTTTCCTTCTCGCTTTTCGTGTCGGTGAATCTCTCTCTCTCTCTCTCTCTCTCTCTCTCTCTCTCTCCTCGGTCCAAGACCCCCGTGGTCCCGCCCCTTTCCACACGTACGCACATAATAACGCGACAACGTTTAATCTCGCGGAGCTCGACGGGACCCGAATGACGACTCTAGTGGTCGGGAAGCGGATAAAGGCCTTCAAAAGGTGGAGCGAGGCAGAACCGAACCCAGGAGCCGAAAGCGCCAGCTCAGAAGGGGAGGACGAGTAGCAGATGGCCTAGAATCCCTCACTAAATCGTTGCTCGGCACATAACAGAGTATGTGCGGTTTAGTGGGGGTGGATGTCATGAAGATTTCGGGCCATCGGTAGAAACAATGTGAAACGCTCGGGATCACTGGTGTGCACGAGTGCACACCCCTAGTGAATTAGATAGTGTAAGAACTAGTCATAGAAAAAGGGAGGTGTACTAGGTAGTTAAAGCATTAATAGGGATTCAGACATCACGTAAGTAGGGAGAGTTACGAGGAGAGCGAATCAGGGGGGGGGGGGGAGGAAATTGTAGGAAGTTAAAGCGACAAGGCCATGAATGCTCTGTAACGGTCACTCCTTGTGCTATAAAAGGGGCAACCCTCGACTGTTTTAAAGGATGTCAATTTGCTAGAGGAAGAAAAAGAGAGAGAGACAGAGGAGAAAGGAAACAGAAACCAAAGAAGGCAAGGAGTCCTACGACGTGCCATCAGAGGGCGCTTCCCCTGCTCGCGTCAGACGCCCGAGTGCTCCCGACCAGGGGATCGACCTTCTGTGTGCCCACTCGTCTCCGTATCTGACTACTATAGAGCCTACACTCGAACACCGGCACTGATCCGGTTGTAATCACCCACAGCGCCACGCACATATATTGATTAATAGAAGCTTATCCACCTAATGACTCACGCAGATTTTTTGTTTTAACATTGAGAATTCTTTTTGGTACAAGTGGTTTAGAAGATAATTCTTCAAAAGTAACCAAAGTTTCAGTTGTAGCTATATTGTCGCAAGAACCTAAAAGTTCTTTTAGACGACTTACATGAAAAATTGGATGAATTTCAACGCCATCGGGCAGTGCGAGACGATAGGCTGATGAACCTAATCATATGTTTTAGACCTCAACAATGACCTCTTCATTTTTTTTTGAACGTAAAAATGTGGTTGTTTAACAAAAAAACATGATAACGATCATCAATAAACTGCTCTGATGTGAGAGGAAGCATTTCTTCAGAATCTTGATCTTGGTGATCTATAAGTGTGTGGTGGAGACATTCCTTGAAGGAGCTTGATCTATAAAAACTGGTGATTATTAGTGTATGTTCACGAAGGGAGAGAAAGAAGAATGTGATTTGGATTGGATCTCAATTGTTGAGCCTCCTTGAAGATGGCAACGAGAATATAGGCATTGGCCAATATCCACCCTTAACTGGCAAATTATTCTTAACAATCCCCTTGGAGTTGATGACATGGATGGCTAAAGGATTAAAACCTATTTGCATTACAAACCGATTAGTTTTATACGAAACATAACAATTGCAACATTCTTGAGTCGGTAAAAATTTGTCAATTATATGAAATCTATAAGAAGCACTTCATAAATCCAATGGACAACCCAATCTTGAATGCATATTTAATCATGTATAAAAGACACACATTCGACATTAAAACCGTAAACTATGTTTTCTAGCACCCATAAAAATAATAGACACATAATTCAGTATATACATAGTATCTGTTGTCCTCATGTGTATCGATCCTAATGTCATCACAAAGTTTGACAAATTTTCTTCATAGGTTGGCATCACATCTTGTGCACAAACTTGTATACATCTACTTACTAAAGATTGATCATTCATTAATTGTAGGTTTTCGACAAGTGCATTGCCTCAATTGGGTTGTGATCATGACCTCAAATATTCAGTAAACTCTCATGTAGCCCCTATAAAAAAAAACATTTGTTATCTCATTGGTTTGGAAACTTTAAATTAGCTTTTGAAAATTTCGAAGGTTTCAAGCATTCAAAGTAAGTTCATCCTAAAACTTCTACATTCAAAGATGATTTATGTTCTTAGTGGGAGGAAGTTTAGATTGTCAATGCTCTTTGCATTTGGAGTTGTAGCATGAAATAATATGGTGTTTTCTCTAAAAAAGACAATTCCAAACGTTCATTGATGGAATTGTCTTTCCAATTGGTTGAAACCAAATCATTTTGGGAATATCTCAAATGCTTCAAAATTGAATCAAGAAGTTGCCTAATGCACAACACTTTTTATGTAAAGCATTATTAGTGGAATTTAATCTATTCAATTAAAATTCTTGTACAAGATGGGTGTTGCATATAAACTGCTTAGAAAGCTCTTGTAAACGAAATACCTCATGAAATAGCAATTCATTTCATAACATTCATATTTTACCCTCTTTAAAAACAAATGTACACACAATTATTCATTGAGATGGAGTGTATTAAGTAGGTTATATGAAACAAAAAAAGATTTAATGAAATCCTTGAAAACAAATGAAGATTATACATGGATTCAAAAGTATGGATAGTTTTGCCTAGTGTCTAACAATGATCTCATCACTCTTAGAAAAAAGAGGAGGACCCATGTAGATTAACAACACGTGTTAGTGTGGGCTATTGAGAAGTTTATATCTATAGTGTGGGTGCCTATAAAGTGGAGTGTCCAAATCTCGGTTTCAATGGGTGTTTGGTTCAGTAGTTTTAGGTAGACTTTTGAGTATCTAAGGTCTTGGGGATTATAACATAATTGTCACATGGGACTACATAGCCCCCACACTTATGGATTTATTTAGATTGAGATGAGGGGTGTCATGGAAACCCTCATTGATTTTGTGGTGGGCTGATAGGATATCGTAGTCCATCTTCTACTATATTTCAACTTTGTAATTAATACATTACTCTTTATGAAAAAAAGATAGTGTGTGTATTTGTATGTACATTTTGAGAATTTCATAAAGTGACAGTAGTTTGGAAGGCCCAATAATAATAATAACTTACGGCGGTAACACTTGTGGTTTGTACTTGCATTCGAGATATTCGTTATAAAGTTCTCCACACTTGTACTTTGGGCTCACGAAGAGTAAATATTTCAAGTCATGGATTTTATGTTGGGATTATGTACGCTAATGGCTTGCTCCTAAAACCACAACTTCATGAATCCTATTTCCAAAGGTTCCTCGATCTCTTTGGGGATTCTTATCGTCTTAAGCTTTTTCTTCACAAGTTTTGCATTATCGTTGTCTTTCTATCAATCACCAAGCGTCTTGCCTTTCAAATTTTGGCCATGCCTAAAAGGGTGTGTCATCGTATTCCGTTCAATTGATTGTAGGATGGGTTTTACAGTAAGATGTGGAAGAATGCAACGTCAACAAGGTGAAGGCTTGCTTGTGAATATGTGCTTCTCCATTAGTTGGTTGCATGGCAAACTCTAAACCAATAAACATGACACATGATGATTGAAGTCTTATTAAGTTCCTATCGCTTTAATAAGGCAATGATTGGTTTGTTTGATTGGATGACGCTTCAATATTGTTCTTGATGGCAATGATATGAGACACTCATATACATGTGGATGGGAGGTCTTCCACTAAAATGCTAGGGAACTGCCCACATGTGAACACAAAGAATAACTCTAGGGCATTAGGGGGAAAAGAAGAGTCAATGTTATGTATGTTGATCAAGCATGAGAAAACATTACGAGTTAACCTCTTATTCAAGTGGCAGGGATGGCGGTTGTCGGAATGTGACCCATGAGACAAGGACCCTCACCTATGCCCTACACACACAATATGTACGAACATGTGACACATACAAGTCTTCGTATCATTCATTACATTAAACCTAATTTAGAGACTCTCTCTTTTTGTTATTAGCTTACCCTATTGGTAAGTTGTTACACTACGAGCCACTATGTCTTGGGTTTGAAACCCAAATTTACTCACCTCTCCATTATATACTTCATAGATATCTCTTTATATAGGGATTGAACCCATGACCTCCTTGTCTCCATTGGAGAACCTTACCAACTGAGCTACACCCATCATGCAACCTAATTTAGAGACTCTCCCTCTCTCTCTTTCTTTTCCATGCCTACATATACATGTACAATATACATACATATATATATATATATATATATATATATATATATTGTGTTAACTTTTCCTTTATTCTACAAGAAAGATCATGCAAACTCAAGTAACATGACCAAGCATATATAGGGATGTGGTACATTGGCGTAGATTATGTCACGAATGTCAATTATATCAACAAAGAAGGTTAATGCATGAATCGCAAGAAGGATTGTTAGCTATAAGATATTCTCTCTCTCTCTCTCTCTCTCTCTCTATATATATATATATATATATATTCCCTTATTTCTCCCTCATTCCACAAGGAAGATCGTGCAAACTAAGTAACATGGCCAAGCATGTATAGGGATGTGAAGATCATGCAAACTAAGTAACATGGCCAAGCATGTATAGGGATGTGAAGATCATGCAAACTAAGTAACATGGCCAAGCATGTATAGGGATGTGGTACATTGTTACAGATCATGTCACGAATGTCAATTATATCAACAAAGAAGGTTAACAAAGAAGGTTAATGCCTGAATCTCAAGAAAGATTGCTAGCTATAAGATATTTTCTAAGTGGGATTTAGATATTATTGGACCATTACTAGTTGTAGTGGTTGCAAAGTATACATTTAGATCGTCATATATATAGAGAGAGAGAGAGAGAGATATCATTGTCTTTACCCCTTGCTTCTCCTTCATTCCAGAGAGAGAGAGAGAGAGAGAGAGAGAGAGAGAGAGAGAGAGAGAGATCTTCTACTCCTTGTTTCATGAGAGGGAAGGGAAAGGAAGGTGCCATGAGCTCCAATGGTGCACATCCATGGCTTCTCTATGGCCTCATCATCATGCTCTCCTCATATGTTGTGGTCGACCTCATCTCCAACACCTTCCACCCCTCCAGCACCACCACGGGGAGCGGTCTCCCCGCCGTCAACATTTTCCGAGACACCGCATGCACAAGCCTTGCAAAGGTGCCGATCCCGGTGGTGCAGGAGCCCCCACAATGCCGAACCCTCGAAGGCCACATGGAGGAGGTGCCCATCGCGACATTGGCATGGGAGACGAGGAAGGAGGAGGATCCGTGGCGCCAGATGAAGTGGACGGGGAGATCGGCCACGTGCCGTGTGAAAGGGCACCTCATCGAGAAACTCGAGCCCGAGAACAACTTCCGGAGGGGGTTCGCGCTCCGTTTTGTGGAGGACGTGGAGGACAAGACCCACCTCCTCCCATGGCTCCTCGCGTCCCAAGAAGACCTCAATTCTGCGGCCCGCCGGGTCTACCTAGACCTCGGGGCCAACGCATTCTCCACGAGCATCACGTGGTTCATGCACATGTACCCGTGCGACTTCACCGAGGTCCACGCCTTCGAGATCGACCCCAACCTCCTACGGATCCCGGCCAACGATAGCTTCGTCGAAGACTCCAACTATGCCAACTCTAACGAGTTCGCACGCCGCGTCAAGTCAAAGCCCGGCGTGCCCTCGTGGATGCTCCCGCGGATCCACGTGTACAATGCGTTCGTGAGTGATGATGCCCAAGGCATCGACAACAAGAAGTCGGTCGACATCACGCGGTTCATCAAGGAGGAGCTCCGCTTGTCTCCCCAAGACACCGTGGTCGTGAAGATGGACATCGAGGGGAGCGAGTGGCCCATCCTCCGGCACTGGATGGACGACCCCGACATGGCCGCCATTATCGATGAGCTCTTCGTAGAGGTGCACTACGATCACCCGAGCATGCGCGCGTTTCATTGGGCGATGTTCGCACCCACTACTCGTGATGATGCATTCCGACTCCTCGCCGAGTTGAGGTGGCGCGGCTTTTTCGTGCATCCATGGCCGTAAGAGAATCCGTCTGTCCAAACACACACATTTCGTGCATCCATGGCCGTAAGAGAATCCGTCTGTCCGAACACACACACAACACACCCGAAGGGGGGACCATTTCTTTTCCTCATGGTATCTCAAGCATCATCACTTCATACTATTTCCCAAAGAATCATGTTTTAAACCATTTGCTCTTAAGGGTATTTATAGACTAGTTATAAAATAAAATTATCTTGGAGTTCCCATTTTGTTTAGTTACCGGACCCGCATTTGTGCACCCACGATCGAAAGTGCCCCGTTTCCAAATTCATACCTACATACAATATAGTTTGTGAGACTTCAAAGACATCTTGCCCTAGGGATCACCTCCATTTGTGTCTTTGTGTTTGCTAAAAGATAGATATATATCTTTTTAAGATCCATAGGAGAATCGAGAGTGCGATCTATGAGACAGGGCCTAGCCCATGGCAAGGATTAAACCCTAGATTATCTCCATTTTATGGCCTTAATGCTATGGCGTAAACCACCAAGCCAACAACCAAAGGCGGGGAGGGTTCACATGCATTTGCCTTGCTATATCGTGGCCTCAACCACTGCCTCCTCTTACCATCATCTTGTTCTTGCTAGGGTTTTGGTGGCTTGAAATAATTTAGGTGTTCCTTCATATTGGTGGCTCAATTGTGTGCCCATTTGTTTGTTTTTCCCATATTGGATGTTTGGTTTTTTCTAATTCTAGTTTTATATCAATGTAGTGGTCATGTAATTTGCCCTAGGCACCTTGCGAATAACATGACAAACAAATTGTGTCCAGTGTCCACTAGTGGGTGAGAGTATATTGCTCGAAGATTGTGTCCACTAGTGGGTGACAATGATTGTCATGTCTTGAAGACTTCTAATGCATAGACACAAACATCACATGTTTGTCATTGTTCTTGAAACTCTCATAATATCCAACTTTGTCCCTTTGAGAGAGAGAGAGAGAGAGAGAGAGAGAGATGTAAGTTGGGAATCGATATGGCCAAGGAGTAATGTCTTAGAAGAGGTCATCCTCAAAGTTGCAAGTATGCAATGTTGATTATGAAAGAAAACGTAAAAGTAGAGTTGTGTAAGGTGTCATTTAGTGGGTAAATCTTGTAAACCCAATGACTCGTAAAAAAGTAATAGTTTGTCGATTGATGTGAAAGCAACAAGACCTTACACTCGGGTTTTGCACTTTCACAAATGATGACTTCTAAGCTATTTTATATATGTCATCGATTTGATGTGTTATAACTTATACCGGACACAAAATTGGATAACATTGAGCATGGTCACTCTTTTCTTTTATGAGGGAAACATTATCCATTGCTTTTCTTATAGCTTGTATTTTGTATCAAATTGTGGTGCCACATTGAGGGCTTCATCCATGGGGTTTCTTTTATGGAAGTAAGGTATACTTAAAATGTTTGCTTTGTACAAGGTTTTTTATTTCTTTTAAGATTCACCTTGGTATTAATTGAAAGATGCCCAAACGCTATAAAGAACTCATACATGAAAACACAACCACGATAACCACATCAACCAACATGTCGAATAGCAAAAGCCCTAACGCAACTACCTTAGAAATTGCATTTACACATCTAAAATCAAGATCCTTCCATAATAAGGGGTGGAAAGAGCCACCTTGGCGGAGCATATCTCCACTTCATTCTCTCCCCAAAAGAGGTGAAGATCTTTGCCTTTGTCCACATTTCTCTAAAATATTGTTGCTTACGAAACACATCATCGGGCTCACCAATTATTGCCTCATATTGACCTCTTAGAGTATTCAAAAGCATCAACCATATCTCCTTGACTAATTCAACCACATTATGTTATAGCTTTAGGAATTAGGTAGACTATTACATCTAAACATGGCGCAGTGATATCCGAAGGTTCAATATGTAAATATTTGATAGATGGGAAGTTCAAGAATCCCCAAGATAAGAGTATGTAGGAAACTCTTTTTCGAAAGCAATATACACATATTTAAGGCAATGTAGTAGTTTTCTACACATAATGTTGAATATGGTTCAATAAAATTTACATGTGATGATTGTGTTGATATTGTTTTATAGGATGTTTATACGATTGATTCATGTAACCTCTAGATATATTCCCACCTAAAAGAGTAATTTATGAGAAGCGATCCATTTTGTATACGTATGGAAGGCATGAACTAAAGAAACGTGCAACAATATAAAAATAAAAAAAGATTGAATGGTCAACAACAAAATGAAGTCTTTTGGATACCAATTTTCAAAGCAATTTGTTGACACTTTCTTAAGCATACTACTTATTCATTATTATGAGTTGGAGACTTGATCAAGGTTTTAAAATTGACTTTGAATGACATTAGTTGGTTTCAAACTGGTGAGGGCATGGGGCATTGCCTTCTTAGAGAGTAAGAGAAAAAGAGATTTTATGGCTGCCCTTAAAGGTCAAAGATATCCAAAGGACAAAAATTGGAAAATATATTTTGTATGGGTCGGTATATGTCTCAAAATGTTACAATTTTTTTATAATAAGCATTGCAATCAAGAGTGCCATGCGGTGATTGAGAAAGAAAGGTGGTGATGGGAATATGTAAATGCTGAGAATACATGAGAAAAACTATGTTGAATGTGATCGAAGGTAGAGCATGGTAGAACTTTCTTGGGGTAAAACACACGGTCAATGAATTTCATGCGATTCGGAGAAGAAGATAGTTTTGTGCAACATGTATAATATAATGTGTGAAGCCTAAGCCATAACATTCTCTTCCAAATTGTGATGAATTCATCGTACAAGAATACCTTAGTGCATTGAAAATCTATTTGATGCATCATGAAGCACGTGTAATGCGAACCATCACCCAAACCATTTCTTCCTTTTTTAATAATCATAATGAAAATCTTGGACACAATATTGGGGCCTTTCAAGCTTCGGAATGTGCAAAAATGGTTCTCCCTCAACCAACAGGAAATAGATCCGTTAGGGAAGTTTTGGAGTTGTCACTCATAGAAAATGCCATATCTCTCACATCACAAGGATGGCCCACAACAATTCCACGCACATCAAGAAATGGTTCAGAATATTTAAATGGGAGTGCTTTCATCTTGCTTTTGTTATTCTTCCATGATACAATGTTGTTAGGAAAAATTATCTTGGAAAACGCATATTATTGTCTTGGAAAACTCTAGTACCCATTGTCGTTTGAGTGTCAATAACTACAAACCAAAATATTCTACGATAATTCTTGCAATCCGTACAAAATAGTGAGTCCCTTCAAACGTTGGCCTCAAGGTTCTCTCAAATCATAGATGGAATTATATGTTGGTTGGCACTTTCCATAATGGCTTAGAAATGCATTTGAGAGAATGTATAATGGAGGGGAAATGAAATTCATGCATATTGATTCTTCTTAGACACCCTAACTGTTTAGACTAAGACATTCGTGTCAGTTTTCTATCATTTCCACTTTTAAAACACAATATATTTATTTATGTTTTTCGTCCAAGTAAAGCTATATAAATCATGTTCAATCTCTTCTCCGTACCACATAGCAACCTATTTACACAAGAAGGAATCCAAATTTTGGAGTACTTCATAGATTGTTTGTTGTTTTGCTTAAGGGATAGATCCATTCTAATGAGAAAGGAGCTTTGAGGTTTGGTTTTTGTTGATGAATATATGATCAATTTTTTTCTAAGCTAAGGTCGAAAGCAAACTAGCATTTTTCCAATGCATTTGCTGAACAATACACCAAGCAACACATTTCTAGGAGCACCAAATTCTATGTTTTAGGTCACTTATGCTACTTACGTAAAGAAAGGTTAGGAGTATGAATGATAGTTATTCCATTCTTGCCTACACACATGTTTCTCGATATGGTTCACACATGCAAAAGCTACCAAAAATCCGTTGACATGACCTAACATTTTCTTGCAAATATATAATATATCATAAGTATTTGCACATTCTTTTGAATTGTTGCATAACTCTATGGATTATATAAATCAGACGTATAAGTGACATACTTTGAACCAAACAATGTTACAAACAATCTAATTAATATCGCCTCACCCAATTGCATGGGATCACAAGAAGCAACCCGATTCAAATGGAAGAATGTGAATAATGTGACATAGATCATCTCCACCCAATTGCATGGAATCAAAACCAGTCCTTGGTACAATATCAAATTCCACATCCCTTGGATTTTTTTATTCATAGAGACTACATTCCACGATGAAAAGTTTTTATGATGTCAACACAACATGAAATCATTGTATAGCATTGAAAGCACAAACTTTACCGGTTCAACGTCATTTTTGTGTAGTGGATGTTTGCAATTTTGCTTCATAAATGTTTACGATAATTTTCCACGACATATCTAATGACTTTTGCATGATTCATAAAGTCAACACTTTCATATTGTTGTTTAATTTAATGCTAGATATTCAATAAATGCTCTATATAAATAAATTGTAAACTATTGTACCTCAATATGAAAACACCAACAATTCATAAATACATAATAAATCCTCTTTACGAATAATCCTTCATTATATAGACTCGGGAAGTACCACCTTTGATATCTATATATTACTCCTTGAATTGGTAGAGGAAGTTGCTCAATGTATTATTTCCAAGATTACAAACTACCTACTTGTTTTCGTATGAACAAGGCTTACAAATACCATTGTCCAACTATGGTGAGAATTTCAATTCAATCATTGTCTAAAGGGCGAGGGATTATCCTCGTCTAGTTCACGAAGTTGACCACCAATATCTTTTCTTGTGTATACGGCTATCCCAAATAATGTATGAATTGTTTTTGTTTTCAAGATAGGTACTATGTTCGTATTAAGGCTATACATGAAATATGAACATTTAGGTTATGACCCTGTGCTATGTTCTAATTGTTTGCTTAAATAAGTACTTCGATGTGGAATAGAGCCACTCCACCTTAGCAGAAAACAGTCTATTAAATATTCTTTTGTCCTAGATGGCATGAAACTCTAAATATATTATCCAAAGAACCTTTCAAATTATGCACAATCTCTATCCAAATCCCATAATTTATCTGGTCATGTCTTTTTGTAATACCTTCAAACATCTGCCCTTCCAAATATACCAAATTGTGAAATTACTTACCAATTCTATATTTTAGGTTTATCAGTCTCTTTTTGTGGATTCAGAGGTATAATTGTTTTTCATAGTATACCGCACTCATAGCAAGAACATTTGTAACATCCTCTTCTTCGTATACAATTGGTTTATCTAGTTTGTTGGATGTTCGAGTGGCAATTCATGAAGGTGTTGATATTCTCCATTCAAGCTGCAACACCTAAGGTTTCCATTCTCATCTATAAAAGCAACATGTTTTAATAGTTCATGGGTATCATTTACATGCATGTTATCCCTCCACATTCCACAATAATGAAGATCAATTCATTCTCCTAGTTCTATGTGGGTTTTATGTTCTCCATTGTACGTATGTTAACTAACTCTCACAACATATGTTAACTCATTCTCAACAATCTTGTCCTAATGAGAAATCAATTAATTGTCTATACATGAAAGGTTATCATAACGCTTACACAAATGACGCATACATGTAGCAAATGGTCCCATTCCTTTACAAAAACTACAAATAGAAAAAAATGATGCCACTACTTTCATAAGAACCCACATGCTATTCTCATCAAAGAATCATTTTCACGGTTGATAACATTTTGGTCATTTTCACAATGGTTCCTAAGTTTTGATTGTCAACACAAAACACACATGTACATGTGTCTCACCAAGTGAAATATCTCTTTATGAAACCGACATACACGATAAAGATTGTTGCATACGTTTGCTCACATGGTTGAATCATATCAGAGGTTTGGATTATATTGACGTAAGGTTTTCGATTTGAAACTATTAGAAAATGTTGATTTAAGAGGAACATTTGACTGTTGTGTCTATGTGCGAGAATGTAATTAGGATTAATTGGACTTTGAGGTGAAGGCAAGACAAATGTGTTAATGCTAGGTATCTTTTGAAGGTATTCATTTCCTTGGTAACATTTATGTCATGAAAGCAATGTTTAATTCTCTCCACTAAAAACAAATGAAATTCCAATACTTACACGCATCTTATTGTGAGATGTTGGGAACCATTAGACATGGGCTACCTAGTGTGTGAGCTACTCAATGATCATCAAAATGTGAACCTACTATGCTAGTACATTTCCATCAATTTATAAGTTATGTTTCAACTCTTCGCTCTAATGTTCTTGATTATGTTGTTGCAATGTCGTTGGATGTATCCTTTATTCATGCAACTCTCATTTACTACGATTATCTCTAGGATGTATGGAGATATCTTATAAATCTAATTATATCCTACTCTCTCATATCTACGTATATGTCCCTAGCTAGCCGTTGTTGTTGAAGGGATATACAAGGATTATTAGTACATTATTTTAGGCTTGAATGCATTCCCACCTAATTTTTTAGTTTGATGCCATTAAATTATAGATGTGAAAATTTTTGCAAGTTATCTCACAATGTCATGGTTGAAATCAAAGAAAATAGATTTTGGTTTTGGTTCATGGTTGATAAACCTTAGTTGAGAAGGGCGATTGATTTGTTGAAGGATTTATTACTCGGGAATATTGAGGAGGTACACATTGTATAATGATTTTCATATATATTATATGAGGATATAAGAAACTCTTTCTTGTTACAAGAAAACTACTATAGTTTTGTGATCATTCATATGACTCGGTGAAATTGTAAGGACTTTAGTATAGGCACAACATGGATCTTCAAAAGACTATAGTTTCTTATGATTGCTCAATAAGAATCTATGCCAAGTTAAAATACACAACATGTGACATTATTGTGATCATGCAACATGTGACCATGAAACGTGTTGTAGTGCACCAATGGAAATCTTGTACATAGACACATAGTAAAATGGAAGGGATCCCATTAGTCCCATGACTCGATGAATACTCTACCCATGAATCATAGGCTTGGTTATGAACGAAGGTTAACCTTGGGAGACCTTCAATAAAGTTTGCCAATCTGAGTTTGAAGAATGACATATGCATATTGTAAATGAACTATTATATGAGGTACTAATTTACATTTTTGGACCATGAAAACATATTTTGCAAAGAGCTCATTACAAATCCATTCTTAAATCATATGCTTCATAATATAAGAGCCCCTAACCTAAGCCTTAGAAATGTGAACTTACAAGACACTTTACCTAAAAATGAACAAATCCAATTTAAGTGGAAACTCTCCAATGTTGATTGTTTAAAATCCCACATAAGTTTTTGTGAATTTCCACCTTAAGTATATATGTCTAGCTAGGTACACACATGCATAACTTAATTCCGTGGTTCCAACCCTGAATCTTTGCACAAAGTTTCATCCATGGATTCTTTCATAGCTTCAACTTATAAGTTATGATAATGTCAATATATAGATGAGTAATTGGTTAGACGATTGCATTGTTGGTAGTAGATGAGAACAATCATGTTCTCATATGGATCTAGCATTTAGTATTTGTCATAGGATACATTTGAAAGGGTGTTGGGAAGTATATTATTAGGCTCATTTTAGTGGCTCTTATGTTTGATATTAGCTTAGGAATTATTAAAGTGGGACTAATTGTTTGTGACACAAAGTATTGGGTTTCATTATGGTATAGTTACAAGTATTTATGAGCCAAGTGTTAGGAATTATATGATGTTCTCTTACAAAAGAAAATTTAAACCAATGGTTATAATCAACCATTTATCATTAATCATTGATCCTTTATCATGGATCATTAATCATTGAGTATCGATCTTTAATTGTCGACCATTATCCATCTTTAATTGTGGATCATGGATCACGGATTCATCTATCTTCAATCATCAACCATTTAATTATCAATCAACGACCCTTTAATCATCAATCATTTAATCCTCAACCATCAATCACTTAATCATCCATAATCAATCATTTAATCATGAGGAGACGAAATAGTGTCTTTGCCGGGAGGAGAGGTTGTGCCACGAAGCAACCCTCTCATTGTCCACAAGCTCTCCATCTTAGTAATGGCATCGAAATGATCATAATGGTCTCCTCTAATCCCATGATTAGCATCACTAATTATGCGATTAGCATCAATCTCCATTGGATGATGCTTAATGGGAGGTTTGGTATTGATGGTTACCTTAATACGCTTATTAGAATCGCTAATTAGGTCAGGGGAAGGATTAGCGCTAATGACTTGCAGAGTGGGTTCGCTAGTGTTAATGAGCAGCTTAACGAGATGATTAGTATTGCATAAGAAGATGATGCAGATGAAGATGCAGGCAAGGTTAAGATGCAGAAGAAGGATGATGAAGGGGAGGGTACCAGAGGGCTTCTCCACATTGTTGGTATGGTTAGCACAATGATTAGTCCTTAATGTTTGATTAAGCATAGTAATTAGGAGTCCTAATCAAGCAATGGGTTCTCCAAAAAAGAACTTAGCTTTTTGGGCACTTTTTTGTGTCCTACATAAAAAAAGAAGCTAAGGAGGGGTATGTGTGTATGTATGTATGTATATATGTATGTTAATGTATATATAGATTATACACGTGACAGTGTCGATCAATTCGAGCTGCTAAGACAAGTCCTGTGGACATACATATTGATACATACGTAGTAACCAAGACACGTTAAGTTCTTCACAATTTGTCGTGGACCTTCCATTCCTTTTCACATGAATCCCAATCCCCCTTGTGGCCCTGCCTACCTCTGTTTTGGGCCAACACCTTGTTTCGTCTCCCCCCCCCCCCAATATGCAAGACACACGTGCCCCAGAGTTTCCATCAGCACACACATTTCTTCTCTTTTATCAGACAAGTCAACCTCAAATGTCGGGTCCACACTTAGTGCTTTCATTCGTCTACTTCGTCCACACACACATAGTGACCCTTCTCGTGTCAATGTTGAGGTTTGAAGATTACAACACGATTATAACATAGATGTGACCGATGTGTTTTCCCTTCACACAGTGAGCCTACTTGCATCAATGCTGAGGTATGAAGATTACAACATGATTATGTATTCGACGAATGTGTTTCCCCTCCTTTGTGGCACGTCCTCATGATAAAACAAGAAACTCTACCTTTGACTGTTCCTTGTACCATACATACGATGAGTCAATTATCTCAGTACCCTTTATTCATCCGACGATTCCATGCTCAAATGCTCTCCATAAATCATCTAAAGTTGACTAGAGTTAACTTTTTTGCATGGCATTGGACTTATGCTAAATGTTATTGTGGACATGTCGGTCGTGATAAACATCCCCTTTATTGACTAAATCATACACCACGAGTAATATTAAGGAAGTCATCTATACATTCATGCCTACTTTCAATAGAAATCCAGAAAAACATCCCTACTGTATATCCGATAACAAATGTTGGGCATAAAAAACATCCCTACTCTATATTCAATAACAAAAGTTTAATATTCTCAATGTGCATTCTGGACATATTCTTGAATGCCACGGAAACTAACACTCTTAATATAATATATTGGTAAATGTAAAGTGCACTTGGACACATTGTTCACATTATTGCAACTCAAAGAACATGCACTCATTCTTTCCATGGCCATGATCAAAACTAATTTGGACAACTATTTAATAATACTTCGTTCTTCACATTTACTACCGATGTTAGAGTTTGGGTGATTGTGAATAACATGTTTCTAGTCGAATTCTCGAATCGCAACAAAGAAAACACTAATTCGGGCCGTTTTTGTTTATTATTAGGATTCCTATATCATAGAAGTTATCAACATATCCATTCTTATTCATGCCATTTGCAAGAAGGGGAAGTTGTCATCATCCTTAGATGACTTTGACATTTATGTTTTTAAGTCCTGTTACAACTCAAATGTACTTTGTTTTTCCAAGTAGAGCATTGGTTTATTTATACAAAGACATGGGCAATGAGGTAATGAAGTAATGTCCGAAAGACCGAAAAATGATTAAATTAAAGGACAATATTGAGAGACTAAGATATTTAAGCTTTAGAACCAAGTCCCCCATTATAATCCACTTCTATGAAAACAATTCAAAATCCACATACAAACATGTTAAAACACGCAATTCTGCTTGCAAAAAACTCAAGTATGCACCATTTTCATTGAAAAGTCATAGAGTTTTGAAATTGCTTTAGTTGAAATGTCAAAGCTTAAGTCAACCGAATATTGACAATTGAACAATCCCCTCAAAGCAAAATCTTTTAAATTGTCAATTTTTTAGTATTAACTAACATATGTAGTAAGGGAGAACTTTTGGTGGTGATTTACACACTTATAGATATAATCTTAACCCAAGAATTCATGAAAAATTACACACAATTAATCATATTAATCTAACATGACATTTGTAACATACATCAATAATCTAATAAGCTTTTTTCACATCAACAAATGGCCACAAGTTACAATATACTGATATAGAGACTCACACATAACTACTACTAAATGTTTTGGAAATGGTGCCATCATGATTCGTTCACCCATAACATGCACAAATTTTGAAATTGTTCGAATATAACTCTATTAAAGGAGAATATCATTGAGATACAATTAAATAGTATCCAGTGATGATCCCAAATTAACATTATCCATATAGGATGAGCCAAAGTGAAATTTGCAACTTGTTCAAATACCAACCAAACTGAGACTTTTAGCGTTACAAATTTCCAAATGAACTATAAGATCATTCACATTTCTATTTGGCACGATCATGAACAACATATTATCATAATGAAAGAGGAAACTTCGAGTACCCTATCAAGGGGTAAACAAAGTAGCTCTAGACTTAAGAAGTCTCCCACCAACAAGGATGACAATTAGTGTTTGATATAGGCAAGGCAACTACTTGAACATTTCTCTCTGAACATCTCATAAACGAGCTTGTTCTTATAGACATTGACCTCGCCCAACTTTGTGGCAAGATGAGGACTTCTCATAGACATTGACCTCACCCAACTTCGTGTCAAGTTGTTTGGCCTCTAACAATCAGCTACCACTTTGCCACAATTCAACTTGTCATTGATCATAGAATATTCCGTCTATATTGGCCCAAATATTTGCATCACCGCCAATAATACTCACCAATGTTTGTCAAAGACACTATGTTCAATTGACATTAACATCTCAAAAAGCATGAAATATTCCATCTCACTTGGCTTCAATATTTGCATCATCACTATTTGCTTGATAAAAACCCATTTTAAACTGAAAGCAATGTAACCCTAATTTGATTGTCATGTCCACTCCTGTCAAGGTAATGGCCCACATCAAATAGAGGCTCTTTAGTTTCACTGCCCATCACCACACCACATTAAGAAAGAACAAACTTGGTTTCATCCCACCACCTATTTTTGAACATTGACAATTTGAAAGTTAAATGTGCAAGATGTGTTTATTACATGAGTTCTTTTTGTAAGGCAGGTCAATCTTTCTTTCAACAAGGATGTATTATTTTCTGCAATGAATAACAGAGTCTATGTGTTAACAATGTGATATAAGCTTCTGTAACTACATATATCACATACCATCCATCTTAAATTTGGCTCCTAATGGAATATTCCATTTTACAAGAAACAAAACAAGCTTTACATCTATTTGATTGACACAAAACACGCAACTGTTCTTTTCCAGAAAGAATTAGAGACTACCGATTTATTTATTTTCTAATCACCCTCTCAAAATTCGATGGCCAAGCACAAAGATAAGTTGCATACTTAATGGACATTAAATACACATCACCTCATATAGGGGATAATTATAAAATCATCAAGATTGAACTAAATCTTTTGAGCTCTAAATATGTGGAAATCCTTTAACATGCATTATCATATTCTACAGGCATACCAGAACATTTAAGAAGAGCACCATCACTAAAATCTTGAAGGGTCAGACAAACAAGTAGAACATTTACTACCTTCCGTGTATCTTATGTTCCTCCATCTCAGCAAAACAAAAGAAAACATTTAACCATCTGAATTCAACTGAGCCCTCTCAAAAAAAGATCTCTGTAGAATAAACTAGCATTTATGTGACTACCAAAATAGCATAATGTTTTGTTGGAACCGACTTGGTTTTTTAAATCATAATGAATGAGAAGAGGAAAATAGAAATCCCTACATCAAACCTTGGCCAAGTTCAATACGTTCTTTTCCGGAGGAGAGACCTCTCTTTTCTGGGCTGAGAAGGAGAGGCTGTGACCGTTGAACCGGTATGAACCCAGAACTGCCCTTCTGCAATCACCTTTTGTATAATAAAAAACAACATGATAACAAGCAATGCAACCACAACAGGCGTCACTGGGGCTGATGCAAGTTCTTGTTTACCATGTTCTTCCTGAACGATGAACCGAAGAGCCCCAACATGAACTTGTGGATTCTTCCCAAGATCTATATCCACTGAATCGGATTCAAACCCATGTGTTTTGCCCGAGAGACCCAATACTAGTTGCACTGAGTACTTACCCCTCGGAAGGTCTTGTACTTCAAAGAAATGTGATAGTGGAAGAGGAATCACTTTCTCAACCCTCGAGCTCGAAGAAGAACCGGAAGAAGCTACCACTCGGATTGCTAAGTGTTGTTGCCATTTCTCTGCCCCTTCCACTGTGCCCGTGATTATGGTTGTAAGAGGACGATCAAACACTACAAAGTCAACCCCAGTGCTATCATTCATGTTGACTTGGAGTTTGTAAGATGAGGGTGATGCTCGTTCAATCCTTGATGAGAACTCTGTGTTATCATCATCTTTTAAAGACACTTTAATGGAGTAGATTGTATCAGGTTTTAGACCCCTTAGCCGATACTTACCTTCAGCATCGGAGATGGCCTCTTCATAGTAGCTTTTAGACTCGGCACGAGCCTCAACGGAGATACCCTCCTCAGGCTTACCTGTAAGTGATGTTACTGTTCCGAGAACACTAAATGAAATTCGAGATGCAGTAAAGCTCACATCTACCACACTTCCTGACTCAAGATCAATCGCCAAGGAGGCTGGGGAGAAGCTGTATTCCTTTAGCAGTGGACGCAAGAAGAAACTTCCAGGAAAAAGGCTATCAAACACATAAGCTTCTTCACCATAGCTTGTCAGTGCATTCTTACGGAATCCGCTATCTCCGCTTAAGGAAAGCAGAACTGACGGTAGCTGATCTTCTGCCCCTTGTCCAGGAAGTATATGAACAAGAATCTGGCCAAGCTTTTGGCATATAAAATTTTCACTATCTAATGCTTTGCAATAATATCCAGCCTTAGCTGCCTCAACCACATAACTTATATCATCATAGAGCGGCCCAACAGCATAGGATCCATCACTTTCAGTTACAACAGTCATTAAAGCATCTCCATTCTTCTCCCCCTCTTTACGAATGATGATGTTGACCCCTGCCAATGATGGGCTCACATTGCCTTTTATATACATTCCTGGCCTAGCAACAAACGAAGGAATACTTGGTTGGCAACCATCAACCTCAACATATGCATGTTGTTCCCTTGGGTAAAAGAGGTACTCCTGGGCACTTTCTGACTCTCCATATCCAGTTATACCACGTACATCCCTTGGGACAAAAGTGAGTTTATCACCCATATCAGCCCAATGAATATATTCCAAGAAAGCACTTCCATCTTCACCAGTTACAGGTTGCAGGCGATTATTAGAGTCTGCGAAAGATCCATCACCTCTCCACACAAGGACAACAATATTATTTGCCAATTCTTCCACATTCATATTTGCACTGTTCTCGATGAGAATTTGACCAGAAAGCATATACTTCTGGGCAACCAGCTTGATGGGAATGGGGTTGGAAGTGTCAAATGTGAATGGAAACAACCCAAATAAGGTACACGTCTTCAAGATTTGTAATGTGTAAACCCCAGGTTGTTCCACACATATATGTTGCCATCCTTTCACAATATGCCTTGTACTAGTCTTACCATCAGGGTGTAAGATCGAGGCTTCCGCATCATGAGTAGAGTGCACAGCCATCCAAAAACCCTTTTGTATAAACTGAATGTTTTCAAGGTTTGATGTTCCAACGTCAGCTTCAAGAGTGTTTTTTTCCCAACACCATGCATCATCCAAACGAGGAATATCATTCAAAAGCTCATGCCGAACAGTTAATTGGTACTTTCCTGGTAAAACTTTCTCAAATAAGAAACTACTGCTGTCATCTCTCAAGCTTGTGGCCTGCTTCCTCTTTGGATCTAGTGTTTGAGTGCCTGGAACTATGGGTGAGAGGAACACTGAGACATTGGCATCACATTCCACAATACATTTCACTGAGCCCGATACACTCACTTGTGCTTGAGTTAACACAACATCAAGGATCGGCATGGTGACAACAACATCAATGTAAGAGGAAGCAAAGACAAGGCCACTTAATTGCTCGGCCTTACTAGTTAAAGGTGTTAATCTATACTCTCCCGGTGGCACCTCGAAACAAAAAGATCCTGTCACGTCCACCCATTTAGTTTGTGCATTCACATTGGCTGGCCCATGTGTTAATGCCACTTGGCGCCTTAAACTATGTGTGTTGCTATCGATGACAATAGACCCACATAAATCATATTTAGTGGCAACAATGTCTGGCAATGAAGCCATGTTGGGTAGCACCATAAAGTTTTCTAAGCTTGAGAACTTATAATGAGGCTTTTGAGCTTTGATCGTGTACTTGGTTGAAGTGACTTGATCAAGCTTGTAGTAACCACCAACATCAGTGACTGCTTTCAACAGATCATCGATAAGTATCTGAACTCCTTCAATACCTTCTCCTTGACTACTGATGACACGGCCTCCAATAGAGAATCCAGTTACTTTAAATGGTTCAGATATGAAAATGTTTTGGTGACCAACATTCACTTCGACCTCTGAAGGAGAAACATCAAAAACCGTGTTTTCTCCTCTATAGAATGGCACTAGTTTATACTTCCCACATGGAAGAGAATTAAACACAAACTTCCCGTTGGCATCCGAAACCGAATGGCACAAACCTTTGCCATGTGAAGCAAGATTGCTTATGGATTTGGTTCCACACTTAACAGCCGTGATATCGTCCGAATAAAGATATACATGGACACCCAACACAGGAATTCCTTGTGAAACAACTGAACCTTCTACACTATAACCATTGACGAAGAAAATCTCGCCAACATCAACATTCCCAAACCCTAATTTTACATGTGGGTCACCTTTAATCTCCAAATCAAAGTTTGGGTGATGAGCTTCAAGCACATATTCACCAGGGGTTAGGTCAACAAACTTAAACTCGCCATCGAAAGTGGTCAAAACGGAAGGTAAAAGAGCATCATTAATTGCAACATTCTCAGTATCATCATGATAACCATTTTTAGACATCAGTCTAATACTAACACCAGCAGGACCTTTCCCTTTTGATGAACAACTAGGTCCTCCAACAACACCGACCACTTTTCCGGAAAGGGAAAAGCCGGTGTATCGGAAGTTAATGTCGTTATTTCCATTACAGCCTTTATTATCAACGATCACAGTGACTCTGGTGGGGTTCCATGACCATCCAGGGGGTCCTTTCACAGAGAGGAAAAACGTACCTTTGTCATAAGAAGGGATGAAATAGTAACCATTCGGAGCACAATGAACTGTTTCTTTGATGAGACCGTCGGTGGTTTGAAGATCTACAGTGATGTGGGAGTAGTCTGGCTTCGGATCTGAATTCGATTTGACGCGAGTTAGCTTCGGATCTGGTTCTACGAATCCTCCACAGCCATGGATTACATCTGAAGAAGAAGAAACGGGGGAGAAGGAGGAAGAAACGAGAGAGAAACAGAGCAGGGAAGGAAGGAGCAGAAACAGAGCCATGCCCCTGTCTCTGTCTCTGTCTCTGTCTTCAGATCTTGTAGAGCAAAAAGAGAGAGAACAAAAAAATCAAGCCTATATGTATATATCATATGTATTTTGTTCTTCTTCCAATTCTTTTGGGTGGGGTAAGAGACACTTTATTCATATATTTGGTAGCTGCCCTTGCCCCTCCCTTTCAACTTCTGCTAATTACAAAACTGCCCTTCTGGTTTTCTTCCCTTTCCCATCCATCCATCTTTCCTTTTGTCTTGTCTAATTTAAGATCATAAGAGAGCTTCCATCGATTGATCTGTTCCTCGAGTTGCATGCTTCGCAGTTCGTCGGAGCTTCCCGCTAGAAGTGCCAATGTCAGTAACCATGCTAATCTCTCACATCCCCCAAGAGCCCTCCAACTTCCACCCAAGGGCCGACACTTTTCACGCTAGAAGTGCCAATGTCAGTAACCATGCTAATCTCTCACATCCCCCAAGAGCCCTCCAACTTCCACCCAAGGGCCGACACTTTTCACGCTAGAAGTGCCAATGTCAGTAACCATGCCCATCTCTCACATCCCCCCAAAGAGCCCTCCAACTTCCACCAAGGCCCGGCACTTTTCATCACAAAAGTCTAGCTACAAACCCGTTTAATTCCACATGGAACTTTGTCGCAATTCCGATTACTCCATCAAGTAAGTTCTAACCACACATTGACACAAGTGTTTTATACGCTTTGTGCATTGGATGAAACATTGCCAAGCTTTATGAAGGGTCTTATACCTATATTCTAATTAGTCATCTATATGAAGGGTCTTATACTTGAGGTATACATATATATCCCTCAGACTTCCACCAAAGGGCAACACATTTTGCCACAAAGGCCTAGCTAGCAATTTAGTTAATTCCACTACTCCATCGAGGTTAAGCTCTAACCATACATTGGGACAACTATTTTATATGCTTTGTACATTTGATTAAACATTGCCAAGCCCTATGAAGGACCTTATATCTAGTCATGTGGTCAACACTATCTATATTTTTCCCTATCATAATTACTTTATCGATGTAGTAAGTTATTACATTGCTAACCCTAAGTCCTAGGTTCGAGACCCAATTATCTCAGCTCTCTATTACTCCATCCATATCCACTTAATAAACTAGATGCCAATGTGGACTGTAGGTATTGGCCCTATGACCTGTATTCTCCATTGGGAAACCTTACCAATTGAGCTACATCCATCATACTCACCATTTCACACACAATGCCAAACATCACATTCAAGTTATACAGTTTTTGTTGAAAATATCCACCAAAATATTGCATTAGCAAATATCAAAACCTCCATGAATTATATTATGGGAAAGAAGAAAAATATAAATCTCAGCATTGAGAAAAGATACCTAGAGCCAAGCCTCAAATAAGTTCCAGCTATATAAAAATACATCAAATGATGCACAATACATCGAAGAAATTTCTATAAAAGAAGCATATCAAGTGAATTTTTATTATGCATTTACACTACAGCCATTCATAATTTACTAGGCCTTCCAGTATTTTTGACCCATCAATTAATTAGCTACCATGAATGTCGTATTTCCCAAATGAGAGCATTTTCAAGCTTTCATTTAGAATTTCACCAAATTCTTGTCGTGTTTCAAACAATCATGGAATTTTGATCATATCCTTAGTTTGTCAAATTCATTCATGCCTCGAATGGTTACATATCATCATCACATGCTCTTCTGGACAACAAAACCCATCCTTTTGTATTGTGTCCCCCATGGAAAATCGAATAATTAACAATAATCGACCATATGTGCTTTTATCTTTCCAAGCTTTCTATTTCATCCTTTCTATATTAGTCTTCATCAATTAAAATGACTTTCAAGTTTGGTTTTTTTAAATGAGAAAAGAGACGAATAGGGATATAGGGAGGTTTAATCAAATGGATTAAATGCTCACAAATAGAGAGTTTTAATGCATCAATGTGGTTTTCCCCACACTTTCCTATGGATAGAAATGTTATTTTAGAAAACAAACTCAAAATGAATGTCCAAAGGATTGCTCTATCATTCAAACTCCAAACTATCATCTCCAGTTTCATCAAGCTCACCAAGGTGAGCACATCTTGCATTAAAACTAGTGGAAGCCATGATTCCTTTTTTGGCTATCTCATTGTCTAGTCCCAACACACTATTCTTGACACTAGGTCGTGGTGTCGTCGCAACATCTTCATCGGGCATTCGTGTAGAAAAACCGAGACTCATTCCCATATATACCAACGTCTCTAATGATTTCTCACTGTTTGCAACTAGATCCTCATCAAAATCGATAGCACCCTTCAATTGATAAAAGAAAGATCAATCTATGGTAACCAAGAGATAAAACTAACTACACTCAGCTATAATTCCAAAATATTCAAGCATTTGCATTGTATTATGTAAAACTCCAGCATTGGTATAGATATCAATATACCAATCACGGATGAGACAGAAAATGCTAACCTTTTCAAACACGCAAATAACCGTACTTCCACCGAATGAGAAGAAACCAAACTGCATGAACACAGTCGACCATTAGAACAAATCTAACTTAAGAGTGGTAACAGAATGTTTCCTCAACAGATGGACTTCTTGTAAAAAGGCTTACCTCATCACCTTTCTTTACATGGTCACCATCTCTTTTGGTAAACGTTATGCTCCCAACCATTGTTGCACCAATAGCTACAAATGCCATCTGAGATACAAGAGTGTTCACTTTAGGTCAATGAAGAGTGTTTGTACTACTCTTCTAAATTCACAATGATTCCATTGTACTAAATCTTAAAGTCACATTGAAACTTTTTACATAGTGCAATTAATGCTTGTTGGGATCTGGATATACCTTGCCAAACTCCTTGCTTTCAATTACATTCACTTCCCGTTTATTATCTGTGAACACATTACAGTACTTGCTATTCACAGCGATAGGATTGACCTGCGAAAACTCATGAGTCAAGTTTCCAATATGTCAAGAAATCATTCGTTCTCTTCAAGTCGATAATTAATTCCATCATACCGTGTATAAGTTACCAGGAATTGGTACGTTTTTTCCAATCACACCAGTAATGGGCACATGAAATCTATGATAATCCTGTAAATTCATAAAATCGAAAAAAATAACAATTATCATGGCATGAGACGGTTATCAATATGATAACAGCATAAGAACGAAAGTTTGTTTAAAAAGAATGAGTACTTGTGGAGCAAGTCGAAAAATAGCAATAGATCCACCTTCAAAATCATTTGCGACAACCTCCTCACCAAGAAGACCCTTTATAGAGAATTTACGGCCCTGTAAAATCCAAATATTAGCATTATTTTCCAGTAAAATATTATGTGGTAAATCTTTGAACATCACTTTTTTTGCACCTCTGCTTCTATCTAGGATCGGAATATTTGAAATGGCATCTCTAAAACCCTCTATATCACATACATTCAAGGTCTATTTAAAAGCCTCTATATCATGATTCAAATGCACGACATACATATACTCTTTAAATACCAACCCCGCCTGCATCACATATATAAATCTTGCACACAGTGTTGGAACAAGTCTCATGGAAATGTGGAAAATAATAGCTAAATAAATAAATAAAGAGATATAGTAATATAAATAAATAAGAATTATATTTCTTATAAAGTTGGTTTCCTTCATTAGAAGGAAACTCCCTTGGTGGTGGTAAGCTATAAAGCCACCACCACCCACTATACAAGTAGGGTGTTTTCCATTAAGATAATAGTAGGAATCAACAACGGTTCGGGTTAGGCTTAACCGATTTGGCCTATCCAATCCAAACTGGTTAAGCCTAAACTGGTTTAGGGGTTATATGTAAATAAGTATTAATCATAAGAAAGAACTTTAAAACCCCGTATGTTGAACTCAAATGCTACTGTTAAATAAACCACCCAAATACAATTTGATGCAGTAATTTCTCAACTACCCATATTTAAAATTTCCATAAAAAGCTTCTACCATCAAGTCAACTGTGTGGAATACATCAGTTAAAAGTTTGGGCTGTATTTCATGCATAATACAAATATGAGCATGTCATAGCTTCCACATGTATATTATCTACTACATGTTGTCAAACTGTCTAAAATATATAACACTAAGTTTACTCTGGAATTAAAATAGGAGCATCAAAGCCCATTACAAACCTTAATCCAAAATCGCTTAGCATCATCTACAGATTTGTATACCATAAGACGGCAATCTGCTGCACAAACAGCGACATAATCATTTTCCTCATTGTCAATAGGACGAACTCCAGGCTTAAGCTCACGGGTAAAGAAGTCATTGAAAGTCTGGATGCAATATAGACGGTGTTACACATTTTGAAGCTGGAATATTATTTCAGCATCCAATAATATGTAAATCATCTATTAGATGAGAGTACAATGACCAAACCTTATAACTCTCAATGGAACACTTAAATTCATCAATGTTGATACGGTCCTGTGCCAAAAACAAGAAAGCATGAAAAGGAAAAAAGAAACATTCATATTGAAAAAAAGAGCTAACTTCCCTTTTTCCCCTGAAGGACAGGACACAGCAATGAGGGGGGATAAGGGACATTCACACAATAGAAACATAGGCAGCCACACATCACACTAGTTACCATTGCTGACACAATGTGTACACAAATTCAAATACTGAGCACACTAACTCCACACAAATTAAAGCACATGTGCACATGCAAACCACTTAAAGTATAGTAAACAGATCAATATATATAATGGATTTATACATACATTATGCACATATGTGTATTTATAGACATGGTTTGAAGAGTAAAACATAAATATGCAAAAACAAAATTGATTGTATCAATAAACACCGGATTTCTAAAGTTCTTGCATTTGAAACCCAGAGAATAGGTGAAAATACAAAATAACGGGTGGGCTATGCTTGCATATATTCTTGGTTCTTTTCCGATTATCATCCCCATTTCCAGATTCAATTTTACAGAAAAAGTAGACAAGAAAAAACAGAATCACCTGGAAAAATTCAATGAACTTGGGTATGTCTTTAGCTGATTCAGGTGAGCTCATTTCAATTCCTTGTTTTTTTGATAAGTTTGAAAGCAACTCCTTGGTACCTACAGATCAGGACTTTACACCTACTGGTAATCATAAATATATGGTTTCATACACATCTCGCTATTAAACATTTTTTGAGGAACAAGGAGGAGCATCCCATGAAATCACTGTATAGAAATTGCAAATTTTGGGGTTTTAAAGAACAACAAAATAATAAGTTTCAAACCATCTAATGAAGATGAGGAACTGTGTTTACATGTAAACCCTTCAAAACCTTTAACAATGAGCTAACTATATACTTTATTTTTACATGTTCCCATTATAACAATTTACCTTCACAAATTGTTTTAGTAATTATTACTAGACTTCAGCTCTTTCTTACAATTTAATTTTATAAATATCAAACAAACCCGAAGTTTTCTGTTGCCCAGCCTTCATAAACAATGATATTTTTGAATATATTTCGAATTCAAAAGTTTGATGCTTCTAAATTAAATATGCATGAGCGAGAGAGATAAATCAAAAAGAGTTTTATACAAGTATCCAGGTCAATTGCTCTCAGTTATAAGACCAGAGATGCATATCATCTCTAGAAAAATCCTTCAGAATTGTGGTGTAGCCGTTCAGAGGCAAGCGGAAATCAAAACCAATGCAATGATATCCAAATCTAAATTAAACATGATGCAAAAACGCCCACAAATTTTGAGGTAAGTCTGCATTATTCCCTTGTCCTACTCACATGTTAAAGTACGAACTAGGAAATACCAAATTGTAAACAGAAAACTCCTTCAGCTCTGACTTAACAGCTCTGTTGTTTACTAATGTGTGGAAATGAGCATTAAACATAAATGAATCCATAACAAGAACGATGAACTTAACAGTTAAGCGAGCACTCTGTTTTTCTTCCTTTGCACATAAAGTTATTTAGCAAGAAGGAGATGGAAAGCTACCTTTATCAATCAATGTAAGACCCAGTTTAGACTGATATATGGCTCGCATTGCTAAAACAATTTTACTGTCAATCAACTCCTCATCAAGCCGTTGAGTTCTTCGGTCAAAAACCTGATTATTATATTCAAACATTTAATAATATACAATGTCTACCTTTGCATCACACTTTCCAGAAAACTAGAGATAGATATGTGCCATGCAGCATGCAGAAGTAACAAACCTTAAAAGTTTCTGGAGCTCACGCATCAAATTTATTTTCATAAGAGGTAAACGAAACAAACCAAATAGTTTCATGTAAAAGTATTCGCCTCTTAGCAAAATATTGATGCAAAGATAGCAAAATGATTTTGAATCCAGCAAAAGCTTTTTGATAAGAACAGTCATTTATCAGTTTAATACCTGACACCTGTTCTATGATTTCGGACAGGAAGAAACATGAGAGCGGTGGAAGGAAGATATCTTGATATATGACAAAATATCCTATTAGACATTCAACACATTCCACAACAGACATACAAACACCTGCCTTCAGACAGGAGCCAATCATGCCATCTTTGACAGCCTATGCATATACACAGCAAAGTGTATCAATAATTAGTTCAGCATTCTGTTAAGACTCACCAAGATATGTGATGACTTAGATCCTTCCTTCAGTCCAATATCATAGGATGATAGATGAGCCCACTCACTTAACTTAAACATCCATCTACATACAAAAAAGAGAATTTTGAATATTACAAGAGTGAGAACTACATTCTTGTGTAGTCCCCTGAAAACAAATTGAAATGAAACGATGTGTGACATTATCGCATGCAGAAAGATAAAATGACATATGAGACCATCAACCTGCCTGATCGGGCACATGAGTATAGAGCCACTCAGGAGGGAGAAATCCTAATCTGAAAAATCAATGATCTGTAGAAATCTAAAGTTTTCCAAGGACCTTGTTTTGCTTGAAATTGCAATTTCATCTGAAATCCTGATCTCACCCGAAACTCTAATTTCTAATGCAGAGACCCTAATCTTGGTGTAGATCTGATCTTTCTTCTTCTACTTCTCATGTTTGAATCTGTGTGTGTGTGTGCAATGGCAAAGGAAGGAAGACGCAATGCACTCTATAAAATGCTATAATGCTCTGTGAAACCTATATAGAATATTCATTTGCCAATCAACTTCCTAAGCAATGAAGTAAAAGAAACCAGCACTAATCAAGACAGTTGCTTGATCAACGGAACTAAATTTGTTGCTCCGCATTCCAGTTTCCAAATGCTTATAGCTCTCTAACAGTCACACCACTTTAAGTCCATGCTTTGATATCCATCCATCACAACTGATTGCAAATGAAATAGTTGCTAGGATTGTGCAAGTAATGGTGTCAACCAAGATGATGGTGCGGGCGAAAAAAAAATCAAACTTTTTTGAAATGATAAATACTTGTTAAATACGTAGAATACGTCAAATTCTAAAAAACGACAGTTCTAAAACATAGAATATGTGTAGAATACGCGTTTTTTAACAATACGGTAAAATCTTATCATTATATTGGCACATGCCATTATTAACCATAAATATTGCTTTAGATCATATCAACCATTTTTATATAATGTATACTCACCCATACGAAGCTTGTTTCTCAGTTAAGAACCCCCCAGTCATGGTTTGATATCCAGTGCCTTCATCAAAACATAGACTTATGTGTATTACATCATCAATAGCTTGAGACTTTCCAAGCTTCTCTCCACATACAGGACATCTATTCATCAAACCTGACCTGCTACGAATAAACATCTTAGATGATAACCTCTAAACGAAAAGCAAAATTTTTAAACCATTTTTGACAGTCATAATAATGCAAATGACTATCTGTTGAATGGGATAAACACAACATATATATAACTGATGGAGAAGGTTGCCCCATCCCACTTTGAGCAAGACCTGCTCGAGCAGGAGTCGGCCCTTACAGTACTCTCCACCTCAATTCCACAAGGGATACAAAGGCAATCACAGCTCACAAAATTTCTTCTGATGCAATCAAATATACTTCTTCCTTTCCTCTCCCAACCACCCTACATCCCATACTCACAGTTACTAGTGAAGCCCTTCATGCTATAAATTTACCCCAAGAATCATAATCAACTGCAAAACCATGTCATGCAACAGCATTGCTATCATATATCTCTAGAAAACCCAAACTATAATTCTCCTTTTCTAGTATAAGCCTAACAATCGGCAACAGTTCAGTTTGAACCAAACCAAACCGCAAAACCGCAGCTTAACGGTTTGGTTCGGTTCAAGTTTAAGTTTTTTTAAACGGTTCGGTTCAGTTTCAACAGTCACAACCCGCAGTTAAAACGGTTTAACTGTTTTTATTTTTTTTATTTTTTTTAAATTTTTTTTTTTAATTAATAAAATGTTTTTAAACAATCTTTTCATTTTTAGACCTTATTCTCATATTTTAGGAACATCCTTAAAATTTTTAAAATTTTTAAAAATGAAATATTTTAAATTTTAAATTTTAAATTTTAAATTTTAAATTTTGACCTAAGTTGAAAACCGAAATCGAACCACGAAAGCGCAGTTTTTACGGTTTAATAGTTTAACGGTTTGAAAATTGTTTAGCGGTTCGGTTTAACAGTTTCGTGGTGGTCCCTTGATCACGACCACCCAAAGAGAGGGTTCCATTATAGAGCATTTCCACGGGGTAAGTTCTTTCGGTTCAGTTCAGGTTTCAAAATATTTAAACGGTTCGGTTGGACCCTCTCAAACCGACCCGAACCGTTGCCGATTGTTATATAAGCCACTCATATTTTTCTTCACGATCTCTCTTTGGACTCTAGTAAATGTTAATATATTTCTTTCTCCTCTCCCAATGAAAGCAAACATAAAATCAAATATATGTACAATGAAAAAAGGACAGAATGTGAAAGAGGGCCTGTAGGATTACTTTTCTTGATACTCTGCCAGAAGCCCAGCAAGCTCATCAGAATTAACGTTTCCATCGTTATTCAAATCAGCTTGTAAAAAAAGTTCTTCAATCTACTTTTAAAAAAATAATAATCAATTTTATCATTTGCATATCCACCCTGAACTGTATAGGAATCCACTTGGCATCACTGCAAACTTTACCTCACGAGTTGATGCTTTTGCCCCAAATGCTTTAATGAGGTCACGAAACTCTTGCATTGACAATTCCCCACTTTCATCATAATCCTGAAATATCCAGCCAGTAAGAATTTCTATGAGAACGATAAACTAGACATATTGCATACTTCTTGTGTTCCCTTGTGATGGTAGGAGGTTAAATACCATTACTTGGAGAAGACGCTTAGCAAAACTTCGTTCTGTTTCTAATCGATCCTGCCATAATCCCAGCATGGATAAATAGTGGATCATGATTGGGAGCTTATAATATGATAGTGCACAATTACACAAGTAGAAAAAAAAATAAGATATGAAACTCGCAGAGGCCTCTTCATGCTGTGCTTGTTATATAGAAAGTATCCAGAAACTACCACAATTTGATTCAGTACTCTCAATTATGCAAGCAGCAAAGAGAATATAGGAAATGGAGACCTCTGCACTATATCCAAAAGTGATTGAACCAACAGTTTTTGTCTTTGTGCTTGGATCATATAAATCAAGTGTTCTTGTTCTTTCACAGTTATTATCATTCCCCTGCAACAACATTTCTGCAATGAGAAAATCATTAAAACTTCACAAGGTTAACAAAACAAAATCACCACCCGGCATATTTTAAAGGCACAGAGGTGTTTACATCAGCCAGGGCACTTGAAAGGTCCACTTCGCAGTACCCAACAAGATTATTCTTGGATAACCTGTTTGTCTGTTACATTTTTAGCAAAGAGAACTATTATGTATGCATATCACATCTAAAGATCGATGATAAGATAATGTGTCTGTACCTCAAAGACTGAAATTCGAGCAATGCGTGGTCCATTTTCTTCTAAAGCAATTTTCTTTTCCTACAGTTTTACAAGCATGGGGATGAAGCATTGACCATGAATCCTCAAACAATAACAGTAATCTATCAACCCAAAATAACAAGACATGCATACCGTACAGAAAAAAAGAACAAGAATTACCCTTTATAAGGGTCCCATAAGAGCTATGGAAGCAATGGGCTGTACAAACCTAGAAAACGAGTATTTTAAGAAAGAATGATGTTTTCGTAAGGATAATACAGGCTGAAGCTTCAAACAGTGTCAAAATGTATGTAACAATCATAAATGACTCATTTCTATTTTAAAGGGTTGTGTAACCTAAATCAAAACAGAATCCAAATTTTTTGACTAATATTTCTTATCGATAAATGTAAGACCTTTACAGCATAAAACTCTAATTTAATATTTATATTTTTAATTATGTTATGTAAATACTAAACTGATCACTATAGATTAATCACATATCCACAACAAGAGTAATTAAGGAGAAATTACTTAAAACGATGTTCAAGCTTTGATGCCAATGCTAATTTGATCCAACCTTAAATCATTTTGAAAAGACAAACGGACACAAGTCCCAATGCAAATTCGTAAACTTTTACATTTGACCATTTTGAGAAGTCAAAAGGCACTTTGAGCACAATATCAATTGATTTTCCTATTTATCACAACCTTGAATAATTGAAGGGCTAGCTCTGAATTTCAAATATAAGTACCTTATGCAAAGAAAATAGTTTGCGCTTACAAATTCATCAAATAGTTTTGGTACGTCCCTATCGACATTTTCTTTAAAAGATATCAAAAGAACAAAACATTTTAAGAATTATTAGACTTCTATATACAATGTACACAATCCACATACAACTGTGTGTATTTTATGGCAGTTTAAGTATGTATTTTACAGCAGTTTAAGTTTTTAGAACAAAGGGTAGACCAAGCCAAAGAAATTCATCTTACTGATTTCCAGATAGGTTTGTCAGTACTGCGTTGATCCAGGTAGGTATATATTCCAATAGAAAAGACAAAGAATTGTAAGTCTAATGTGCATTAGAAAGAAAACATGGAGAAAATAAAGGGAAGGAAAAATATACTGATATGATCTTGCAGTACGGAATGTTTGTTGCCCAAGAGAAATGCAGGCAAACCAACGGTCCTTGAACTCCATATCTGCCTGCTCTCGACAAATAAATGGGGCACTCATTTTTGCAAATTGAAAATAAGGTAAGACACCCACATTGCATGTACATATAGTTTCATAAGTCATCTTCACAACTATCCATCTAATTATTCTAAATACTACAAACTAGCATCAGTCTTCCACATAAGCAGATACTCCATGTCATCTATTATATGGACCTACTTCAGACATAACACAGGAAGATTCATCCAAAAAAACAGAATATTGATATATGGAGAAGGAATTTTAAGCCCATATAGAAAAGAAGGCAACCAAATTTGCAGTTATAAGTGCAATTTTCACTGAAGTGCCCAGCAATGATACATAGTCTTGGAGAGAATTTACTTTGCATTAGTGTGAGAGTAAAGACTGGCCCACATAGAAAAGAAGGCAACCAAATTTGCAAGTTATAAGTGCAATTTTCACTGAAGTGCCCAGCAAAGAGAATTTCCTTTGCATTAGTGTGAGAGAGTAAAAACTGGCCCATCAAAAAGTTGACGAATAAACAGACTGCTCTCTAGACGTATGAAATAAGAATGAAACTAGAAAATCGGAAGAGGCAAAATAAGTTAAGACTCTGGTCCATGGCTGGAGAGAAGTACAACTAAACCACTACTTTCTAAAAGTGTCCACATATTGGAAGGGTTCGCAGATGATGAGGAAATCAAAATCCAGACATGAAGAGAAGTACAAGAATTAAATAATCTACTGTGTTGCTAAAAATGCCCAATGTTGGAAGATGCAACAGGAGGTGAGGTAGTGAAGATTGTCATAATAGACATCCTTGTTTCAAATAGATATATTTTGGGTATCAGTAGATTACATGCTGCCTATCCTTAATCTTGGAAGGGACAAATGAAGGCACTAATCTGACAGCAGCTTGATTCCAAGCATACTATAATCCCACACAAAAAACAGCACATGCACAAAACACAAATTATCAAAGGGATAGCTATCTTGACCCTCTCCACATTGTTTAACAACTACCACTTCATATGCATCAAATAACATTCCATCAAAAGGCATATTTTTTTATCTTTCTTGTTTCTCGATAGATAAAATATTCCAACAATCATTATTATGATCTATCACACAATTCGTAATGCCTTCAAGACATATTTTTTATCTTTCTTGTTTTTTGATACATAACGCATTCCAAGCATCATTACCATGATCCACCACACATTTCTTAGTGCCTTCAATCAGTTATAAGGCATCCACATATATGTAGACTTCACTAACCTTATGATACTCCACAACCACCACATTTTTAGAAAGACAATTACATAGTCCAAACATCAGTTAATCTTTTAACCCTTCCTTTTTAAATGAAAAAACAATACTATAATAGATGAAAACATACAGAAGACCAAAGGCTGCAATAAGTGTGCATGATGATATGGCAAAGTATACAATACTCTAATTGGTATGTATTAGAACCTATGTGAGGGGCTATAATGTCATACTATAACATTCCCCTACTGTGTAAAGAACATCAAATCAAATCCTTTGATACTTCAACTACTACTGCCCTCAGCATCTAATATAGCAAGCATGTCTTCAAGTACATCATCCAACAAGCCATTCAGTTTATCTGACACGTGATACAAGAACAGTTGAGATGCTAGAGAAGATGCAACATAATTATCAGGTTGTTTAATCAAGGCCTCAAACATGTCACAAATTCAGGCCTCCTAACAAGGAGTATCAAAAGTCGTTATCTTACTCTTCTAATGCTTCTTGAATCTTTCCAAACATCATCCCATCATGCAAATGTCCTCTCAAGGGCACAATCTGTCTCTCAAAAGTCATCCCCTCTTCTGCTTTGAATTTAGCACAACTGCTTGAGTTCTCAACCAATACAACATCAGGGTCATCATCTGAGTCGTTTATACTAGCCAAAGCTGCTAACCCATTAACACAATCAATACCATCGAGGCAAGGATAGATTTCCATAGCATTGTGATCTTTACCATGACGGCCAATTACATGTCTGCACCATTTCAATCATCACTTTTGACTTCAAACCCCTGCATCACCTCAGCACAAAGGATCCAATTCACATTCATTAACATCACAATTATCATACTCGTGCAACACATATTCTTAGCCCGTTAACACAACCAATGCCATTAAGGCTAGTACTGTTTTCCATAACATTGTCGCATTTAATATAAAGGCCAAACACATGTGTCTGCACTATTCCAATCATCCAGTTTGTCTCCAAATCTCGGCATTGCCTCAGCACAAATCATCCAATTCACATTCATTAAAATCACAATCATCATACTCGTGCAAAACATTCTTCACCATGGTTGTCAAGTGAAGGCAAACCCTGTTAGGTGTAAAGGCCCGTAGTTCACAAATTAGGTAATTATTCGTATATGTGAACACATTGTTCACCTGGACAGGACACCTTTTTTTGTAATGTGAACACACCACTTTCTTTGTAAGGTTAACTAATATAATAACCTTTTCTTTCTTGTGTACCAATCAAGGCGGTTGGGTATACCAAAGATCTGCGTGTCTCTACTCTCATCTCTACTACAGTCCTGTTTGCTGAACGTCATCTCTCAATAGCTGATCCGTCAAACATCCCTCTTTACCTTTAACTGGTATCAGAGCCAAATCTCTTTCCTCTACTTTGCTGTTTTTCTTTAGATTCAGAATCAGCAGAAAACACAGATTTAAAAAATAAAAATAAAAAAAATAAAAAATCTGTCAGACCCTTTCCTATTGGTATTTTGCTCAATTTCTGAAGGCATCTGTCATAAATCTTGGGAGCAATGGCCTCCACTTCAGCTGAAGTGAAAAACCTCTTTGAAATCAAGAGATTTGATGGAAAAGGTTTCGAATTGTGGAAAGAGCGTATGCTGGGCATCCTCTTTCTAAGAGATTGTGAAGATGCTCTTGTAGAAAAGAAACCAGAGAGCATGGAAAATGATGCTTGGAACACTCTGAATAAGAAAGCCATTACATATATTAAAATGGCTGTTTCTGATGAAATTCTTGTAGATGTAAAGGGCTTGACTACTGCCCATCAAGTTTGGGAGAAACTTAAGAAAACTTACGAGAATACTATTCCTGTGAATCAGGTGCATTTGATGAGAAAACTTGTCAGTATGAGGCTTGATGAGTCGAAAGGTGCAACAGAGCATCTATCGTTATTCACAGGTACTCTCTCCCAACTACAAGATTCAGGATTACCAGCTTTTGATGACAAGCTCAAAGCTATCTTCCTACTTATGACTTTACCGGATTCGTGGGAAACATTAGTTGTTTCACTATCTAATAGCCCCACCTTGACCTTTGATGGTGTGCGGGGCTCTATTCTCAGTGAAGAGATTAGAAGACAATCTAGTGGAGAAGGTAGTGGTTCAGCATACAATATTAGGGGGAGATATGATAAGAGGAACCCAAATGTAGGACAAAGAAATAGAAGTAAGAGTAGAGGGAAAGGAAAACAACAAGATATCACATGCTATCATTGTGGCCGTAAAGGTCATAAGAAACCTGATTGTAGATATTGGAAGATGGAACTAGAAAGGAAGAAGAATGTAGGAGAGAAGAAAAACAAAGAGGATAAGTTTAATACAACAGAGAAAGCTAATATGGCTTCAAATGTTATCATTGAAGACCTATCTGGTGAAGATGGTGATGTACTTTGTATTACAGGTGATGCCTTTATAGCTCATGTTCAAGACATGCAAATCACCAAAACAGATGTTATTGATGCTTTATTGTCAATCGATGATGGATTGACACAGACATGGATAGTAGACTCTGGGGCTTCTTTTCATGTTACTCCATGTTTGGAGTGCTTTACCACATTTGATGCAGGCAGTTATGGAAAAGTTTATCTTGGTAACAATAGTGCTTGCAATATTGATGGTATTGGAACCATACAATTGTCTTTGGATAATGGTCAAGAGCTTGTGCTCAAAGATGTTAGGTATGTACCTGGCATAAAGAAAAGTTTGCTATCTATAGGACAGATGGATTTGCATGGTTACACCACATTATTCGGTGGTGGATTATGGAAACTAAAGAAAGGATCTATGGTTATTGTGAAAGGTTGCAAAAAGGGCACTCTGTACTGTTTGCAATGCAAAGCTTTACCTGGAAAGTTTCTTGCTATTGCTGAATTCGACTCTCGTTTAGAGCTTTGGCATAAGAGATTAGGACATATGCGCCAAAAAGGACTTGAAGTCCTTTCTGCTTTAAAAAGATTTGATGTTAAAGGATCAAAGCTGGTTTTTTGTAATGATTGTCTATTTGGCAAACAAGTGAGAAATTCTTATTATTCTGGTATCTCTCGTAAACCAAATGTGCTAGATTTGGTGCATTCTGATGTATGTAGCATGCCTATAAAATCCTTGGGCGGTGCTGCATATTTTATTTCCTTTATCGATGATTATTCTAGGAAGATTTGGGTGTACTTGATGAAAAGAAAAGGTGATGCATTTGATGCATTTAAATCTTTTCATGCATTTGTGACTACTCAAAAAGGGACAAAACTGAAATGTCTCAGAACAAATAATGGGGGTGAGTTTACATCTGCAGAATTTAAGTCTTATTGTGACTTACATGGTATTAAAAGAGAGCTTACAGCTCCATATAACCCTTCATCAAATGGGGTGGCAGAAAGGTATAATAGGACCTTGTGTGAGCGAGTACGATGCATGCTGTCCACAGCTAATCTCCCTCATGAATTTTGGGGAGAAGCATTAAAAACCGCGGTTCATATATGTAATCGTTCTCCCAACAAGTCCTTAAAAAATGGAATCCCTGAGGAGGTTTGGTCTGGCAAACCAGCCTCATATGACCATTTACGAATTTTCGGTTGTGATGCGTTTGTACACATTAGAAGTGAGCTGAGAAATAAGCTCGATGCTAAGTCCACCATGGGCATTTTTATGGGCTATGGTGATGAAGGTGAAATGGGCTATAGGATTTGGTTACCTCAGTCCAGAAAAATTGTACGCAGCCGGAATGTTGTTTTTAATGAAGAAAAATTGCTGAAAAATGCTTGTTCCTCTGTTGGGAATTCTAAGAGCGTTACATTTCAGCAATTACAGCCATCCACAAAATCTGAAAATAAACCTCATGATGCTATACCAAAGGTTGAATATGATGGTCAACCGGTTATCTTTGAGCCAGAAGAAGTTGGACAGCAAAGAGATGCTCATGAAGGTATTGGTCAACGAGATGAAGGTACTGAAGAACAAAATATAGATGTCGAACAACATGCTGGACATGGTTCGCAACAGCCAGAAAGTGCTGAAAATGATTTTCCTCCAGATTTAGAACCAATCCCAGAAAATACTGATCATTGGGTACGTAGGTCTAATCGTTCAAGGAGGCAGGTATATAGATATGACCCCTCTTTGCATTATGTCATGCTGTCAGATGAGGGTGAACCTCTTACTTATAAGGAGGCAATGTCATGTGAACTTGGCAGTAAGTGGGAGCTTGCAATGCAAGAAGAAATAAAATCTTTATATGCAAATGATACATGGGATCTTGTGTCCTTACCTCAAGGAAGGAAAGCTCTTCCAAATAAGTGGGTTTATAAGGTAAAGGAAATTGGAGGGAAACCAAAATACAAGGCAAGATTAGTTGCCAAGGGTTATGCACAGAAGGAAGGTATTGACTTCCAAGAGGTCTTCTCTCCTGTTGTGAAGATGACCACACTTCGTGTGCTATTTGCTCACTGCAATGCTTAATTTGGAGTTGTACCAAATGGATGTAAAGACCGCTTTTTTGCATGGTGATATTGATGAAGAGATCTACATGAAACAACCTGAGGGTTTTGTAGTCTCTAACAAGGAGCATTTGGTATGCAAACTAAAACGTAGCTTGTATGGCCTAAAACAAGCACCACGATAGTGGTATAAGAAGTTTGATACTTTTATGCTTTCTCAAGGCTTTGATCGTAGCTATGCAGATCATTGTTTATACACGAAAAAGGATATCGATGACAGTCCTATCATACTTGTTCTATATGTGGATGATATGTTGCTAGCTGGGAAAAGAAAGACTAGTCTTGATGCTCTAAAAGATCAACTGAAATTGGTCTTCTCTATGAAAGATTTGGGAAATGCAGAGCATATTTTGGGCATGAGAATCAGTAGAAACAGAAAAGACAAATTGTTGTTTTTGTCACAAGAAAAGTACATTGAAAAAGTGCTTAACAGATTTAATATGGCAGAAGCAAAGTCCCTTGGAGTTCCTTTGCCGTCATATCTTAAACTCAGCAAGGCTGATTGTCCAAAGGATGAGATGGAAATCAATGCTATGAAGGGAATTCCTTATGCATCAGCATGTGGTTCTCTAATGTATGCTATGGTAGTTACTCGTCCAGATATTGCTTATGCAATGGCAGTTGTTAGTCGCTATATGTCTAATCCCGGGAAAGCACATTGGGAGGCTGTCAAGTGTGTTTTCAGGTATCTTAAAGGTACACAGAGAAAATGTTTATGCTATGGGAAGGGTGCATTAAATTTGCAGGGATATTGTGATGCAGACATGGCAGGTGACTTGGATACACGTAAGTCTACTAGCAGGTATATATTTACAGTTGCTGGTGGAGCAGTGTCTTGGTGCTCCAAATTGCAAAAGATTGTAGCACTGAGTACTACTGAAGCTGAATATATTTCAGCTACAGAAGCTTCAAAGGAAGCTATATGGCTCAGCAGACTTGGTGAAGATCTTGGCATGTCTGTTAGTACTCCTGTGTTAGGATGTGATAGCCAGAGTGTTGTGTATCTGGCTAAGAATGCCATGTTTCATTCGCGCACCAAACACATTGATGTGCGACATCACTTTATCAAAGAAGTTTTGGAGGATGGTCTAGTCACATTGACCAAGATCAAAACACAGGATAATCCTGCAGATATTCTCACTAAAAGTCTTGGCAAAGCTCAACATGAGCATTGCATACAGTTAGTGGGAGTTACTTGAATGTTCACATCGGACCTTTAAGTGGGAGGTTGTTAGGTGTAAAGGCCCGTAGTTCACAAATTAGGTAATTATTCGTATATGTGAACACATTGTTCACCTGGACAGGACACCTTTTTTTGTAATGTGAACACACCACTTTCTTTGTAAGGTTAACTAATATAATAACCTTTTTTTCTTGTGTACCAATCAAGGCGGTTGGGTATACCAAAGATCTGCGTGTCTCTACTCTCATCTCTACTACAGTCCTGTTTGCTGAACGTCATCTCTCAATAGCTGATCCGTCAAACATCCCTCTTTACCTTTAAACCCCTTGAACATATCCTCCTAATAACCACAAAATGTTTTCCACTCTGGGTCCTCATGCTCAACTTTGTGAATCATATTCAACAGGGCATGCTATTTGAATTCCGACCACCCTCCTCTTCCCCAGGTTCAAGTGGTGCCCAACTCTGGCATTAAAACACCCAGCATACTGCCACCCACCAGCTTCAAAGGCTGACCTTCACTTGGATGTACTTCTATTGCGTTTCTCATAGCCCTTTCATTTTTCTTGCAGTTCTTTAACACCCATCAAGTAACAGCGCATGAAGCGTTTAGCTCATCCAAGAAGAAGCTCAAAAGAAGATCACGACTCTCTCTTCCATTATGGCATGAAGACTACCTAGAAATGGCTGAAGATTCAGCCATCCATTGTCGGCCAAAAACATTACCACCGAAGCACACATAAAGCAACATTTTCTTTTGAAAAATGCCCATTTGTCTCTCCTCATGGCATTTGCTACTCCTCAAGACATATTAGGACCCTCTCCAAACTATTAGATACCCTAGATATAAAGAAACTAGGTAGATATGTCTTAGAGTTAAAACAGCATAGAGAGAATAAGCTACAAAATGCTAACCTAATATTCACCAACATGTAACCAATGAAATTTTTCAAAGACAGGATGGGACAATGAGCGTGGACACAGCTGCACCACTCACCCTCTCTCTCGTTGAAGCAGAAAACCAAAGAACAACCAAACACCCTCGAATGCCGGGCCTCAAAGCCACTCATGGTGTAGAAGCAATCAAGAAGATAAGGGATCATCAGTTACACTACCTAGAAGCTATGGTTGGGATACCTTTTACATCGGGACCACAGGCCACACCCACATTGAAACCCTTTGACTTCCCGCTCCTTTTCGAGGGACTTGAATGGAAATGAAACTAGGCCTAGCACATAGCCATTTCCTTTATAGAATATGTTACACATAACACCTTTTGTACAATACTAGAACTCTTTTGTACACCTTTTCAAGAGACTTGGATGGAAATGAAACTAGACCTATCACATAGCCATTTCCTTTATAGAATATGTTACACCATAACACCTTTTGTACAATACTAGAACCTTTTTTCAATGATTGGGTACACATCCCATTTTGTTGCAACCAATTGTCTCATGGGCCAATTTGGTCTTAGAAGACGTTAATATTTCTTTCTTTCTTACTCACTTCTCCGCTTTCCTTCCTCCCCTCCTCATATTTCCGACTCTCTCTTAATCATTACCAATTGTGATGCCACCTCATGCATTGTGATCATTAATTAAACTTGAGAAAAGCTAAATCTTTTTTTCAGTAATGATAACATGTAGCTACATGTACTTGTAATCATGAGTTGCCTCAAAGGCCAGTTTAGCCTCTAGTAGAAGTTAATATACTTTTTTTCCAAAGTTAATATATGTTTCTTTTGTCTCTCTTCCTTTTTCTCTCATTCTATGCATCTTTCACACTCCTTTCCTCACAGTTAAGGATGCAAGTGATATTCATAGAAATCTGAGTGAGATACATTTTAATGACTGCAATAATATTTGGTGCATTGATGAATGGAGATGGCCAAGGAGGAATCTCCACTAAGCCATATACTAGAGATGTCCAAGTTTCCCTTCTTTCTGGGATATCGAATTTCTCAACAAGAAAGAAGAAAAATATCTGGAGCATGATAAAACCTCACCAAAGATATTCCATCACAAATTACTGGATGCATGGTTGCTGGTATTGTAATATCACTTCTATAGGACATCATAAGAACATGATCATGCGTATAGAAATAGACTGTACACTCTACATTTCCTTGAATTGTCGGAATTGTCTTTCTGACATGTCAAGGATTTCAAGCAGAAACAAGAGAAATGGAAGGATCTTCCATCACGTATCAACAACAGCATATTTTCCAGCGTCGCAATCTCCTTTCGAAAGTACTACACATACAAGTTCGTGCTTATGGTGCGGTGGGATTGTATTGAAACTTTTGAAAGAGAATAAATTTTCAGAAGTTTCTCCATGACCAGATAAAAAAGATGTCCCTTACCCAGAGACTACTAGGTTTGTGACAAAAAGTCTTTTCACATTATTTCAGACATACATAAGACTTCATAACAGTTTTGAGTATTTTCCATATCCGAGCTTGATAACGGTCTGGTTTGTTCTCCTCAATCAGGTCACGAAGAATATTTCTTAGAGAATAGCAATTGTTTCTATTGCAAAACACCCTATTCACATGATCTTGAACATACTGAAGTTGTCTACAGTTTTAAGCATTCATCGCAATTACACGACAAAGAATGTCAATGACAAATATCCATTAGTTCCACTATCATTTCACATTAACTTCAGCCAAAAAGCGTGTGTGGTTTATTCAATTTTGGGTGCAGAAAAGAATGACAGAGAAGTATTTTAGTATTATTGCAAACATATAAATGTGGTCTATACAGTTTTGAGCATGGAAATGGTGCCATTTCACGTGACCCCAGAACATACAAGAGTGTTCTACACAGTTTGGAATGTTCTCGGCATCATAAAAGTCCAGGATTTTCTCCATCATGAGATCAAAAGGCATCTCGCTTAGCCAGAGTAGTCTTTTCAAAATTATCTCGAGCATATCAAAGTGGTCTATACAGTCTTCAGTACAGAAAAGAATGGCAGAAAAGTTTGTTTGTTTTTTGTGTGTGTGTGATCTCAGAAGTGAACCGTGCATTTTGTTTAGAATGATATGATGTATATGAATGCACAATACATACATGAATCAATGTATACCTTCTCGAGCTTTATTTTGACAATTCCACTGTAAGATCTGGGCTGCAAATGGTGTGACGGAGGAGGATTGGAGGAGGAAGCTTGGAGGATCTTTCTCCCACTTCTCGAAACAGAATCGGAGGCATCGTCGTAGTCATCTCCATCTCCGTCGCCATAGCGGGGCCGTCCTCCTCGACGAGAAATCTTCTGTCCCATGGCTGCACAAACGGACACAGACAGAGAGAGAGAGAGAGAGAGAGAGAAGAAGAAGAAGAAGAAGAAGAAGAAGAAGAAATTGGATATGTGTGTGTATATTCCGCCTCAAAGTTGGCTTTAGAATTAGGAGCCCCTAAATTGGAGGAAAATCCAAATCTAAAGTTTAAACTTTATGAAACTCAATGGAAATTATGAAACCGAAACTTTGAGCTTTTATCATATGTATATCAAAATCCTTCATATTCAACTCGAGTACCAACAAAGAATTTGCCACTCATTGATATAAATTATCTTGTCGCGATGCTATGTTTGAACATGTCAATTTGCAATTTGGTCATTTCTTGCATTATATTTATTCAGTACGACAATCATTTGAAACTTTTAATAGAATTGGTTTCCTTTCGAAACAAATTGGTTTCATAGTGTTTCAGTAAGTTGGTAACATCACGATTAGAATAGGGGTGAATGATCCATCGAAAAAGGGTTGATAATAGAAGAAACATTTTAACAATTGCCCCCTTGCATGGGGACAATGTCCTATCCAAACTATAAATTTGATTCTTTGATAAACCAATCAAAATGATCGAACCAGAGCTTACTAAAAGGCGGTCATTGCATGCAAGCCCTTTTATATCACAAGCACTTGAATCATGTGAGAAAACGACATGTACCCTCCTATTAAATTTTGTGGATGCACTGGAAATGTACCAATATGTATGTTATAATGTGCAAAAATGAGCATCGAAAACCCATTGTGTCAAACTCACACATCCGTCATCATATTTTTGTGCAAGGCCTTCCAAGTAAACAATGCATCTAGAACTCATTGTACAATCACATTGATATATCGTGCGCAAAAAACCAAGTCGGTATGATAACAATTTGAATTGTAGATTCAATCTATTTACACATTTGAGTTGCACATGGTTTTAATTGGCCATTTCTTATTAACAATGTGGATTTAGTTCAATTGTACTTCCAAATTTGTTAACGTGCACATCCTAGAATATATAAATGACACATTCCTCAAACAATGCCCAAACTATTAGATTTGAGCACGTTGGTCTCCTAAACATATTCATCACATGACATGTTCTTGAGTTATGTCAGTTAATAAAAGATAGATTGATCACATTGAAAAGATTCTATGAGATAAACAATTGTAATTAGCCAATAGTTATGCTGATGTGTAAAGAAGGTTACAAGTGTGCGCCTTTTTTAAGGCTTTTCAAAACAATTCTCGAGAATGCTATGTATGCATCTATAACTTGATGTCAATCCAAAGATAGTGCCCTTCATTTGAGCGTGTTAGTGCGGAAAAAAAAGTGGCAACTATCAATAGTCTAGTAGTTTAATAATTAACTCCTTGGACCATAGTGTGAAATGCTTGTTCATCACACAACACCCACTTACTTAAGAACCAATAATAAAATGATAATTAATCTGATGCTATCATGGAGGACGTGAGCGGTAACACAAAACTCAAATCTAACAATAAAAAATTAGTTATCTCCTCAAAACAATGTTACGAGTTCAAATAAAGGATAAAGGCAACACAAAAGACAAATGTATTTTTTAATTTAAAGTTTGCCTTGTTATATGTCCCATTACGCAATTGTGATACGAAATCTACAACAATATTCCTCGTGACCACATTACATGATATCTATCCATGATCAAGAAGAATATGAACACATTGTGGGGACTTGAGAGTCCATGAACGTTAAATTGGTGGAAGCATCAAACTATGTGTTCTCTAACTAGTTTCTTGGATGAGTCATCATTAGTATTTGGTAGTTCACATGATTTAGATAAAACTATACTTGGTATATTCCTTGCTAATTTGAGGCTTGTAAGTTTGATGACATTTGTAGTTCGATGTATAATCTAGATTGTAATCCCATTCTTATTACTTCATCGAGCTAATTCTAATGTATACTTTTTATATGTGTATATAACCCTACCTATGACATTTTGGACATGAATTGGGAACAAAATCCTTCCAATATTCACCCTCTGGCATAAGTTCATGACATATGATCATCGTATAATCATGGAGTCTTCATCCATGAAATGATTGATTATGGGGCCTAGTCCCACCAAGTTATATTATTGCTTTTCACATTACCTAATCAACACGAGAAAACTCTCTGAAATTAAACTCTCTGAAATTAAACTCTCTTATGTCACATATTGATAATTTTATTACAAAATCACATCATGAAATGACACAATAGTAACAATTTATTGATTCCAAATTATTCAAGTTGTGTTTTGCTTGGTAAAGTTTCATTACAAATCATGATTTGGAAATATACAAATGATCCTTAGAGAGTATTGGTGGTGAATTAATGAGGGAGGCTATAAGTGTAGTTATAGTTGGCATTGGTGATACAAGGGTGATGGGGCCAATTGGTTTGGAGGAGCTTAAGAAGGTTAATGGCTTTCTTCTTACCTCTATCATTAGCATTATTATTAGTGTTACATTGGCTTTGCTGTAAGAGCAACAAGAGGTGAGGAACCATGGATTCTTCCAAGCTCTCCTCTTGAATCTTCACTGAATGCCTAGCTATACTTAGAAGAACACCACATGCACACTCACTTGCTCGCGACAATTGTTGGTGATTAGAATTGGTATTGGAAACCTTAATCTTCTTCCTCATCATCATCATCTTCTTCATTAAAGGCACCACTATTGCATGGCTTGATACCATCTCCCTCCCCTCGCTACGCCTGCACAAGAGCTCAATAGTGGCGATTGCCATCTCGATCATAGTACTACTAGCACTAGGCCCTCGATGGCCATGTCCCCCATGCTTTCTATCATGACCAAAATCGTTAGCCATGGGGGGAGCCGGCATCTCGATGACTAAGATTAGGAGCAATTCGATAAGGACTGACGGAGCCTTTGCTTCGATCGCAAGGACCCAATTGTCGGAGCTTGAAAGGCACGAAGTGAAGAGAGATTTAACACCGCGCTTCATCATATCGACATAATAATTGGGCTTCATATTAGTACTAGAGTTGAGGGGGGTGTTGCCATGGGCGTTATTGTTATAAGTGTGGTGTTGTTGTCGATGAAGAATATGAACTAGATGATCGAGGGAGCTCACGAGACCCCCAATTGTGAGGCTAGAGGGGGGGTAATCTCCGTAGGGGCCGATGGGGAGATCATCATATAAGTCCAAGGAAGGTGAAGAAGAAGAAGACAATGTAGTGGATGGATGGCTAGTAAAGAGCATGGGGTCATTAGTGTCGGGAGGTTGGGCGGTGTTGTCGGTGGGCTGGGGCCACGTGTGGATGAGGCGGCGGAGCGTGAGATTTGGGAGGACAAGGAAGCCTAGAAGAGAAGAAGAGTTCAAGGAAGAGGAAGAGCAAGAGGATTTATCATTGGTCACGCCGCCGACATTATTGTTGTTGTTGTTGTTGTTGTTGTTGTAGAGGAGTAAGTCTAGGGGTGCCCGCGTAACGGGGCATGTCAAGTTTCCCGTGGCCAGCCAACGTTGGATCGCGGCGCGCTCGTAAGTCTGGCCCGTGGAAAGAGTCACGGGGTCTCGCATAATCTCTAGGGAGATGGGGCATCGGAAGTAGTGGTGATCTTGGTCTTGATCTTGATCGCGACCACGCAATGGCAGTGGGCCCGATGGGCTTGGAACAATTTGGCGGATGAATTTGTCGGTCGGAGGATCATCGTCATAGGCCAGCATTGTATTCCTTCTTGTCGGCATTATATATAAGTCCTTATATGGAATTAGCTGCTACTACTACCTCAATTCCTTAAGAGTCTTTCTACTACTAACTACTAACTACTAACTACTAACTACTAACTACTGCTACTTAGTACTACTACTATCTATTAGCTACTACTACTACTACTTTCTTCTTCTTCTTCCTTCTGTTATATACTAGACTAACATCTACTTGCTTTTTTTGCTTTTACTCTTATTGAGTTTCTCTTTATACACAGTGCACACCCCCTATTTATTTGGTCTTTTAATTGATTTTTCTATTTAATCTTTCTTTTTTCTTTTGCTAATTTTTCTTTTATTGTTTTTTCAGTTTTTTGCTTCTCTAAAAAAAGGAGGAGTTGCATGATTACAATTTTCTACCCTTGTTTTTTTACTTTTTCTTGAGAAGAAAAAACAATTTATAAAAATAGCTAAATAAAACAATAATATATCTATATGTAATTGCATCAATACATGTGTCCATTTATAAATACAATAAAAATAAATAAATAAATATATATATATATATAAGTTCATGAATAACTGTGTATTGTATGTAATTTACTTATATATTAAATTGCTTAGAAATGTCAATTTCATGTCTACTCTTTTTTAGAGTTATTGGGATTATCTATTTAATAACTGAATGTGTTATATTTTTATGGCCTTTTTTTCCAAATACACGTTATTTCGGAAAATATAATTATATTACATGAATTATTACAAACATAATGAAAATAGAATCAAAGATGTTTACATATAAGCTCTAAGAAGGTATATAAGAGTGTTAAAAGTCTCATTTGGTGGCCACAATATAGATACATAGATATCTTTTTAACATCCACGAGAGATCGATGGAGGTCCTCACATCCGATATGGGGCTATAGTTGTCGATGCTTTGTCAATCATGAGACCCTTATCCCCCTTTGTTGCAAAAATGGGTGAAAAAAACGTGTACTCATGGCGGTTCTCAGCCAATCCTAACCCCCCCCTTCTCCCCCTAGGTGCACCCCATTGGAAGGAGGGCATTGTTGTTCTACTACTAGCTACCTAATCTAGCACTAACTTGTATCCATCATTTTTCTAGCATAATTTTGTTGGTTGTTTGTTTTGCTTATCATATGCATTATCGTTGTGGAATAAGACTAAGCAACTCATATTTCAATAACTTGTCCATATTTGTGGACCAAATATGATTAGTTTGGACCTACCAAGACATTGGAAGCATGTGAATATGCTATAGCCTATAGCCTATAATACTCATAGTATTTGTAAAGCCCTATTTTGAGGACAAATTTGTTATTCGCCATCACACATGCTCTCAAACTGAAAACATGGAGAATATTGTTAGTGAGCATGATCTCAATCTAATATATTTATAATGAATGGTATCATTAACTACATTCTTTCAAGATTTGAGTACAACCTAGTATATCCTAAGCCTAAAAAGCACTAGTTATCCATTCATCATCTTGTTTCTTGTATCTTAGTTATATAGTTTAATATATGTGACTCCATATCAATTTGACTACTAATTATATAAGGTAGGCAAACAACATTCAGGTTCTTAACTATTGATAAGTTGTCTGCTTTCCCACTTATTCTATCCTTAAATACATGAATCAAATTTAGCCTTTAACATTGGTGCCCATATCATGTACTATGTACATCCATGGAGGTAACTACAATATTTGAAATAACACTAACACTATCTTGGCAACTATGAGAGGGAAACCCAAACATGGCTTGTAAATTTGTAATGTCATCTTGGGTTCCCCTCATTTGTGAGATGAATGTCACTTACCCCTTTATACATCATAAGATCTTTGCCTAAAATCATATTCTCCTTTAACAACATCAATAACCATCCTCAATGTTTGTGACTATCCCCATATGGGATGTATACATGTTAGCCATTATTCAAGTTTCTAGTTTGGCCTATAAAGGGAATGTTTCACATACTGCTTCAACTTTGTACTATCTTGTTAGAAGATGAAAGCGTGTTAAGTGAGAGAAAGTTGTGATATAAATTAGCATGTAATTGGACACAACATTAAATACATTTAAGAGAAAATCTCATTTAGTAATATTGTGCATGGCCAATAACTTATTTTACCCATTTAGGTACCACAAAGGGGTTTCTCACGTGAAATGTTGCATGAGAATGTTGAGAGCAACTTAGTGTTATAGCTTGAGTTGATATCCTACAATTACTAAGAAGCAAGTCAATGCTACGAGATAGATGCGTGGCTCTTAATTCTTGTGTACATATTTATGTGAAAAAACTGTAGTACTTCCATGATTACATGGACACCTCTCAAGATGTCATAAACAAGTTGGATAAATTGTTTCTTCACATGTTTCCCATGATTCAAAAGAAATCCATTTTTGTATTGAAACCTAGTTAGTGGATGCACATTAGTAGAGTCTTTTTTGAAACATCTTTCATATTGTTACAATCATAATCATATGAGTCACACACAAATTTAAAGCTTGTATACTTCAACATTGTCTAGAGATCGTTTTTTTTTCACATGAAATTAATGAAAGTTCCATAGTACGTAAAATTCATGTTCGTCTAGCATAACATTCGCTTTCCTACGTTGGAAAACGAATGCGAAACATTCTTGTGTTCCCCCCCCCCCCCCCCCCCCCCTTTTTTTTAAGGTTTATTTACCTCATAATAAATAGTTAGTCCAAAATTATGGCATTTACCATTCTTCTAGGGTGTTTACCATACTCGAATGATTGAATCGTATGGTGGGTATGGTTCATACTATGAAATTTGAATGAAACTTTAGTCATGAAGCTTGTATTACATTAGGGCAAGGTAAGATTTGGGTTGGCCTTGGTATAGCCTTAGTTCATAACACCAACTCATGACGAAAGTTGTTGGTATAGGCTACAATGGAAACCAACGTCGATTTGTCAATTTTGATTCAATATCACCACACATATAGGACAAAATCCAAAGTATACATAGAGTATCATGTATATACTATGTCATTATTGTGGATATATTGATCCAACATGAATATGTATTAAAGAACACAAAAGACAATTGGTGTATGATCACAAGTTACAACCTTGGGACGATAATACAACTAAAATTATTAGTGTCTAGCCTACCAACAACATAAATATCCCTTTGATGAGAAAAAGACAAAACAAACATTTTGGTAAGCATGAAACATGCAAAATATTCTCTTAGACGTTACTAGTAGAACTCAAGAGACCTTTTTTTACCAAATAAAAACATTACTTCACATTAGTTAGCAAACAAAGTACATCAAAGTTCAGCCATATTCATCAAACTCACACTTCTCCCCACAAAACTAATCATAATCCCCACCCCCTCATTTACAACAAAAGTATTCCACTGACTTTTTTTACATGGTAAATTACTTGTACCACAGCTATACATATTTACATCTCCTGCCCACTAATGGAAGCCATTGGCGGAAACAACCATCTAGGTGCTTGGTAGTTCCATTTAGGCCTTGGCGATGATTTGACCATCATAGGAGAACCACCCCATTTCAACAGAAACTTTGACCGAGCCCTTTTTGCTTCATCCGAACTCAAGAGACCTTATTTGTTTAATTGCTAGAACCAAAATAATGACAAGCCATATAAATTACATTAAATGTTGTAATTATACTTTGTTTTGTTTTTTTTTGCATTGTAGCTGTATCACTCATTCAAGCATTGGAAAAGGGAATTTTGAGGCTCTTTAAATCTAGCTTTTCTTGATGGTATAGTAACAATCGTAAGAAAGCATTAGCCCATGTATTATGGGTGATGTCAATATTATGGACCTTTGTCCATAGATTTGGAAATACCAATATCTACATGAAACAAATGCACACACATTAGTCCATAACATTAATCTTTGCTTGAAATTTAATCAAGTGGATTACCATTATGATTTCATATTGCACTGAGGCATCGATCAATGACAAGTGTCAAAGAATACAACAAATTGTGACGTGGCCATCCTAGTCATAGTCTCCTTGCCAAATTTTTTACTATGACTATCATATGACCATGCAAGCACATATTTTAGTTAATTGGGGAGCATGATCACTAATAATTTGGCTATCTTTCAATAACAACTACTATTCTCCATGTGATTTCATATGACACTAAGGCATTGATCAACACTAGGCGCCAAAGGCATAACAAATTGTGATGTCTCCATCCTAGTCAGACTCTCCTTTGGCGAACATTTTACTATGATCAAAATATGAGCATTTAGGGACATCTTTCGACTACATGGTAGCTAATTGCCACTGCTTTGTCTATCTTTCCATAACAACTAATATTCTCCATGTTCCTACATTCACCTTTTCTTGTTTTACTTCCTTTCACTCTTCTAATCACGTCCACATGGACTAGATCCTTTATATTGAGTTCTATTGACTAAAGTCTCCATGATGCCTCATTTGAGACTTCTTCTAGTAGAGTTGTGGTTACCTAGTTTCCATCACGACCTCTACCAACTTTATGACATTGCTTCAAAAAGTGGTGCTACCGTCAATTTGATGATGCCCCTTTTGAATCTTTTTCTACTAGACTAGTAGTAACCTAGTTTCCATGATTAACTCTACCAATTTTATGACATCCACTTCAAAAACTAATGTTACCTTTGAAATCTTTAAAAAACACTCTTCAACTTAGTTATCCTTCAATCTTTGGACAACATATTTTATCCTTCCATGTAAAACAATTTGTCATTTTCTTTAATGTCCTTTGTATTCATGGCTTGTCGTGTTACTTTTGATATAGTTGCAAATTTGGTACAATCCATGTTGTTGATATGGGTCTCCCATGATCATTTTATTCTAGATTCATTGTAAAATACATTATTCTCTCTATTCTCACATCATTATTGCAAACAAGTACACGATCTCCCTTGTTTTCTTTTGTGTGGTCTTCTCTTTGTGCAATTTTCTCCATATTGATAGATATTGACCTTGTTGTCCTATATTAATAATATGCTAAAATGAGTGGTGATTTGACTATTATATGTTTAGGCTTAAATTCAAAATAAATAGGATATTATGAGCCATTCACATGTCCGTCCTCTCACATTAAGAGCATGTAATCCAAAATAGTTGGCATTCACCAACATTTTAACCATCATCATATATTTGGATATCGCATGGACTACCATAAGGTGTCAAGTTTGTTACCCCACTAAATCCTAAGCAAGCATCATTATGGCTTGTTGTAGAAGATAACATGAATGCCTTTTTTATGTAATGTTTACATATAGAAGGTACCATAGTAAAGGGGTATCAAAATTGAATAGAAAAAGACATGTTTAATTTATGTAAAAATTACAAACAAGGGAGGTTTTTTATTAGGATTGGACGGCATGTGATATAAAGGGTTTGCATATAGTGAAATTCCTTGTGAGCATGGTATGGCCTAAATTCATATTCTAACTTTTCATCTCTAGTACTATAATGTTGATCGTGGTATAAGACTATTGCACAATCAAGATCCTTAATGCTTTTATTGTGACATCCTTTTTTATCGGCATTTTATAAAGCAATCCAATTCATTTCAATGATTGTGTTACGATATAAGCTCAACAAATCTTTCAACCTTTGGATATAGTATTAGGCATTGATTCCTTTCAACCACTAGTAATAGAAAAGTAATGTTGTTGTTGCCTTATCAAAGGTAATGTTATCACTTTTAACCATTGGGTTGGGGTAAGTGAGCCCATAAAACAAGTTCTTAGAAGCAACTAGTGTCGATTTTGCGAGTTGAATCCAGAATCCAAGGGTTGTGGAAAGTGCTTTTGTAAACTTGAACTTGAATCCCTTTACCATTACATCAATATTATGTTATGTATTAACCTTAATATGCATTTAGGATGAACATGGTAATGTTACATGTGTAAAATTATAGCCAATAAATGTTAAACCAAATACTTGTGGTCCATGGATATCAAATGTGTCTTGTTTGAAAACTATATTTACATTGTGCTCTAGGTCCTATTTTAATATTTACTTTAAATTTGTACTTGTAATTTGAGAAATGATGAGAAACCAAATGCATTACATATATATACACGTATGGCATGACAATATACATCGAACAAACGTACATGGAAACATATAAATGTATAATCGGATCGAGCACAATGGGGGGTGAGGAGGGCGGCCCTATACATCTAGTACTACATGCAAGCATGTGCTATGTATTGGAGGGTTAATCATGTCATATCCGCTCGTGCACACATGACTTTTGAAGGCCAATATGTAAGAATTTATGAAGGTAATTTACCCAAATACGTCTACACATGACACAACAATACACAATGGAATGCACCTACTCCATCACTACAAATTTACATGGAAGTATATAAATGTATTGTTTGATTGAGCACTTTACATGGTATAGGTGGCCCCCATATAGTGGATGGTGCATGTACGCACATGCTATATAGTAGAGTGTTATCCATGTCATATACACTTGTGAAGATAGATACCTCGGGGGAATTGTGGCCTTAGTATTGAAGGCGTGATTATATATGGGACTAGAGAGAGAGAGAGGTAAATTATTTAAAAGGAAACATGCCCTAAGGATAAGCAAAAAAGAGAAAGGAGAGACTAAAAGTCCTTACATAGAAAAAGATAGAGAAGGAACAAATCTAGAAATAGTGAAATGAGGGAGTTGCCATCAGGATTGCTATTTAGTGGGAGAAATTGATAATGATTGAGATCATTTGTTGAAAGAAATGAGAGAATATGCTACTAACAAATTTCTTGATGATAAAAGACATGGAAATCCTTTCCCATCTCCATCTTGGAATGTTGAAAGCGCAAAGCATATACCTTCAATTGTTAATCATTCTATTGATTAATCTATCAATTAATGGAGAGTAATACATAATCTTCTATTTTCATTTTCATTCTAGGCCAATATGAATGCACTCGTCATAGAGACATGGCTCCCAATCAAACTAGGGGAAGGCAAGTTAAGGATGTACCATATTTAGGCTCAAATCGGTTGAATGTAGTTGCCACAATATGGGCTACGATATCATTGTTGATTTTGTGGCAAATATGGATAGCTCGATGCAAAAATGTGTTCCAACAAATAAAGCAAAATCCTGTTCATTGTGTGAAGGAAAGTTTGTCAATGCTTATTTCAATTTTAAAAGGTTAATATGACTCTTTCACTAGTAATGAAGATACCAATTTTCTTAAACAAAGGTCCTTTAAAGGCAAGTGGAAGGATTTGTTTGTCTTTGTGGAGAGAAATGACAAAATGGTTTGACAATATCTACCCCCTCGATGGTTGTTTCCTCCAAAGGTGGAGTTGGTTTTACCTTATGACATAGTGGGGGCTCTACTTTTTTCTCTAGTATCTTACTTATCTTACCGCCTACTAGATTGTATCATTATATGCTTTCTGTACACTTATTGGATTGGTAATGGAAACTACAGTGTAGTTTTGTAAAAAGAAAAGACATGGCTCTCTATCCTAGGGTATCTAAAATTATGGCCATAGCATTCTTTGAGAGCAAGGAACTTAAACTTAGTGTCCTTGGGCATACTAGTTTTACCTTTCGTAAGACAAGTAACCCTCAAAGATGGAATAAAGTTTCCACCTTTTCTTCAACTGTGCTAAAATCTTCAAGCTTGTGTTATAATTTGAATAAATATCATGAACATTTTGCAATACTTTGGCAATACTAGTGTTAGATTGACATTGGTCTCTTATCTCTCCATGAAGGTTTCGATGTACTTGTAAAATTGTGCTAATTGAGATTGGACATTTGACTTAAGGCATCAACAACATTATGCTTGCCTTTGCAAAGCCTCAAATGGGACATATATTGTAAATTGAATTTCACCCATGAGGCCTTTCTACCTGAAGCTTGTTGTGTTGTAATGACCTTTTAATGTTCTCACGATCAGATACAACCTCAAATTGTGCATCATGTAAATAGTATATTGAATTCCTTCCCAAGAGCATAAATAATCGCAAAAGCTATTGTTCATAGTTTGAATACTTCAATCGATGTTGGTCAAACTTCTCACATTGAAATGCAATAGAAAAACTTTCTGACATAAATTAGATCACGTCAACATCATAGTTAATGGTGTAGATTTTAAGACCACTTTCGTAAACATGGGACTTTCTAGTGTCCTAAGGCGGAATCTTATGTAGTTGGATGGGTGGACTTGTTTAGAATATGGCAAAGCCTAACCCATGTTAGACCTTAGAATCCAACTCTTCATTAGTCCTCCTCAAAATCCATCGTTTGTATGAACATGCACGACAACCATCGCCCTGTCCATTGCTAACACCAATGTGGTCTAATTTGAAACAATTCTTTTATCCCCTTTCTCATACATGTGAATATTTTTATAGATATGTAAGAGAAATGAGTGGAAGAGAGAGCAATTAAAAGGATATTACGCACTAAAATATATTGGGAATGGATTACCGAATGGATTGCCATTACATATCAATAAGAGGCCTTGAAGTTTGAACGTTTCCACCAATTTGATGAAACAAGTCTTGCCCATAGATTCATGATGGCATCATATTAAATTTATTTCAACCATTGTCATTGTAACTTGTGTGTGCAAGCATTGTGCTCCTGAAAGGACGACCTTACAAGCTTACTTCCATAATCAAGTATGAAAACGATATTGTTGTTTTTTTTGTTTCTTGGGTTGAAAACGATAGCATTCCTTATAAAAGCAAGTACTAATAAGTGGAAGCAGTCATTATATGAGGGGTGAGAGATCGAGAGAAAACACATGTAAATGGATGGTAGATATGCTTACATAGGAGACAACAAGATAGATGGAATGAATCAATAAATTATGGAAACCGTTTGTTACATGAACTTTTTGAAAAAAATTGTGATTTTCACTAAGAAAAAGAAAACTTTGTTGATTAGTGACTCTACTTTCAGTCAAGCATGATAACTACCTTACATGGTCGTATTTTAATATTTATTTATATAGGTTCTAGAATCTCTATCAGATTGAAGCTACAATTTACAATGACCACGACTACAGGTTGCAATCTCGCAAGTTTTCGATGTTTATAAACTATCATGAAGGTTTTGTTTGAACATATCGATCGACATAATGTTGGATACTTGTATGTGTGTGTGTGTGTGTGTGTGTGTGTGTGTGTCTCTCTCTCTCTCTCTCTCTCTCTCTTATATATATGGCTAAAGATAAATGACATCATTGGCATTGGGTTGAGACTTTAACAAATTCGTGAAAAAAAATTCATATGAAATGATTTGATTATCTAATAATTTGTTTTGCCTTTAACAATGAGATTGACATTTTGCTTTTTTGCTTTTCAAAATGATGATATTTGAATAAATTTTTTTCGTCTTCAAATGGTCAAAATTCAAAGATAAAAGGTTCCACACTTGAATGTCTTGGTTTATTGGAATTTGAAAATTGATAAAAAAAACTAAATCAAACAAACAACCATATAAAAACGTTGTGGGTGGTTGCGCACGGTAATGGCAACTAAATCTTTAACCTGATGTGTTATACATACTACATAGTACATTTCAATCCTTTTGCATTGCAGTTTGAAATCTTCATAAAACGCAATTTTTGTGACTTGTAACTTATGTTGATCCTTCGCATATTTCCGATGTTTGTATGCGTTACTACCCAAAAACCTATTTCCATGCTTGGTCAACAACCAAGCTTTTAAGTGTTGTTCGGTCATCATTTTTTAATATGCACAAATCGCAACACACCCTAATGTTCAGTAGGTGGCCCTAGTTATAAGCAAATGGATACTTAGAATGTATGGAAATGAACAATTATGACAAACAAACTTTCACTTGGAGAGGTACAATTATCATTCTCATAAGAGTGGTGCATCATGAGCATGAATTGTAAGTTCCTATGCTTTGATCACCATATAAAGTTCCCAATACTACTTTGTTTAATGATGCTATTGTTTGCGAGTAGTTTGATATGATGCTTCTTACAAAAAATGCTTAAGTTTGAAAGATGCTTTAACGAGAAAACTCACCATAGGCATCAATGGGACAACCAATATTTAAGACAACAAACCTACACATAGATCAAGTGTAAGTGAGATGTTACAAGATTGATGGAAAGCAACTATTTTTGGAAGAGAGAGAGTGAGAGAAAATGTTATTTCTAGTTTCAAAATCAATATGTTGAATCTTGTCTACTCTACTTCTTATATCAAGTCCACAATAGTGGGTCTATGGACATTTATTTAAGAAGGAAGTGAACAATGGGTAGAAGTACAATTTAGAAATTGCACAACTAATTGGAAACAAACATCTTTTTAGTACAAGCCAAGATTTATGGATTGATGGTGAACTCTAATCTAGATGCAAAAACATTGATTTGTTTGCACAAGCCGTGATTCTACTTTTAATCTCTTGCGATTCATGATTTCATAATAAACTCTTGCTCCCTCAAAGATTCTAAAATTCTCTTTTGATCCAGCCTTACTCCATAACTTAATATTCATTTTATTAATCCTTTATGCCGATCATAATAAAAGTCTCGAACCAATGATGAACTCTAAGGCGAGCATAAGTTGGTTATTGTGGTCGACAAAAACATGAAGGGAATGGTCTTTAAATGTATTTAATAAGGCCACTAATAGTATCTTTCATAAGTATTTGTGTCACACATCTTGTACGACTCTATATGCCCTCACCTTCCCAATCCATCACAAATACAAGACCATTAAAGCAACACCTATAAATAAGATTGATAAACTAAGAGTTTGTACATAACTTAATGGACATACATATATGTTCAAAACAAGATAAAACTTTACATGCAACCCACATGCTCTTGCACACTCAATCTAGGGCATGATAAAGTCCACAATGACTTAACAAATTAAAACCTTCATCTCTTGAGAATATGAGGATTCAAGAACATCAAGGTTTATCTGAAACATTTGGGATACTTGTACTGGGAGCTATGTAACATGCGCCTAAGATATCTTTGGTTATGCTAAAACTAAGTCCCAAGGTCCACACCCAATGTTTAGAATCTAACATGTTGTTGTGGATTGGAACCACTATAGGGCTAGGAAAGAAAACTTTCCTCCCAACACAAGGTAAACCTCTATAGGTTAGCAAAGGGACAAACGAGCCACCCCTTAGTAAAAAAAACTCACTCTTCATATGAGTCTAAGTCCGACTCCCTCATTCACTTTATCCCAATGAATTGTTCATCATAAGAGAGAGTTTTCACAATCTTGATATGGTTTCTTACTGTAAAGGATTTCATCATCTTTCAAGAATGCATAATAGAGTTTTTGAAAAACAACTCTCCATCAAGAATAGGTTCACATGATGTTCTCCACATTTATGCCAAAATAGTTCGTGTGAGAAGGCGAAACTAATAGATCAAACAAAAAAAATTTCAGAATGTGTTACCTATTAGTATTGTTAAATATCCGACCAGCAATTTGAATATATTTGCACACACATGCACACATAATAATCATTTGCTCAAAGCAACATCTTATAAAACTTCCCACACCTCAACTTGCCACGCATGCACATTACTACCATGCATGCACGTGTATTAAAAAATTCAATGAAAAATTTCTAACACAAAAGATCTCCAAAAAGAGAAATGTTATCATTAATCAGAAAATAAAGTTACATGCGTCTTTTGGAAATCATATTTTATGCTTAGGTAAAATTTGCTAGAAAATGTTAATTGGTCAAAACGAAAGTTGGTATGAGTCTCTAATGTGAGTAACTAAATGGCTAGGGCCATGAATGTTTACTCACTTTGTTTGAAGAAAGATAGAATCTACAAGGGAATAACCATAGTACGTAAAATTCGTGTTCGTCTAGAATAACATTTGTTTTCCTATGTTGGAAAACGAATGCAAATGTTATTCAAACATTCTTGTGTTTTTTTCCCATTTTTTAAATGTTTTTTTTTTCATTTTTAGGCTTATTTACCTCATAATAAATAGTTAATCCAAATGTATGGTATTTATCATTCTTTGAGGGTGTTTTTCTTATGCGAATGGTTCAATCATTCCCGAATGCGAATGCACGTATGGCACGTATGGTTCATACTATGGGAATAACCTCTCATGGCCCATGGGCCTACCAAGGAGACTTTTATATGAGTTAGTCTAATTGCCATATCAATTTATAATCGATGTATAACATGGATTCTTAAATGTGCATCCATTCCCATCATGGCTCTTTAATGTTGTGAATTCCTAACCCTCCATGTGGCACTTGCCCATGGGTGTACCTCGCTTCTTATGGTACCTCTACTTATTCGGGTATGGACAACAAACCCAAGCATGAATACCTGTACAAGAATATATGAAGTGGATGAAAACATGTAAAGGTATGTGGCATCTTTTTGTTGCTCTTAAATAGATCCATTTTCATGTAGGGAAGTGCCTCTCTACATTCAACCAAATCATTATGTAAGCATGGCCATTTTGATGGTTGTTTGAATGAATCTTTTTTCTATTATTGATTACTTATGTTAGTTGACTTATTTGCCCATCCAAATGTTGGGCAAATTCCATTGTTGGACAAGGGCAACGAAATAGACACCCCCATGACCACCATGTTGATTCTACAAAACAAATATTACTAATAGAACATAATATTGGGTGGTTAACATGGTTAAGTAAATTGATTCAAGTGTTGATATACATATTTGTAGCTGGAAACATGATGGTATTTCACATTCATTATACAAATAGTCTACAAGAGAAACCAAACAAGATAAAATAGAGGGACATTGTTTATGAGGAAATATACACTAATCACAATTGAAATAAATTGGACCTATGATAGCTCTATACCCTACGCAATGAATCAATAAGTGGATTCATGCAGCTCTCAACCAATACAACAATCACATCTAAGAGGTTCCCCGATGTTACAGATGGTGGATGGCAATGTAAAGTGGATATATCAACCTCCCCGATGGTTGTTCCCTCCTACGGTACCAAACATAGAGGTAGGTGCTGAATTGTGAAGTGATTGGCGGGTGTCTTTGCTAAATTTGGGTGTGTGAGGCTCATGTTGATGGGCGTCTGTCGAGTAATTATGTGATGAGGCTTTGTTGTTTCATTTATACATGATGTTTTGTAGTAGCCATTGGAAAGTGGCTTGTAACATATGAGTTGTATATTATTCCATGTACTTTTTCTTAACAAATGGAAGTAGAATTTTTTTTTGGAAAATAAAAAACAATTACATCTAAGTATAATTGCATGATATCAACACTATAGTTTCTGATATCTATAAATTCTCGTGTCATGTCGATAACGATGGCAATACTTTCATGTAGTCGACCATTGGATTCGAGTATAAGACTATCTGTACATAGACTAATTATATGTTACTGAAAGAAAAACTATAGCAAATTCAAAATTGAGATATAACTGATTTTAGTTCTTCAACTTAATGCTTAACGCCATTTTACATTTATTTATTTTTAATGGAATAGACCTCTTTACCTTACGTGTCCCTTAGTATTTAACATCATCAAGTTTTGGAGGCCAAGTATATAAATGTGGTGGGGATGTTTATCCCACTCCACCTAAAAAAACCTTTGTGCCTCTTCTAAGCCTCTAGTTTTTTGAGGCAAACCTATTATATCCTAGAGTCTAGACGTGTTGGTCAATGTGGAGGGGGCATTTTAGGCATGCCCAACAATCTCCTATCCCCCACCACATCATATTAGGTTTTTGAGCCTCAAATTAAACAATTTCCCAATCCTTGACCTATAATCACCACACTTAAATAAGTATGACAATGCTCATCTATAAAGCTCATGCTAGGATGATATTTTTAAAAAAACACTATGTTGAAACTTGAACTTACGTGTTCATATATATTTTATAGTGACCTTTGAGAGGGGAAGAGAAAAGTAAAGAAAACAAACGCTAGATACATTTTGTACACTTAGAATTCTTTTAAAAGGGTTGTCACCACCAAGATTGACTCAGAGGTTTCCCGATGGTAATATCAAGTACTAGTAAAAACAACTTACCTCGATGACTAGTAAGTGATACAAGTGTTGTCAAGTGAGGTTGAGGTGGACTTGAGAGGGATTGATGATGGTTTTGGGGCGAGGCTATTAGGGTGGAGGCAAACACGAAAGGAAGGGATGGTGGGCATGAGTGATGAGCCATAACTATTCCAACAAAAGGGCTTGTCAACCTGCATGAAAAAGCCACGAAAGGGCAATAGCTCCACTTGTGCAACCATAATGTTAGTACATGGAACTGTGTCACTACATGCAAAATGAACAGGTCTACCCTTGCTATATGTGCCATGTATATTGTGGTAAGTGACACCCATCACTTGAACGGCTGAGCTCATGTTTTTGCAATGACCACTTGATGTCGTGCCACAATAGAATTGGTCGATGATGATAGGGTTGCTAATATTCTCCACCACAACATTGTAGTATGTTATGCCCTTCACGACACCCAACCCGCCCTACACACAAGTGCACACGTCCACCTCCATATCATGCTTTGAATTTCCTTGTGTGTTTGTGTATATTAACATGAATAACACATGCATTTAGTTTTAAATGCCCACATATTGTTGGTGTTGGGGATAGATGTCTTCACTTACAAATTTACCGAAAATTCTAGGCTTCAAATTAGAGTTGGAAACATTAGCAATTTAATGAACAAAAATAATTATGCATGCTAATAAAGGGAAGTCGAACAACTAGAAAGGGGATCTTCACAGACATTGCCACATGATCTTTGAATTCACATGTGCCATATTCTCATTGTGTAGCATCATACATATATGAATATATATAGATTATATCTAGGAAAGATCGAATTCACATGTGCCATATTCTCCTTGTATAGCAGCATACATATATGAATATATATGTACAGATTATATCTAGGAAAGAGAAAGTGTGGTAACTTCCCCTCAAAAGAGTAGTATATAGAGTCAAATAATAGACAAATTAAGTAACACTTTTTCTAGGTTATAAGAGTTGTTGGGATACTTTTGTTGAAAATGAGGTGGGGACTAAGACCACTTTGGTGAGAAGGCCAGAGTGAGGGTTGATGAATTTTTGGTGGTCTATGATGTAATTTGTTTGCTAACTAATGCGAAGTAGTGTTTTTTTAGAAAAAAAAACACTTTTTCTAAAATTGAACCTTTATAAAAGGGGAGTGGTAATGTTGTGATTTGTGAACTTATGAGTAAATAGGGCCCCTCATATGTGTATAAATATGATCATACCCAGAGTAGTTTTTATTATATCGAAACTAATTAGATCAAACCTTGACCACATGCTAGTTTTTTCCTCCCTTTCATAATTTGAGTTGTACACCTTGTTCATGCTTCACATTGACATTGTTCAGTTGTTTTATGGCCATGGTTCAAGAAAAGTATCCTTCAATAGTCAAAAGTTTCTAAGCTTTCACAAGGGTAGAATCACCTTATATACGAGCCACGTTTATGATATTTTCCCTAAATTCTACTTTACTCAACATGAGGATAATAAACAATGAATCATTTGTATTAGGACATTCTCAAGTTCAAATCAACAAATTCGTCACTTAGATGTTTTTTGTTTAAAATAAAATTTACTTGTATGCCAAGTCATTATGCAAGAGTGATTTTGCAATTTACCTGCCATGTCTTGATCCTTAGACCATTCTGTGAATTTTTAATAGCCACATCATGCACACTAACATTTGAAACACAAGCTTGTGTTTGATCACGCCCTAGTCCACCCAAACTACACACATAAAAAATGATATTTACATATGACATCTTCAAAGTTAAAAATCCTGTTCTTCATTTTGATTACTTATTGGTTATTGTTGTTACCTGATACCATGTCCAGCTTCACAAACTATGTGATGAATATCCAAATTTGCACTTCCAGTTTGAATAGAGATACAATCATCACCTAGGAAAATAGAGATGTGTTAATTTGATTGCTAATTGTTGTTGCGAATATAGTACTTATATTGACTTCAATTATGTAAACCTATAATCAATCTTCTTGATTGAATGAAGTGAAGTTTGAAACCATTTTGTCCTAGGAAACCCTCCTTCATTAATGAATAGCCAACCATATACAATCATAACTTTTTCGTGTCTCATGTAGATGGAGTCGAGTTAGTTGTTTGGGACATTAAGTTTGTTTACTTCATGCAATTCAACTCAATGCTTTGACTGAAACTATCGAACGGACCTCAAATTAGACAAGACTACTAGTTCAGTTTAAGCATATCATTAACAATAGGAAAAGAAACTAACAAGGGTTGCCCTAATAACGACAAATGAACTGGAAAGAGCCTAGCTTGAAAATTCTGCGACCTCGCCATACAAATTGTAGTTTGGAGAGACATCCTCTACAACAGACCAAGCCCAAGTCTCTTGGAAAGGAGTGTTAGAGAGGGTGAGAGCCTTGTTGAGCTCGAACCTTATTAGTCCACAAGGTGTCATCGACAAGTTAGGTTGTTTGGGAATGCAACCCTAAGTGGGTGGTAAATTCCATCCCAGGCTAAATACAAGCAATATAAGTCATGTAAATGCTTTCCCCCTTCCTTTTGGAATATCCAACGGGTTAACGATACCATTTGGTTTTCATTATTAGGGTTTATTAACGTGAGAATTAAAATGTGTTTAGTGCATAATCTTAGACTTTCTTTATCATTATGGGCCAAAAACAATGCTCTTCAACTAGTACATGGATCTTTCTATGTTAGTAAGCTACATATAGATATAGAAAAACTGAAAACATGCTTAAACCAACCCCATGTTATGCACACAATCGTTTGTCAACATGTCATTTGGAATTTTGAAAGTTGTTGCCTTGTAAATGTGCACAATGAAAGAGTGTACACATATTGTATAAAAGACTTTAGATGTCTTGACATATCGCTACATGTAGATATGTTATGTTGCCTTAATAAAATTCTAAGATTTATAAATATGTGTAGAATGGTGTCGTGGATTTAAAACTTGTGTTGTCTAATGTTAAGGGTCAATCCTACTGTTGAGCAATCTTGGTCATTTTAAAGATGGATAGCACATGAAAATTTTACATAGTTATCTAAAACAAACTTGTCTCCGAATGCAACCACTTTTGTTGTTGTCTATGGAATAGCTTGGAATGTGTCTATGGAATAGCTTGCAAATTAGTTGACTGTTTTCCTCTACTTTGAAGTACATAGATTTGTTTCCTCATCCATTGTCTTACACAAGACGGATTGGGAAAAAAATATTTTGTATGTTGTAGTTGTTATGACTCTTTTTTTAACTAATGGAATGATATTTTATTTTGGGAAAAAAAACAACCTTGTGGTTGTATGTCTCATTGTTTCCAATAGACGATAACGGTGCCCTTTAAAAGGGAATAATATGTACATATAAAATTTGAGGTTTGCACAATAGATGCATTATTTTGTTAAATAAACTGAAAACTCAAAAACGGGGTTGGTTTGCTTACCATTTGAGATGTGTGAATCATGAATTTCAACATTTTTGGTGTTTTGGAGGTGGATGCCATCAGTATTGGGGCTATTGGCAGGGGCATTGATACTGATATTCTTGACAGTGATGCCAACACAACTATCAAATTTGAGGTGGGTTTGGGGACTATTCCGAATGTGGATATTTTGAACAGTGATATTGTTACTTTTATAGAATCGAAGGGCCTAACCAAAACCAAGGGAAAAGATTAAACCAATTGTTAGATGTTGGGAACTTGTGTGAAATGGAAGGTTGTGGTATAAAATCATGGGGTAACAAAGGAGCTTACTGTGGGGCGAGCAGAGTATTGTGTACCCTGGTAACAAGAGTATTAAAGTTTATTAAATAGGGGAAAATTACTTTATAATTAGTATTGAAAAGTTCTTGTACGACACTTCTCGACTAATATAAGAAACTTACTTTGTTTTGCCATAAACGCTACATTTTGTGCTTAGAAAGCAAAATGTATTATATCAAGCTAGGTGTGATATCCAAGGAGCAAGTGGTTGATGATCTTATTTTCTCGACTAGGTATAATACACCTTACCTTTTGAAGCACATGGTGTTGAACAATATGAAGAAAAATTTGTTCTAGTATTTAAACAATGCAGTATCTCATGTCATACATAGAGAGCAACTTCAATCAATCCCTCATAAGTCAAAATGTTTGGCAATTAGATCTCCAAGGAGAAGATAACGATGTAATGACCTGGGAGCTAGAGAAAGCTGACCACCAAGGGGCACCATTGCCATTGATTGTACCACGACCGATGACTAGCATCTGGTGAAGCTTGGAGAAGGTGATCCATTGGACTAGTCCTTTTGTGGTGCTCCCCCATTTGCTAGGATTGTTGGGTGCCACAATATCCCCATCTATCTGTAGGTCATGGCAATTGTGCATGTAAAAGAATAGAAAAAAATGGATCATGGAGCAAATTACAATCTAGCATACAAATACACACAATCACCATAACAAAGGGTGATACAACTCAAACATCAGAATTACTTTGCTCATCACATCATCCCATTTACTTTTAGGATCATAAAGGGAGACGTGTTCATGGACATAATCGATCGTGCAAATTGTCCACATGCTAGAAACAAATTGCACACATGTTTTATTGTTACTAGCATCCATGACTATAAAACAAGAATGATAAACACATCATTCAGATCATAAAGAATGGATGCACCACTCAAAACATTGCAAACTTTGTTTGGAGGCTCTACGGTTTCTTGGCATTTGCATCATAATCTCCCAATGCACATTCTTTGCCTTCATGCAAGTCCCCCTCTTTATAAGTATATGACATTCCATGTGCATAATTAAGTGTTTTGTAGTGTATCTGTAATCATGTGCTTGTGTGGCTCCTAATACACATTACACTAGCACTATTAATAGCATGTGTAGTCAAATTGTAATAACCTTTGTCAATATAAGTAGTGATAACAATACCTTAAAGATTATGTTGGTCGCACAAGGTCCTACAAATTTTATTGGACGGATGATGAAATTAAAATATTGAGGCACTTGAAAGATCGCAAATTCCACTTGACAAGCCTCTTGCCACGTCGCAAGGAATGCCTGCGTAATACAAACATTTTTATTATGCTAGTATTAGCATTTTATGGTATCAAATATCGATGTTCCCATCAGTGATCCACAACCTTACCTCCCTCGTCACATTGCAACAACTCATTAGATCTTTTGTCTTCAATATTAGCTTATTTTAACCATTTATATCTCTTTCGGCACCCAATCTACTATCATATTTGGGCCTACCCCTAACATTAATTTGGTTTCTAATGCACAAGTACTTGCTCATAGCATTAATATTCCACTAAAATGCTTAAGTTATGAACTTCTACATGGGGTACTACAAACCCGGGACGACACCTTCATCCAAGGGTAAGGCTTTCATGGCCCGAGATACCTAAATATGTATATCTTGTCGTGCATAGATAAGTTCAATGTGTTAAAACTTAGGCCCAAACCCATGGATGTTGTTGGGAACTATAGATTGAAAATAGACAATACTTATGTGTACATCTTACTTGCCTTTGTATCATCCGCCTCTCCATCTCCAATGGCTCCATATGACAACACATTGAATATCTTAGTAGAAGGAGCATGAAAACTTTTTTCTTTCATCCTCTTTACTCCTTGGAATTTTCCACCTTGTTTGGTCTCTTGCTTTGTTTGATGATGAGTCTTCCTTGTGTGACCTACATCATTCATGTAACTAGAACTATGTCCCTTGTATAGCTCGTTATGAATGTCTAAATGTGTAGAGGCTGCACTCTTCTCAACCATATTTAAATCCATCATGACCAAGAGATACAAAAGAATTTCAACGGTCATGATTATGCCTTTTAAGTTAATGAATTGATGATCATATAGAAATTAGTGCATCTTCAAATGGGGCTATACAAAATCCATGAGAAATGAACTCAAACCATAGCTTAATCATGCCTATAGCAATAGCAGAATTAGAGTTTGTGTTGTGTGTAAGATGGAGAAAGAAGAGGAATTATAGGAATATCTAAGGAAGAATGATTGGACTTGAACTTGAAGAAACTTAAGTTTGGAATGAATTGTGGGATCAACGTGTGAGGATGTCTCATGATGTGAATGTTATATAAATAATAGGGTCGTGACTCGTGAACCATGGTCATGCCAAAAGGCTTGTGCTAAATGAGAAGGAGAAAATAAGGTAGTGCATTTCGTGCAAATCTCGAGGAAGAGGGAAACGAGGAAGAGTTATAGATATAGACCCTCCTTCCAATATGCATACTTCATTTTCTAATATAATCCTAGGATGTGACCATGTCAAAAGGCTTCAGATAATCGAGAAAGAGAAAAAGGTGGTGTCTTTTTTGCAAAGCTCGAGAAAAGGGGAAATGAGGAAGAGCTATAAGTGGAATTCATGGCACCATTATTTATGATTCATTTTCTAATATAATCATTGGAATTGATATGTATCATTTGTTTTCTAATGTAATCTTGTTGTTCTTGCGGAAATATTAAAAACAACATCAGAAAAGAGTATGGAGGAGGGACTAATAAGTAACCTAACACTTTCAAGCAGAAGAATGGGATGAACATGTGAACGATGGATGATAAATAAATAATTGGATCATGATCGTGCCTTATAATGTTGAGCTACTTGTATGCACAAACATTGTTGGTAGTTGATTTGTGTGTGGGCCAAGCTCTCCCTCTACATTTTAACAAGTAATGGGTAATAAATTTAAGACTAATTAAAACATCAACACGCTTGTTTTCATGCTTTAACATTATTTACCATGGGTAGCTCTTATATTGTAATCTTATGGCATCTAATGAGACTAGAATTTAGCAACATTTAGTATTGGTATTAGAGTTATACTCGATGGGATAATCTTTGTGTTTAGCATACATGTAGCGAGGAACCAAACATCAAACTCAAAAAACCCACAAAATTCCACTTCACATGTTTTGTATGAGATAGCTACATACTGCTTTCTTGATAATATTTTCATTCAATCAGTGAGAACTAAGAACAATTATAATCACAAAGTTTTCATTCCACATACTGATGTTTTTTATAAGTCATATGGGCAAATATCAAGATAAATGTGCACCACACCCATAGAAAGGTTTCAAATTATTGAGTTACTTACATATGTATGAATAGCCTTGTGTGCTCTCATTTTTTATGAAAGACATACTATACATTAATAGATTTCACAAGGTACTCTTCCCATGTATTACATGTTGCATTTGTAGAGAACAAGAAGCACAATGTTGAAAGAATCAGGAACCATCCTCAATTATATATTGTACAATTTTAGAGAAATAGGATGCTCACAAAAGTCATGTCTAGCATCACCCAATGCTACATTGATAAATTAGAAGGCACATTTACTTCTAATGACATGGTTAAATGTTTCATGCTTTTGAAGATATCATGTTACAATGCTTTTGAACACCCGTACATGGCTTATCCATAATACGTTCAACAACATACCCATAGAAAAACACACCAAATTACAAAAACAGAAAACAAAATGCTTAATCAAAAGTAAAATACATACCATATGGCTCATCCCTACTTTTTACGGATGACTAAAAATGTAGACATTGCATCAAACATTATTTTTCCTAGGCTAAGATCCACATCACATATACTATTATTGGACTCTCAATGTCATTTCATTATTGATGTGTCAAAGGCATTATTGTACTTGAAACTAGATATAGTTCAATATTAATTAGTAAATAATTGTTGAACTCTAAACTATCAATTGTCTTGTAGCACATGTTTAAAGAAAATGGAATTTGTCATTCAAGATCCTCTTTTGTTGCAATGCATCTTAGTGGAGCTCACTTTTTTCTCTTGATAAATACTAGATTTTTGGGCATATTGTTAAAGTGAGAACATCAAGAAGGAAGTTAGAAGAATAGCAAATTAGGAAATCAATCATATGCCACCAATCACATCACAAAGATGGAGAACTAAAGTCTTGTTCCCAATACAACAAACTACACACCTACATTAGTCAACTAGTTTTTTACAATTGGAGATTCAATTTATGCTTCCTTGCATGGTACTTTGTTTATAATAATACGAAATATGCCTAATCTTTTCCACTACCAAAGTGATAATAACTTATATTCATGACCCACTAGCTCTATCATGCTTAAAATTATAGTACAATTGTTTGTGTTATTAGGCACTAAATATGCATATACTTCCCATTATTCAGAATATTGATGGCTAAATTGCATGTGGTATGGGTATGCTAACAATATATAAGGTTCTCTTCATGAGTTTGCCTAAATTTTAGTACTACAAATAATGGTGTTCAATTGATGAAGTTCATTTAGGCTTCACACTACCATTTTCTTTTGTTGACCTAAGGTACATGCCATTTAGAGTCCTAAAATTTCAAGTTCCATGACTATTGGTAGGCACGCCATCAACATTTGTTTTATCTAAGTGAAAACAATGTGGTGTGAAAAAATAATGAGATCAATCTTTATCGTAATGAAGACATTTATCGTAGCTTAAGATAATAGTGAATTAGGCAAATATATGTTATGTCAACACTCACAAATGTATATCAAAGATGGGGAGCTATACTCTTAATAAGTTTGGGTATGTCATTCAATGTAACATGATTTGAATCAATTGCTCCAATCAAAATACTATGTGCAATTGACAATGGTTATTATTGTCCACACTTGTCACTATATAGAGGTGATTTGACATTAGAGACAAATTTTTAACAAAGGATTACTTGAGTACTAAAGTATTTTCTATGCGCAATGGGAACTGATTATATATTATTGATTAGCGTCTTTCGTACTCAAGTTAGAGTGTATCAATTGGCCAATAGGTTGGGAACCCTATACTAATCAATGTATACATTAGGTTACGAGTCATGTACATTGTTCGGTGGGTGCATAAAGACAATTTTTAGATCTTGACAATGGGGTTGTTGCCATGACATACACTATACTTGGAAATAAACAACTCACAATTACGGTCCCTAAAGTAATAAGGTTTCAAACCTAAATCTCATTAATATTCTAATGTCTTAACTTTGCCACTCTAGATATTATAAAATGGCAGAATCGTAATGACATGGTTTTGCATGGTGTGTGTAACTCATAAGAAAGGACACTAACTTATAAGGCTAGCTCGGCGCTTGATAAAGAATACACAGCCATATTCTGAGTGGTTAGCAAAATTGACAACTTATTAAATATGAAGGAAAGACAAAAAGTGTGCCAACTCTATGAATTCTGAAATGGGAAGATTGCCTTGGAAATAGTGATGTTTCAAAAACTCATGATAAATCATTACAACTCCTCAATATTTAGTTTATTTAGTTGTACATTCATATTGTGAGTCAAGCACTCCACATTTGCTTTATGATTAACCTAAAAAACATCGAATTTCCCGCATCAAATGTAAACAAACATAGATAGGTGAAATGCCATTTACTATATGGTCTCGGAATAAAGATTGTATAGATGATTAGGATCAATTTTTTGATGGTGGGTTTTTCACCAAATGTAACTTTGAGTGTGGGTTGTTTTGATTGGGGGTTGTTCATTAAAAGTAATCTAATATATGTAGCGTGGATTAGGGGTTGTTCATTGATTGCAACTCAAATCTCGTTTATGCTAACATATGGTTGTTAATTGTTGCTCATGCAACTAGCGTGAACAAGGCCATGATATGTATAACTAGGTATTATGATACATGCTAGGGTAGGAAATAAAATTCCCTTGTTAAACTACGGCTACCTATTTACGTTGAAAGTAGACATTCGTTTATCAATTAATAATTTTCCTATAAGACCACACAATGGGATGGAGACCCGCCAAAGCATATAAAAATCGACCACTGCAACAGAGAGGGAGAGGGAGATAATAAAAAGACATTTTTTAACTATTAAATCTATTCTCTTCTATTATGTTATGTTGTATTGAACAGAACATGAGCTCCATGTATATGGCAAACTATGAATGGTATAGATAATGCAGGAGTGGCCGTTGTAGCTATAAAAGGTTAACTTGAAGGACTAATTCTAAAGCTAATTAAAAAGACATTTTTTAACTATTAAATCTATTCTCTTCTATTATGTTATGTTGTATTGAACAGAACATGAGCTCCATGTATATAGCAAACCATGAATGGTATAGACAATGCAGGAGTGGCCATTGTAGCTATAAAAGGTTAACTTGAAGGACTAATTCTAAAGCTAATTTTAATGGGTTGAGGGTAGGATGCTTGGTAAACCAATTATCCTAAGAAATAGGACCAAAACCATAAGGACGGATGACATGTGGGAACATGTTGTGGTCTAGGCATTGCATTATGTAAGGGGATTAACACTATCATTCATTACAACAACTTCAAACATTGTTGAGATGCTATTTGTTATTTAACTACCAAGGCATAACATAAGATAATATTTGGTGGCACTAGACACCAAGGAATTTTATGTCTCTCATGTGCTTCGCTAATCGATGGTCAATTTGGTTAAGCACCCTCAATCCATTATTTTCTTTAAATCCCTTTCCACATTTTAGAGTGCCATTCAAAAAATCAATGAGAACCCACATTGGCCTCAACATTAAAGCAATATACAATGACTAGGAAACCTCATTCATCCTCGCCAAACTGAACCTAACAACAAAACATGTCAATACAATTCCAATGTGGAGACTATGGTAGTGGTGTTTTGCCTATAAAAGCAAATGTCTCTAGAAAGGGCAAGACTAGGAACTCACACTGTAGAACCTAGTACCCAAAAGACAAGCTTCACCTTATACAACTAAAAATGTGCTCAAGTTGGATAGTTTCCCAAACTTGATCACACCTTTATATATGCAATGATAAAAATTTGGAATGTACAAACACTTTGCCAAGGTATTTAAAAGACAACACCCAAAGCTGAAATTCAACTATATAAGAGTCACAAAAAAAACCTCACCTCTGAGATTTGGCAAAGATGAGGGAAGATGATACATGTCACTCACAAACATAGTGACAACACATAGGCAGATTATAATAGGGCTTCCGCAAATCTAACATACAGTTTCCATCTATAAACTGTATTCTTGCAACTATATGTTCTTTCCAGAAACTTTTGCATCAATGTTCAGAATAAACAATAACAATTCAAATGCATACTTGGTGCATTTAACACGGATCCAAATGAAGCAAAATTTCTTAGTAAAAACATCATATAAAGTTATGACATAATCAAAATTACAGCTGCGAAAACGCAAATAGTTCGGCCGGTTCAGAGATGTGATGTGTAAAAAAAATGCAGGTTTCTTGTCACATCTTTTGAAATGTACTGCATTAATCTCTTTGGGATTGGAGGTCGAGTTCAATATATTCTTGCTTTGTCTTTAAAATAGATAATCCAACTTGGCAGAGCTTATTTTCAACAGAATTACTAATCCCTAGAGAGTGCAGCTTTGAAGTCATCTTTTTTATGAAACCTTCACCTCACCAATTGAGATGTAAAAGGAATGCAGCTAAACAGTAGAGGAAAACAAATTTCAGCTGAAGGATAAGCAAAAGCCCATTCCCAATTTGCCAAATTGTTTATGCACTAATAATAGGAATTTAGAAATAAAAGTTTGATATCAACTAAACCACATCAAAACTGCACCTAGCAGCCATCTAACATGACACCGTAAAGCAATAGAATTACCGAACTTGAACTGCCGAGCACAACAAACCAGATGCATCTGCACCGACCACAGCTAACTCACAAATAGGGCTAATAGTACCAGTTACCTCTGGCACAAAATGTGCACCAGTATATGGGCATGTGACATAGTTACTCCCCTTGTAGATTGGTGTGAAAGTTGACCCACAAATAGTGAATGGATTTCTTGGGTCGTAATTGAGCGGATTTTCATCCCTTGGGTTTTTCTCACATGCCGCCAAGACTTGACGAGCTTTTGCAGCAATTTGTTGTGATGGGTTCAGTTCAAGCAGCCTTCTACAAAATGTAGCAGCTGTAAGGAAGTTCTTTCCTTTGTAAGCCAGGACCATTGCTGAATGCAAACTGAGCTTCAGATGCACACTTTGAAGATTGCAGTGAGTGAAGTATGCTGCAAGTTCTTGTTGCCGGACTAAATCATCTTTGGTATCTTTCTTCTTCAATTCTATGCGAATTGCAAGAACATACTCTTTGCATATTCCTACCAATTCTTTCACTTCGTCGACTTCTTTTCGGCTGTCCACTACAACAAGAGGAATCATATGGAGTATACCCAAAAATATCTTCAATGCCTCAGAAAATTTTCCTTCTGTTGTGACTTTATAGCCCATCTTTAGCTTCTCTTCGAGCAGAGGAAGCGTGTAAATTAAGGCAGGTGGATTTCGTACATTGGGTGATAAGCTGTCATTCCAGCCTTTCTCTAAAGCTAATGGAATTGCAGGAATTGATGCAAATCCAGGTATGTATGCGTGACTTGCCAAATAAACATCTTGAAACAAAGATCTTAGAGGTGTGAAGTTCTTTATTCCCAGTTGTCTATTCATTAGACGCATTGCAGTATCAAATGCTCCAGCAGCAACATGTTCCCCTGCCAAAGAAGACCTTTGAGTCCACACTTGGCTCACTGGAACCCCAAGAGAAGGAGTAACAAATAAACCAGACGTAAGTGTTGTAACATTTGCAGTAGCACCTACATCAGCTGGAAGTTCAAGATCTTCCATTTCCCATCCTCCCTCTTCATCCTCACCACCACCTCCTTGAACCTCATCACCTTCAACTATAACAGCATCACTAACATTCTGACCCTCAGAATCAAGAATTTCTACTTCTTCACCCCAAGCATGAGCAGCATCAGCATCTTCCTCTTCCATCACTGTAGAGTCACCAAATGCACCTTCAAAAAGGCCTTTGCTAACAAGCAGCAGAGGCCAATTTCCATCAAGTAGAACAGGGGATGGTGGCAACAGGAGTTCTGACTTCTCAGGGAGAGATGGAACATTATCTCCAAGATCTTCAGCAATACGACTTGCCACATCCTCAAGTCCATGTACTGAAGCAGTAGCATATGCAAGGGCTAGCTGACCTGACTCTTCTAAAATTTTAACCCTTTCATGAATATCACCTAGATAAAGGCTGTTGTGATAGCGACCCATTACGTCGTTTCTCATCTCAGCAATTTTCAGCATTTTCTTTAGTTTTTCCATGTTTCCTGTAATGAGGTAGAGGAAAGAGAGTCTCTCAAAATTTTTAGTCTTTTGATAGCTGTATTCCACAATCTCATGATTTCCTTGCCTTAAAGCTTCAACTCCTAGTTTATACCAGTAATCTTTTTCATCAATCTCCTTCGCAGATACTAGGGCAACAGCAATATTCCCCGACTCAATGGCAAGGTTGAATCGTGTCCTTTCATCTTTAACAAAATGAAGCGCAATATCTGGATAACCTTTTTGTTGAAGATAGGCAATAATAGCTTCCCCACATAGTTGGGAATTCTTAATCATCTGAATAACTTCATCATATCTCTTTTTTATCAAAGCAAGCTTGAACATGTACTCAGTGGCATCTATCTGCAAGGTGCGTATCTTTCCATCACGATCCAAACAGTGTAAAGTACTTCCTGAAACCTTCACTATATAAACTGGCACATCTAAAGTCCTTATGATACCATTGTCCCCATTGGGAAGACAGTACTTAATATGATTCAGAGTAGCATAGATGAAAACACCCACATTGATTTCATCCCAAGCACCACTTTTCACACGAATTGTTTCGTGTAATGTGCATTTATGATCGAGCTTCTTTGATGCAATTACAATAGCATGTTTACTTATCAAAGCTACATTTTCCATATCTGTTGACCAGACCACATACTTGACACTAGGTGTTTGGATCTCACCTAAGATGGTCCTCTGCTGCACATCAAAGAGAACAATTTGATCCTCTGAACGGCACAACAGATTACCAGTACCAGCAAAGAAAAGAGCATCTGTTGATGGTAGAGGTAAAGGGCATTTCTTGGTAACTTCATTCTTCAGATTCTTAAGAACAATCTGATTCACAGCCTTATCAATGCTAGCAAACCTATTTCGCGCTACAAATACTGCACAACCACCCAGGCCTCTTTTTGGTTCTTGACTGTCCCTACCGGATGTATCTTTCGGTATTACATACAATTCATAAGAGCCACTGTCTACATCTGAGCATATAAGAACAGCATTCTCGGCAGGATTGTAGCTCATTGATCGAGGACCTTGATTCATACCTGTTGTACCTGGCCTTCTGATGGAGATCAATGAAGTTTCTTTTGCTGAAGCCAAGTCATAGCTACGGAGATGTCGTTCCTTCACATAGTATAAAGTTCCACCATAAACAGTGTATGCAGGTCTCTCTCTTTCCAACTTAAAGACAATCATACCACTATCATGACCAGCTGCCAAAAGGTTCATCTCAGGATGGGCTGCAAGCACCCAAAAGCGATCATGCTCTCTACGGAAGGTTTGCACGCCAGTTCGCTTTGACATGTCCCAAACTCTAATGCTTTTATCCTCTGAGTTCGACACAATGATATCTTGCCGAGCATGAAACATCACACAAGACACATTGTTGACGTGACCACGCAATGTATCTACTTCCCAAGCTTTAGTATCTGATGTGAGCCATCATAAAACATAAGCATAAGTGTTAATGGTATCAGTAAACTGGGAATATCTTCCTCAAAATGCACCAAATATATCTTGACGTTTTATCAAAACATTTAACACCAGTTTATTTACTAAATACAACAAATGCTATAAGATACTACATTCATCTTATCCAAAAGATAGTTTTAACCATATACAATACACAGAACATACAAAAAATAAATCAGAAAGCTACTTTGAACCTACAATTCTTTATTATTTCGATCTTCCAAAAATATGAGTAAATGTAAGCTATCTAGAAAAGATTGAAATATATGACCAAATATAAATTACCCAGAAGAGTCTGGTAAATTGAGACTATAAATAAGCTAGTTTCTCTAGAGCAATCATTTTATGACATAATATCGTTCCATGTGCAAAGCATAGACTTATGAGAATAGAAAGTCTTCTTATTATTTTTATTTTTCTTTGAAGTGGAGCTTGGCATTCTTTTAGTACCAACACCATACTTATAATAATAACTTGGATTTCTTGAATGAATTGTGGTTAAGTTAAGAGCATATCACCATTTCTTAGATTAACCTTTATTAAATTTTACTTCATGTACAAAGCATAAAAAATATAACCTTTATAAATAATAACAGATATGACTATTTAATTATTAGAAGCATAACTTGGGATGTGGCAATTAGCTACTGCTTCGTATTTGATCCAGTGCTGATGCAAAATATTTTTTCTTGTTGCCAAATAGAGTTCTGGCATATCTTAAGCTTGTACAACGCATCTCACTGTTTGCAATGGTATATTTCTAGCAATGCAATAAGTATAAACCATCTTTTTGGTTACTTTCAATGTAGAGGAGTGTGAAATCAGAATAACTTAGTGAGTACATAATTCTATGCCATCCAGAAATTTCACTCGTCATATCATATCCCTGCCTTATGATTGTATCAGTAACTCATAATTACCAAAACAAATAAGATAAATGATTACATAAGTGGATGCTGCATAGGAAACAAAATACAGGCTACAAAATTATATCTAGTTTACAAAATATTTACATACCATTCATTCGCCATAGCTTAACTTGACGATCATCTGCCCCTGACACAATTAATGGCAATGTGGGATGAAATGCAGCCCAATTGACACCCCTGTCATGTCCCTCGAGCACATACTTTACAACAGCATCACCTCCACCAAAAAGATCACTGTTCATTTGTGTCAACCTCAATATATCTTCGGCTGGAGACACTGTTTTCTTCCTTAGAGCACTGATATCCCACACTCTAACCGTCTGATCAAGAGATGCTGAGACCACATAGTCTTCTTTCACATGAAATGATGCACACATCACATAGTGATTATGACCAGTAAGGACAGAAACACAAGTACGAGACTGCCAGTTCCAGATTCTTATTGTCTGATCATCACTGGCACTAACAATCCATGGATATTCTTGATGAAATTGTACAGTGCGGATATAATCAAGGTGACCAAGTAGAGTGAATAAGCATCTTCTCAACTTATAATTCCAAACTTTGATCTTGTAATCATCCCCTACAAATGGATTGAACATTGAAAAATTATAAAATAAAGGTAAACATTTTCTTCAATCTACATTTTGAGCCAGATCTAATTAGTAATGCCTATTAATAGTAAAACTACTCAGAATGCAAAATTACTTTCAACATTCCACAGATCTAATACCAATCAGTGTACATTCCAATAATAGAACTACCAAAAATATGCAGAGTTGAGATTAATCCTTTCTAAATTGCACATTGCCAGACGGATCTAACTACTTTCAGTGTCTATTCTGTCTAAAACTCAATACAAAAATAAAGTAGATATTAGTATTGAATATAAAATACAAAATCATTATTGATCCTTTCTATATTCCACATTTTGATCCAGATCTAATGACTATTAGTGTACATACCAGTAGTAAAACAGCTCAATACAAAATTATGGTGAGTATTTTCTATATATTGCACATTGTGAGCCATATCTAATATATCATTGCATAAGAAGAACCTGAAATGCAGAGTTAAGGTACAACCTTTTTCCTATATTCCACATTCTGACCCAGATCAAATATATATCCGTCTAAGTTCCAGTATTAAAATAAACTAAAACGTAGAACTCAAAGAATGTACCTCCAGACACGAAGAGAGGTTGAGATTTATGAAAGTGCACTCCTCGTACAGGGCCTTCATGTTCATCAAACCTATCAATAAGTGTTCCCATTCGGTAATCCCATAGCTGAATCACTCCACTATGAAGACTAGCCAAGATCCATGGTCTTTGAGGATGAAAACTTAGACCCTTCACACGATTACTTTTCGTCTCGAATTTGGTCAGCATCGTGGAAATAATTGGTTTGAAGAACAGAAATACGTTGATTATTCAATTTGTCTTGCTTTGGTTCAATCTGAGCTGTGGATCTGCTTCAATCCAGGTTTTGATTATAAAACTAGTTGAAAAGCATGAAAATAACACATGTATATGCACAGTTGGGGATATCTGCTGCAATTCTTGTTTTGATGACATATCAAGTTGGATTATGAAGAACAAATTGTGATATTGAATTTAGGACGTATAGATCTCCGCTTCAAACTTTGTTTTGCTTACAAATCTAGATGAATAAAGAAACAGAAGAGTTGACACCGTACAGATCTACTTCGATCTGGTGTTTTTCACACAACAGCATAAAATTATATTGATCCGAAGTCAAGATCTGTAAATAAATCTGTGCTTACAGACCAGATTGTTGGGAAACGGTTTGACACAACTTATTGCCACAAGCTTAACATTTGATTCAACAGAGTAGCAAAGCTCCTAAAGATTGAATCACAGACTTCAAATGTTCTCAAATTTAAGTTACGAATCAAAACGGATGTGAAACCAACATTGAGCCTAGGAACAGGTTTAGCGGAGCCTTACCATAGAATCCAGAAACCTTGATCTTTGTCAAAACTGGGAAATACGAGAGAGGGATCTGCAAAAAATACAACCGAGCTACATTTAGCGAGCAGATCCGATTGTGAGAAGGGAGGGGGGGGGAGGGCAGTTACATAGAATACAAGAATCAAACGTAGGAAACTCAACCCTAAACTGAGTCGATCGAAGAACACGAGAGACAGACGGACGATGAAGAAGCGGCAAAAGGATGGAATAGGAAATGGAGTGAGAGAAAAGAGAGAGAGAGAGAGAGAGAGATGGCTGCAGCTACTCTCGGATTTACTCACTACTACTACTCACACACACACACACACACACACAAAAACACGCGTAATCCATCCATCCTCTGCACGCACAGACAGACGGACGGACAGAGACAGAGACGGCTCGATCCAACGGTCGCCCATCGATGGTCTGGGAGCCCCATCGGACGGTGGAGATTGGCAGCACAATTCCCCCATGTTCTCTTTCTAGTTCTGTTTCTTCCTTTTTCGTTCACACATACACTTTCTCTCTCTCTTTTAATTGTAATTAGCTTACCCTACTGGTAAGTTGTTAACACCAGAAAGCACTATGTCCTTGGTTCAAACCATAATTTCCTCACCTCTCTATTAGATACTTCACTCATATCTCTTAATTCATTCGATACCACAATGGAATGTCGGGGTTGAACCCATGACCTCCTGCTCTCCATTGGGTAACCTTTCCAACTGAGCTCTCTCTCTCTTCGTAAATCAATGTTTTGTTATTAAAACAATATGATAATACAACCCTTGCTATCTTCACTACATCATGATTAGTGATCATGCATGGGAAACTCTCTCAAGTGTTGCAAAATTAGATGGCATACCTCTATCTCCTCTCGAGACAACGTCCCCAAACAACATAGTTGCGAAAATTGCCACATCAATTTCCCTTTCATCCTATGGAGTTGTTGTGTTACCCCATAAAGTCCATCAAACAAGAACCCATTTCTCATGGTCCAATTAAACCACATCCCCCAATAACTAAGGTAGTCAAACAAGACCTTATATGATAGTGCAGGCATGCCTTTATCAGCATCAATAAAAACCCAATTAAAAGGTGACAGAATATTGCTTGTTATCGATGCCCAAATTTGTGATATAACAACCCAAATGGCTTTAGCAACCGGACATGTAATGAACCTGTGTCTGGCATCTTCCTCAACCACCGTGCAAAAAAAACATGTCCCATTTGAGATATTTCGACGTTTTAAAGCCATCGCCAAAGGCAACCCACCAACAATCACACACCAAAGAAACACCTTAGCACGAAACAGAAGATGAGACTGCCATCCTGCATCCAAAACTCTACTCCACCACTTTGCATGTCGAGTAATGTACCATGTGTTTACAAACTTGGTTGCTAACCAAGCTCTATCTTCAACCAACTTATGGTATACATCATTAGTGTTCACCACAAAAAAGGATTGTCCAATACCAAACGACCAATCTTTCCATGGGTTCGTAAGCACCAACACTGGAATTGGGAAAACTAATCTAGGCAATGCCAATATTGATTCCCAAATGTACCCATATCCACGTGGTATATGAAACTTATTTCTATTTGTCCGAAATGCCATCATTTTCCTACATGACTCTAATATACCATCTTCCATTGTTACCAATCCCAGCTTGGCCATTCGATTAAACTGTGTATTTAGGCTTTCCTTTCCATCCCAATGTAGTAGCCTTGAAGATGCCAATACCTCTGCTGCCAAGGAATTAGTATCTTTTCTACACTTAGGGGAGCTCCAATGAAATAATTTCAAGCATCGCTGCCAAGAAAGCACTAATTGCTGGACCATAATAGATTCGGAACATTTAAATGCACGGGTACTATTAACAACATGCCACCACGATGTTGTAATTCTGGTTTTCCCATGGTATATACCAACCTTTTCCACAAAATAACGAATTCTTTCTGCCCAAGGTTGGGTACCTATGCACATACCTTTTAACATATTGAAACTTCGAGCCACCATATGATCCTCCAAATTTAGTAATGCAACTCCCCCTAACCATTTTGGAGTACAAGTATTGTTCCATGATACCCAAGTCATACCCAATCTTGATTCTTTCTTCCACAATGTATATTTAAGTGAACGAGCTAATTGATCAAGTGATTTCTTTGTCCAATTTAGTAATAATGGCAAAAAATAAGAAATCACTGGAATCATTGTAGCTTGTACCACTTTGAGACGAGTACTAAATGGCCATGCTTGAGACTTCCAATACATAAATTTGTCTAAAATGGTCCCCGATATCCAATTCAAACTTTGAGACGTTGAGATATCAACACCAATAGGGTAACCTAAATGCCGACACACATTGCCTTGATCCAATATTTGGCCACACCATCCAAGATCAACCAAATCACTCTCGGTGCATCTAATGAGCATCGACTTTCTCATATTTATATGTAATCTTGATGCCAATGCAAACACATTCCACACCTCCATGACTTGTGCTATATTATCAGGTATCGCTTTAAGAAATAAGAACGAATCATCAACCAATGCCTAAGCTATCAATTGTTTCCCTTATGACAGAGCTAGTCCAACTATTTTCCCACATGTTGCCAACTCATGCATCTTCACCAAAATCGGGTGTGTAGCAATTGCAAATAACAATGGACTCAATGGGCATCCTTGTCGAAGTGATATTGCCAATGGTATTGCTTTAGTTACTCCACCATTTAACATAATGTGGGACACTACACCTAACCCCACCAACAAGGGGATGCGAGACATCCTTTCCCCAAAACCCATATGGGACAAGAGTTGAGTAATAAAAGACTAACTTACATGATGATATGCCTTCTCGATATCTAGTTTTATCATTACAATTTGTTGTTTGGATTCTTTTGCATAATCCACTGCCATTTGCACATTCAAAATTTTATGCAAGATATCCCTTCCCTTAATAAACCCATATTGCATTGGATGAGCCACAGACGACAATACCTTTTGAAGTCTATTTGCAATTACTTTGACAAAAATCTTATACAACCCACCCATTAATGATATCGATCTCCATTGAGCAAAAGACATAGGAGATGCAACTTTTAGTATAAGCTTAACCAGACCTATTTTCCATGAATCTGGATTTTACCAGAACTCCACACTTCTTAGAATAACATTGTTAGAGGATCTTTGAGTTTTTGTACAAATGCTTTAAAAAACTCATTTGTAATGTCATCCCAACCCAGACTTTTATCAACTGAGAGATGTGACAATACATATTTGAACTCCTCCTCTTGTATATCCTCCTCCAAGGCCAACATGACATGTTGCCCACCAATCGTTGTAACTGAGTTAAAGAACATTGATCTCGCTTGTGTTATGTCATCATTTAGATTACCTTGTTGCCCAAAATTCTTGAAATGCTTAACACACTGATCAATAATCACTTGTGGGTTTGTATTTAAGGTTCCATCAATCTCTACGCATACCACATTCATCCTAGCATGAGATGCATGCAACCCATGGAAAAACTTATGTGAATAACAATTGTGATCATGTACTTCCTTTTTCATAGCCATCACACGTGATTGTTGATGATTACAAACCTCTAACACTTGTAAAGCATGTGACAATGTCTCTTGAATATTCAACAACACATCATCAAATGGACATTTCGCCAACAATGCATTACATCTGTCTAGAAATTGTTGGATTAAACTCATCTTTTGTTTACGGATGGATGCTTGATGAATTCCATAATATCGTGTAAAGCGTTGAATATTAGAGAGACAAACATCCCATGACGAAAGACCATGAACATTGACTTGTCTAGTTAACTCTTCCACCAATTGTCCCATAGCATGTTTAAAGTTATTATGCCCAATAAAAGATAAAGTAAACAACAATGGTTGTTTTCCCAATAACGATCTAAAATCATCCATAGTTTGATGTGTGTAGTCCAACTCAACCGGGAAGTGATCTGATAATCCAATCCCCCTATACACTTGCATAGTCATAAGCGATGGCAAGAATGTCTCATCATGCATAATGTAAATTCGATCCAATCTACTCCAAGTTGATCTATATTGTGAAGATTGAAATGTATAACCAACATCATGTCCATTAATCCAAGTCCATGCATCATACCTTAAGACCTCCATCATAAACAAATCCCAAACCTCTCATTCAGGAGCATCCATGAGGTCATGCATCGAAGTAGATTGACCCACCTCTGAACACATGTAAAAATCACCTAACAAAAAACCTGCTCTTCCATGGCATAAAACTTGATGTAAAGCTCTCCAAAGATTGATACGTTTCCCTGCAACATTTGGTGCATAAATATCTACCACCCAAATCTTATTCCCTTCATAATTAACTTCAACCACCAAGAACCGACCATGAACATCTCTTTGAACCACTATTGGTTTCAATTTGTCCCTTACAATAAGCATTATGCCTGAATACAACCCTCCAATGACTCCGGCATAAAACACATGATATTACTTATACTTAAGAGAATACCCTGACTTAGCATGCTCCTTATGTTCTACTGCACATAATACATCCCATTGACTAATAAAAACAGTTTTCCACATACTATATTGCTTAGACAAAGAACAAATTCCCCTTGCGACTATTTTCATGAATCACTAATTAGGATGTTTGTTGGCCTGTTCACGTTCCCGTTGTGCCAATATCTTGGGTATATCCCTGAAATAATCACTTAAAACTGCAAATGCATTTTGCACAGATGGTTGATGTCTATCGGTGGATATCATTGTACCCCATGAACTATTTCATTTTCAATTTTGTTTGTCTAATGGTAAATTGATTTTACCATTATTATCAAACCTAAGGTTGAAAGGTTTTGTCCCTTGATTAGATTGTTGATATGGTGAACCTTGCCACGGTTTTGACCTTCTTCTCAATTAATCATAATTAGGTGCATAAGACACCCCCATAGGATCTTTGGAGGAACTACCCCTCTCTTGGCCATGATTTTCATGAACTTTCTCTTTTTGGTGCCTTGGATGATTGACCTTAAAGGCCACCTTAATCCAAAACCCATCATCATCTATTAAGTCTTGTCTTCTTTCTTCAATATTTTTGTCTTTATGTTCCAAAATAGCGACACCTTTACCTTTGTCGACATTTGCTTCCTTAGTTTTCAGCACATCATTGTCATTTGTGACATGCTCTGGAATTAACACATCACCATGGGAAGTATTAGTCATCTCTACTATTGTTGTTTGTGGACATTCTGCCATGAAATGGCCCAAACCACCACATCGGAAGCAATGACTGGCAAATGATCCCCAATGCAGTTGGCAACGGAATGACTTTATCTCTTCAGTTTTTATGTTTAACCACAAATATCTCCTTTTAGTTGTATTCCACAACATACATAACTTATATCTATTATATGCTTTGGCATTTGGAGCTACTATCACCTTTCCCAATTGTTCCATTACACCTTGAATTATAGGCCACAAAATAGAAAATTTACACTCTACTTCCACCCATATTGGACACTCTTGTTTTAAAATTTCTTGAAATTCAACTAGCGGCCACCAAGCGACAATATAGACTAAATTACTATTATAAAAGACCGGCACACGTGATAATAATTTATTTCATTGTTCTTCGATTCGAAACACCACCTCAAAAAAACCTCGCGGACCTTTATACACATATTCCACGTTGTTCCTACCTACCATTGCATTTAACCATTGAGCCACCCAATTTACCAAAGGAATTTTTCCCATAAAGAAGCAAATAATGCCTCTCTCATGAAACATGGAAAACGCCTTTAAAATTTCCCTATGTGGCATCTCTACCTCTACGATCTCATCCTCTTCTATGTTGGCCACCTTCTCTATATCATCTGGTAAAATCTCATGGAGAGCTTCATTGGAAACTACATGCATAACTTCCCAATAATGATCATTCCTCTTCTCCTCACCTTCACCCATAACATGTGCATAGGATGGTTTTGATAACATATCTATATCCTCATGCATATTATTAGTTCCAATCTTTTGTTTCTTCACAATAATATCATCATCTTCTTCTTCCCTTTGGCTCTGGAATCGACAATATGACATCCGAACTGTTGGTAGAAGAAAAAATGTTGCAGCACTCTCCCAATTATGTTGATGTAGCCATGCCTCCTCCTCCTCCTGCTCTTCTTCTTCTTATAGGGAGTTTCTTCTCTCTCTCTCTCTCTCTCTCTCTCTCTTTCTCTCTCTCTCTCTCTCTCTCTCTCTCTCTCTCTCTCTCTCTCTCTCTCTCTCTCTCTCTCTCTTTGCAACTCCTCGGCCGTTCGTTCACAAAGTTAGTTATGAACCCCACTTGAGAGGCATTACTTCCAGATTCTTCCAACGTGATTCCTAGAAGTCCGTTACACGCCCACTCGAAAGGCATTACTTCCAGATTCTTCTGATTTTATATCTTGGAGTTTGTTTCAGGCCCAACCCAAGAGGCATTACCTCCAGATTCTTCTATTCAATCACCATTGTCGTGCTTTCTAACGGCGAGCCAACCTTGCCCCGCATTCTCGATCACGCCTTAATGACCTTGCATGCTCCGAAACGGGTTCTTTGCCGCACTCTAAACCCTATACCTTCACGTTCTTTCGTTTGTCAATGACTCCTTCTTGGAACATACCCCTCAACGGTAGAGAAAAAAGGCCACCATAACACACAAATAGGATTTCTTGCAAATTCTCGTAGTCCCATCGATCATTTGACGAATGACATGCAAACATTTGGGAAGAGGACAATATTTAAACCTAAGATATATATAAGCACCCAAATATGGGTCATGTGTCAATCACTAGAGGATACCCACTTACTTATTTTGAGGGGCAAACAATGATTCCACATCATAATAGGCAACAAGAGCCCTTAACATAAATATGTGGATCATGCAAGTTGAAAGAAGGTATAGATAATCAAGCTTGTTGTTATCCAATTATCTTATACATCCATCAACTGTATCGCTCCACTTTGATTAAGCTCTAATTAAATGTTCATTATGGGGCTCTTGCTTGAGTGATAAGGAACCTTGTGTGGACTCGAGTTTTTTGGTCCTAGTTTCAAGGTAGTCAACGTCCAAGTCAAAGAAAAATGTTGAGATATCAAGCTCAACTAAGTTTAGCCATTTAGTTAACCACGTAACTTAGTAGTTACCTAAATAGAATTTAGTTAGTGTGTTGACCACGTAGCCTTAAATAGGATTCTATACTTGAGTGGGATACGTTCTAGATCCTCCACTCACATGTTCATTAATATAGGACTTACATCTTTGTACCTATATTCTCCTCACACATGTGCACTCTTGCACATGAGATCTATAATACCTTATTGTGGGTATTTTTGTAACTTGATGTTTATTAATATAGAGAAAAGTCTTTAGCTACACTCTTGTTAATCATCCCCCATTTATCTTATTGTTCATAAGTGTAACTTCCTCTCTCTCTTTCCCTCTCAGATACACACACATATCTCGTTCGCTACACAGAATCACTCCCGATTCTTTACAAAAAAGTTGTCTTTTGCGTCAATTGCTCTAGCACAAGCTCTTGTCATCTTAAGAAGAAACGGTATGAAATGGTCCAATTGGCATAAATGGATTTCTGATTCCACACTTACTTTGCATTGTACCCCTTTTTAAGTTTAAACTACAAATCAAGGATAAAAAATGGACTTGGTCTACCCCCCTCCTCACCATGGAAAGGGACAAGTCGAGGATTTAATATATCTGTGTGTTTGAGGGTTGTAGTTGATACTAATTAGTTTATTCGAAAGGTGTGTCACTGAAATCTAGCAACGTTTTGGAGTAATATACATATATACATACATATATATATATATATATATATATATATATATGTATGTATGTATGTATGTATGTATATGTATATGGAGACCATATTGTTCCAAATAAATTGGTTGCTCTAAATTTTCAACTGGATGCCAACCATAATATTTATTCACAATAAGACATTAATGCATTTAGTGATTTTCACTAGTTCATTACTGTAAAGAATCGAGAGTGATTCTGTGCAACGGAAGAACTGTGTGTGTGTGTGTGTGGAGAGAGAGAGAGAGCTCGAGATTACAGAAAAACAAAAAACTATATTACAATGAAACAAGAATGACCAACCACTTACAAAGAGAATGAGAGGGTGCTTATGTAGTCACCTTCACTCTAGATTCTCTCACTAGAGGTGCCTCTTGGGAAAGAGGTCGAGTCTTAACTACTTAAAGAATGTGTCATAGGATATTAGCTTCTATGACACACTAGTTACTATACAAGGAGGTGGGGTGGCCACACACTTGAGTATCCTAGAGTGTGTTCCCACACACGAGAAATTGAGTTTGTTTCTCAACATTACTTTAAACTAGTGCGGGAAGTATTTCTTCTATTTACGGCGAACGGGTTCTTATTGCTCAATAAACGATAACGATAATTCACATCAAATGAATTAGTTAAGTAATCATCGTCGTTGCAACTAAGGTCTTATTGTTCTTGGTCTCTTTTCCCGTCTCTACATGCCAAGGCACAAGCTTAACAACCATGGGCAGATTCAACTTAATAGGTATCAAGTTGAGATCATATCAAATGTTGGTAAGGTTGTATTAAATCATGTTTTGTAGCTAGAAACTTCTTCTAGTTGTGGTTTCACAATTAATTTGGATCAAATTTTTTTTACCGATGTTTAGTTCTTGTCTAGCGAGTGTCTCCTTCCTCACATAGGGCGTAGATTCCATGACATGCGTTTTTGACATTTGTTAATGGAGATAATGTCATATATTTTAGTTTTAGCAACTATGAGGCTTAGTATTTCCAATCTACAGTAATCATGGGACAAATCTATACTAGAAACATGGTAACATTGTAATTGGTAGGAAAATTCTCTTTACTAGGTATGAACTCGTAATGAAAAGGGGACCATTTTTTCATTTTAAATGGAAACATTCCAAGGTAGAGTTGTGTTGGGCCCTTTGGGGAAACTTGATTAGTTGTTTTTTAATAGACAAATGTAATGGATGTCATTCGATTGTGGTTTACAATCCAATTCAACCATTAACAATTGTAATCACATGCACTCTTGTTCGCATCGCACTTGCACCCATAACCTTGATAGCTCCCACGACTCCTACCTTACTGATGATGAGAGAAAGAAAAAAGATAGAGAATAGAAGAGGAAGCAAAAAGAATACTTCAATATACTATTAGGAAAACAATACAATCCTCTTAGACTCCAAAAGTAACAACCCCAAATAACTACTTCAATATACTATTAACCAAAATAGTCTTTCCTTCTTCTCTCTTTCTTCAACTAATCTTTTTCTTACTTCTTACTTCTTCTAATCTTCCTATTCTTCCTCACTTCTTCTTGTAGATATTCTATTCCTCCCTTTGTCTCCCCCAATTGCTAAGAATACCCTCATATTTATAGGTTTTTACTTGCATTATTCTTGATTTTTTCTTTTCTTTTCTTTCTACATCATTATTTTTGGGTTGTCATCTAAATTTGTCACACCAGAAAGCTCTCTTTGTCAGCTTCTTTACAAATCTTTTCTTTTGAAATTTGGATATGAGATGAAGAAGTTATGAGTTTTTTTCTCTGCCTATTTTATGCGTTTTTTTCTTAAATTTTTCTTTTTTCATGATTTTTCTACTTTTGGGAAACGCCTCTAACTTAATATCCCTTCAATTTCATTCGTCTTTTAAATCTTGAACCTTTCATATCGTGCTTTATTCTTATACACCTTAGCATCTGATGTATTTGCCATGGTCTTTTTTTACGAGCAAAAATTGACTTCACACTTACCATTGAGGATTATGCGACAATCATGATTGTCCCCTTTGAAGCCTAGTTATCTTTTAGTTTTTTTAACTTCCTTCTTACCATGGTGTTTAGTGGTGTGGGGGAGTTTCCATAGACTCCCCCACACCTACTATGTCGCACATGTGTGTGTAGTTAACCCACACCATTTACACTCCTTTCAACCATAGTCGTGATAGCTCTACAAGTCCTACATTGCCAACAAGGAATATGTGATAATTATGATCATTGCATTTGAAGACCAATTACCTTTTAGCCCTAAAATTCCCTTGTTCTACTTCCATCATATGAATCATCGATGCATTCCCACTTGTTGGAGATAATCCAATAGTTTAGTGGAGAAATATTCATTGTTGCCACTAAACCGAATACAATGAATGTTCTTGCTAGTGTCTTTCTCCACAATATTTTTTAACTTTCAAAAGTGATAGAACACTTCACTTTTTTTATGCATGAGGTAGCCCATGTGGTTGTTAATGAAGCTTCACCTTCTCATGCTTAGACCCTTCACCATTACTTCCCAATTAGGCTTGCTTCGCTCACATTAATTACCCCATTTCACTTCAAGATTGGAGTCATCTCATGACTCCTCATATTTGCATTGTTTGCAACATTTTCAAGATGACATAGCCAATACATTCATGTCATATATCTATGTGGGACGTGGCGTTTTGTCCTTTGGCAAACATTGTGGATTTCAACATGTTGCCATCAAGAATAAAGTGGGTGACTGAATTGTCCCTTGTCCTTGAGGCCTTTATTGAAGAAGAAGAACCTATTACTATTGAGTTGAGCTTGCATGCCTTATTGCACTATTTGTCTGACCGATAATACGTTTTCTGCAATAGTCGCAACATGCAATATCCTCTTGATGCATTTATTATGTTCATTGTCATTGCCCAACAAGACTTCTCCAGTGTGGTGAATTGGCTGGAGTGCCATGATTGTTTCCACATAACATGGTGTGTTATGATACAATTCTTTGTGATTTTTCTTGTGGTATGATGTGCACGAGTAGAAACATGTCATCATCTTTGCTAGGGTCGTCGTTGACTTTGCCTAATGGTTCATCACAAACATTCCACCATATATTGCCATGGTTCGAGTTGACCGTAGGCAATTACTAACATCACTCTTGTTTCTTGTGAAAATCCTCGTCGATGTGCTTAGGCTTGCTACAAAACGTTTATGTTTTGTTTTGGCAACATGCTTTGCCATTGACATCCTTCTTCTTATAGAGTTTCCTTCTTTCCTTTTGCTTTCATTCAGAGGCTAGGAGAAGTTGGTAGTTTGTGAGTGTATTTCTTCCTCTTCCATCATTGGTCATGATCATCATCAGAGTTTCTATCAAGCATTTGGCTTTATTGGAGGCCACACATGCTACCACAATTTACTTCTATTGATCACATCTATTAGAGCTTGAAGAATGATGATGATATCTCTCTAGCGATGATAGTGGTTCTTTATGTACCAAAGCATTGCCAGAGATCATTGAAGCATGTCTCCACCAAATCTACGTTGTCAATCTAGAAATATTGATGGAAGCAAACACAACACAAAACAACTTGATTTGGAGGATTTAGTACTTCACACCACATGTGTTGATTCGAATGTAACAGACAGAGAAGTTTGCTCAATTGAAAGGGCTTGCACAATGTTCCGTTTGGCCATACATGACAACTAACCTGTTATTATTCAGTGGTACACAACAAGCGACCCTTGACTAGATTTGTCAAAGGACGTAACAAACTTCATGTCGATCTCTATCCATGTTTGGAGAGCGTCCGACCGAATGTGAAAAGCTCACAACAAGACACGTGAATTTCCAAGTAGCCACAAAACATACTTTCATCAACATGGGTGGATATCCGAATATGTTTTTGTTAAATGTGAGTTCAATATGTGCATTGAAATAGCGTGTTGTCCAACCTACCAAGAGACTGCTCAGAATGGTCTAACTGGTTCGGTTCGGTTTCGGCAGGCCCCATTCCAAGAATTAAATTATTTACGAAGGAAATGGCCTCAAGTTTTTGCAAATTTGCCAGAATACCCTCTTGGTCTCTCTCCCAAGCACAGGAAAATAAAAGAAGAGGAAGGGAAGAAGAAGAAGAAGAAGAAGAAGAAGAAGTAGTAGTAGTAGCAGCAGCAGCAGAAGAAGTCATCTGTTTTTTGTTCCACCAAAAGATAGGTATTTCTCCCTTCTTCCAAAAGCTCAAAATTTCCCTCCGCCGATCTCTCTGCTCATAGATCCATTCGTACACAGGTAAACAGAAATTCTCGAGAGTGATATTTATTTTGTTCGTATATATATGTGTGCATATTGATTCCGATCTGTGGACCAAGTACAAAATATTAAAAGACATAATTAATCTTTTTTCACACACACACACACATATATATATATATATATGTATGTATGTATGTGTTGATTTGAAATGATTATGGATTCTGATCCGTGGAATAAATAGAATTCTTGAGAGAGATATGTTTACTCTGGTTATATGTAGCTGTGTGCTTATGACCGCATCACATAATTGTCTGCTTGAGAGTGATATTTTCGTTTTTTTATATGGATGTGTTCATTTGACGTGATTATTGATCCTTGAATGCTTTGAAATGGATATTTATAGTGCTTGCATATGTGTCTCTATGCTATCATTGATTCTGATTATTGGACATAAATAGAATGCAGGAGACTGAACAATGGAGAGAGAGAGAGAGAGGTATATTAACGTCTTTTAAGAGGCCAAAGTGATCTATAAGACCAAACAAGAGATTATATCTTAAGTGTTGTCTCGTCTTTGAGAACAACAAATAAAAAAGAGAAGTAAATAATACTCCATAAATATAAAAGTATATAAGATAAAAAGAGACGCGGGAATCTGGTTTTCGGCACATGTGAGATTCTCACATGTTCGGCATAGGTCGATCCAGAATGGAAATGTCTCCGAAGCGAGGGAAGCACCTACGATGGCGGGAGGTAATGGCTTTTATCTATCGATGACAAGGGTGTTGAGGTCGTGGTCCATGGGGCTAGGGTCTACATGCACGGCAAATTGCTATTGCCCGATCAATTGTAACCCCTTTGTTGTGTCTTGGTCGGGAGCCCATTTGTGTATCCCGTGATTAACTTGTAGCATTAGTAGGAGTGATGGGGCTAAAGAAAGTTGCGATTGTTCTTTGTGGATGAGCGTGTGTGGCTATATTCTTCAATAACTTTTCCCGATGTCTCTTGAGCTCTAGCAAGAAATGTCCTAGGCACTGTTGGTCCTCATATTCCATTACCTTGCGTAGTGGGCCAAAGCCTTGTTTAAAGAGGCAATGGTATCTCCCTTTGATTTCATAAAAGACACTACAGTGACAAACATAGTGTTCTTCGGATTCCACTCCTTGATGACACAATTGGCAAATTCTCTCTTCTAGAGGCAATCATGTATATTTGCCTACCTCAATCTGTAGCTGATGTGATGGAGTTCGCAGCTGCCCTATCACACTGTGTAGCGCATAGGATAGATGTATGTCCATATAAGGTGGCTTGATGATGAATCCATCCTCCGATGTGTGTAAGAAGTGTGTCTTATAGTGAGCCATCCGCATACCAAGTGGTATTTTGGGGCTGATCCATGTTATCTTGTTTTCCAAGTTAGTAATATCAGTTCGGATCACTCTATTCTTTTCCACTTTGGTCATATTTAGATGGGGACAGTCCAAGCTATATTGGAACAGGGGTTGTGCATTTATACTCATGCCATGTGACTTGAACCATTGTTGCATTTCAGCATACCAACAATGAATGTCTCCATTTTCAGCCAGTTGTCTTGATGACATAAGTGCCAACCTTGGGTACCATCGTTTAGGGAGCTCCCAAAGACGTTGGATAAATGTCACTGATCGGAACAATGCCTCAGTGATTATAGGTGCTGCTCCCATCTTTGCCCGGATTATATCGTGAGGCACCGATGCTTTGCTCCTTATCATGCGAGCAATCATTGACACTAAAGGTCTCTTTAAATCTTTCCAATGATTTGCCTTGTTAAGACTCGGTCCCCCTTTTTCTTCTCCATAGAGAAGAGTTGGCGTGATAAGTGTATCAAATAACCATAGCTTAGTTCGTGGCTCGTGGAACTTCAAATATGCACATTGTCTCTCAAGATCCTGCATATCCACAAGAAAGTTGGGCACAAGCAGCCTTCCATAAGGAGAACCTAGGCCCTGTAAATGTTACTCCTAGGTATGTGTAGGAGCGTGTGTATTCCACCTTTTTCTCTCCCAAGAAGAATTCCGGTTCTGATCTTGTTACCCATGCTTGAGTGGTGTTAAACAACATAACTTTAGTTTTATCCATGTTGATTGACAATCTTTTGTCTGTACAAAATAGTTTAAAGGCATTTAGATGTCTTTGTAGTCCCTCCAGAGAGTGAGAAATCAGCACAATATCATCAACATATAGTAATATTTGTATAGCTATACCTGCTAGGCGTGCTCCCGAACCCCCGAATCTCTCTATGTAATGTGATACCTCATCGATATAGAGACCGAAGAGAGTGGGTGATAGTGGGCATCCTTGCTTCACTTCGGTTGTGCTAGCCACCGCCTCTGACAAACCTTTGGAAGACAACACATTTCTTGACACGGATTCATAGAGTGCATAGATTCCCCATTGCATATCTGTAGGAACACCAAGCGCTTCTAGCCGCTGCATAAGCCGAGCATGTGGCACATTGTCAAAGGATTTTTGGAAATTCACAAAGCAGCAATAAATCCTCTTATTATGGGCTTTGCCCTCCTCAACAAGGGCTTGGAGGGTGAATATGTGATCCAAAGTTGTGAACTCCTTTTGAAAGCCTGCCTATCCAACTGAACAACAGCCGTTCCGGTTTGCCCATATACTCAATTCTGATTCTAGAATCAAGCCATACAATTTAGCCAAGTAATGACCCATCATGATTGTCCTATAGTTGCTTGGCATCAAGGGGCTAGTAGGAAAACCTTCACACATGGCTGTGTGCTAGCAATGGGAGCAAGGTGTCACGGGCATAGATAAAGTGCTCACCCACCAATCCATCATGATCTTAGGCCTTCCCAAATTGTAGCCGATCAATGACATTTCTTACATTTTGTGTAGTAAAAAAGGTTAATTCATGTGGGCATGAGCCATGTGGGTGGGGAAGAGGAGGTTTCCCCAGGATATCATATAGAACCTTTGCATATTCATGCCACACCTGAGATGAGGTCTGTTGTGTGGTAGGTTGCCTCTCATCAAACATTTTCCATGCTCTTTTAATTTCTTGTCCTAGAAACAAGCGGCACAAATGATCTTCAAATTTAGAGAAATACAATCTCTTCTTCTTCCTTACAAGGCGTTGGAAGGTTGCTCTCGCTTGGTTGTGTGTATAAATGCCCCGAGTTACATCACGCTGCAAGCATCTCCTTGTATCACGACATTCCTCATCATACCAACTATTTTGTATTACTCTCCCAAGTTGGGGGGGATTGGCTGTTGTGTGAGGAAAGGCATCTATGGCTGCTTTATGCAATGATTTTAACAATCCTTGGGTAAGTTCTTCAAGGGTGCGAAAGGATCCAAATGGAGCATGCCATTGTATACACCACAACTATACACATCAATTGTCTCGCAAGTAAATAGATACATAGCCAGCCCACTCTCCTTAGCATATACATCCTTTGTGCATCCATCCTTTACCTCGAAGTGTATATGCATGAACTGCTGCCAAGCCAATAGGTCTACCCGATATAGTGAACTCTTTTATTTCAGGTATAAGCGAAGGAGATCCCATTAGATAATCGACTGTGCTTGCACCTCCTTTTGGGTTCCAACATGTCAAAGCATTTGATCCAGGCCATTGTGACAATCCATTATATATCACAAATCCAGGCGCACTTCCCAAGGCTAGAAAGTGTTTTCAATATTCAGTCATAGCACTCATATCTTGAGCTTGTCGCTTTAGACCAACCTCTTCTGCCATAACTTCTCCATAAACAGCCTCGTTGGTGTCAAACATAGTTGTTTGTTCATCCTTGGTTTGTGCATTAAAATCTCCTAATAGTATAATGTCCCCCATAGTAGCAAATCTTATGAAATGATCATATAATGGTAGATATGGTGATTCACCTAGAGGTGCAAACCTTTAGTAGGCAGGTGGAAAGTAGCAAATTGCAATATATAGCTCCCTAAGATCCCCTCGTTTGATTCGTATCCACATGTATCGTGCATCTACATCCTTATGGACATCATGCACTCTATCATGGAGCTCCTTTTTGTAGAGCACAACCACTCCTCCCAAACCTCTAGTGCTTCTTGTTGTCTGAGGTTGGGGACGACATATTGACTCCCATCTATATATCTTTGTACCTCAGGGAGTTTGCTAGCCATGCATTGGTGGGTCTCTGTATACATAGCAGTATCTGGGTTTTTGAAGATATCTTCAAAATATTCGACATCTGTCCATAGATAGCCGTTGCAATTCCATATGGTCATGCGTAGGGTCTCATAGGCCATATATCATCATGCGGTTCTCTTCTCTGTAATAATGACCTTGCTGTCTCTATATATGGCCCATTTACCTTCCTTTCTTGCATCAAACACTCGTGGCATGTTTTCTTTGCGGTGTGCCACCCTTGAGTGCCTTTCTTTTAGAGAGGAAAGCTTTTTTCTTGTCAATATCCATGAAGCGGATGATAAGTGCTTTAGCTCTAGACTCATCTCTTCCCACCCTCCACGCCGAAGCAAATGGAATATCTGATGCTCCAATCTTTGTTCCGAGATTCTTGGCATCTTCTTGTGGACTTCCCTTTTCGGCCCAACCAACCACTAGTACATGCAACGCACGAGCTTTCCTCTTGGCTTCTTCTTCTAAAGTAGCAATCAGCATTGCAACCCTATCCATGGATGTTCCTTTTTGCTTTTTTACTACCTCTATCCAAGGAGCATTTGCTTTAATTTCATTTTGGGCATGCTCAGCTTGAGCTTTGGCATCTTTGGCATCTTTGGCCATGTCTGCCCATGTTTGCATTTCCTTCGTGACATTGGCTTCCACTGTAGAGATGCATCTTTCCACTGCTTCTTGTCCTTTTTCTAAATCCACTTTTATAGCTCCTAACTCAACCTTACTTGAGGATATTTCATCCTTAAGGTATTGTGTCATGTCATCCTTGAGCTGTAAGTGTGATTTCTTCACATGGCTTATTATGTCTTTTCGCATTTCTTCTAATAACTCAGTTTTGAGAGGGGCATACAATTCTGTTTTCTATTTCTCTATCTCCTTTTTCATTTCTTCTTTTAGTGCTATTTCTATGTCTTCTCGAATAAGATTGATCTCTTGCGCAATCAAATGGCGTAATAAATCATGTTTCCCATTTTTGACATCAAATGGAATGTCGGATGGGGCCTGCGTTCTAGGTGCCTTGTGTGCCCTTCTAACGCTATTCGGGGTGCTTCCATCCTGTCCTTTTCGTCTATGGTATCTTCTTGGGGTCTTCCATGGATCTAGACCCTCGTCGTGCGTGTTAAGATCCATCTTTTAATTTTCGGTCCATTAAGACTCCATGGTGTCTTAGGACAGCAGCTATAGGAGATGTTGAGGGTAGAAAGAACAATATAGATTCTAGAGATTTCTACTGGTTAGAAAGCATAGAGGAACAGAGTTGGCAGAAGATACAGGGAATCTGATTCGGCCGAAAACGCACAGGGTCAGGCATTGCAGAAAACACAGAGGACAGACATTGCAGAGACCGCAGACAAACATTCACATTGCAGAAAACGCAGAGGAGAGGACAGACATGGCAGAGAGAGAGAGAGAGATTATATTATCATCTTCGGAGGTCAAATATGACCTATGAGACCAAAAATATTACATTTCACGTGATACGTGTGAAAGTGAGTAGTGACTCTCAATGTTCAAGAACTTTACCAATGAATGTTGCAATCTAGAGTGCACATTGAGGTTGTGAGAGGAATTCATGCAAGGATTGGTCGAATATGATCAAAGGCAGAGCATTGTATCAAAGTGTGATACTCAGACTCGTGAACTTGTTTAGGGCAAAGTGTGCAGAGCCGACCACTCTCATCACTTGTGCCCCAACGCCTTGTGTCACATCGCGGGACACAAATTTTAACCAGTGTATGTGTTGTTTCCAACATTCTGAATGTTATGCAAATAGAAGAAATGAAGCTCAAACGGAGTCAATCACCGGCTGCATAATGCATATCTAGCTAGAAATTAAGATAGGGAATGTAGTATGTTTCATACAAAGTGAAGGCATATGGATAATGGTCTTAGTATGTTGTAGAAGATTTTTATATATTTGTGTATGTATGTTTTCATGTGATACTATTGTTGAATGGGTGATATGTGAAATGATGCATGAGGCAGAATGTCAGTTAGAATTTAATGATGTCAAAATCTCTAGATGCAACATGCATATCTGTGATTTCATGCCAGAAGATAAGCTAATCTCAAGATAAGACAACAGATGAAGCACCTTGAACAAAAATGGTATGGAATGAGTAGAGCTCCTCTAAACAAGATCAGACCACTTGTGAAAAAATTATCTCCTCATTATATCTAGGGAGAATAGGGATCACATAACAAAGGGAATGCTACATCTAAGATCTCTTTGCTATCTTGTACAGATTATGGACCCGGTGTTAGTTTGATCTTTGTATTTTTGCATTTGTTTGCATGTGGCTTAAAAATTTCACTGTTATTATGGTTCTAGAATTGCACTTTGAAGAAAATATTGCATTAAAAATCAAAGTAGGATAGGCAAGGTCAAAAATACATCTCTGAAGCATTTAGATGCCATGAACATATTGTCTAATTGGTTCAAACTTCCATGGAAAAAAATTTGTGATATTAAGCTCAAATACATCTTGATTTATACAAGAGATACAAGTGTATGCTTATTTTTTAATCAATCAAAAACTTGAAGAGAGAACAACGGAGTCATTAGGATTCCATAATAGTCAAGAATATTCCTCCAGTTTTATGCTTGTGGCATTATTTCTAATTGCTGACTTTGCTTCGTCAAGGACACATTTTTCTTTAGGTGAGTTAGTCTCCAGGTCCTTGATAATGATATTCGTGACAATATCGACAATATTTCATAAATAAAATGTATTAGATGATGAGCAACTCTAGACTCTATGACCAATTCAAAATCCTTTTTCTGTCCATTGCTTTGTTTGTAGACCCCTTCTTTTAAGCTCTTCCCTATCTCCACAAGACCAAATCTGTTATTCTTGTCAGGTGTAAAACTCTGAGCTCTTTGAACATCATATATGCGCAAATGCACTTCTAGACAAGTTGTTGGGTGGAAACGAAGCAGTACTGAACTGGGAAGCCATGTATATCAGAAGGAAATGAGCAGTATTGTGTCTTTCAAAAAGCAAAAAAATTGGTAACATAAAATTCTAATAATTTTTGCTATTTTCTATGATAATTCTATTTTATTATAGAAGCTTATCTTTAAGAATTTTCTCAGTATATTTCCCCAGGCTGTTTACAATGTTGATCAAAAACGTCAAAATGCAATTAGCATCTTACCATAAGTGATCTCAATAAGGATTTGAAAATTTCTGAAAATTCAATCACCATGAGATGTTGGTTCTGAAAGTTTTGACTGCCAATCTAAGATTTCTTCAAGACACAAGGCATTAGTGATATAGTCATCTTTTGCTGAAGTTTATTTTCATTAATGCAATGTTACATACTTTCTATCATTTGCAGAAGAATTTCATTGCATGGCCATAAGCTGTATATGGATATTGACTCTCATATATAAACGATGGATGACCGTAGTAAACCAGGTAATTATTGTTGAAGCTTTTAACTTAAAAAATCCTGTTCAGTCAAGTGCATGTATATTCCAACCTTCTAAAAAAATGAACTGTTTTGCACACATAAAACTTCATGGCCCTCCAAATTGATGGAGGTCTAACACATGTGCTAAAACATTATAACCAAATATTCTGATTTTATATGCATCTCATGTGAGTAATGTGAGAAATAGATGACAATGCTAGATATTAAACATAGCATAGTAAGCTTCTTCGAGTTAACAGTTTATGCTCCAGAACCAGGGGGACCAACAACTACTATCACCTTGGGTGTGTAAGCGTGTACTTGTCTTAGAGGTGTGCCTTTTAAGAACCAAAGTAGAAATGTAGAGCACATTGTTCATGTCCAGGTTAGTGGATGTGGCCCTCTGATTCACAATCAGTGATGCTATGATATCCTTCTTTGAGTATGTTGTGCAGATTGGGTGATAGATATATTGTTCTATCACCATGGAGGTTAAAGTATGAGCTATGGAACCAAAGTGAAACATTCTCACGCAGTGTGTCCAGACACATTGTCTTGGCAATATCTGGACTAAGCCATGCTTTTCTGGGCTTCTTTGCAAATGCAACTAGTCTCTGGATATTAATGGCAGGGTGGTCTACTCTCAATGGCAGATTGTGCATGCACTGGGGCTGCCTGAGTGGACTACAATTCCAGTCACTGTGTAGATGTGATGAATGTGCCAGAGTCACAGATTCACTACCTTAATGCACCCATGCTCATGTATATGTTGTGGGATGAGTCTACTCTCTGGTGTTCTAGATTGTACCAATGTTAATTATCTTGAGAGATATATTTTATGGCTATATAGTCCACGGTCACCTGCTTTTGGTGTCAACTCTATCAAGATATCAATGAGAAAAATATGCTTTACTTTAGGAACTGGTGTTAGGTATGCTAGATGATGTATCCCTAGCCATGAGTTGGCATTGTAATAGGGCATTGCTCACACATTTGATTTTCATCATTGAATCCAGTAATGAGTTACCGATAACAGCTCTTGTACCACATGTTTTTGCTCTCTCTAGTATGGAGGAGATATATTCCATGATCAAATAGAATGTACCATTGGATGTCACTGATAATTTTTCTGGGACATGATTAGAAAATTTCCGCTCCCCCCAGCCCCATCTGCAGGTTAGTCATTTGGGGCTGGGACTGGAATATTTTGGTTTTTATAAAAGCAGATATGTTTCTTCATGATTCTATATTGATTTAGAAAACAAACATGCCCATTTACAAAAAAACTGAATTGTTGGTTTTATGAATGTTGAATTTGTGATGCGATTCTGATTTGCAGGTTATCAGTTGGACACATCAGTCCTAATTGTAGAACTTGATTCTAGTGAAAGGTTCATTTTGTCACACCTTTCAACAGGAAGTTTCACACATGTGATTTCAATTGATCCTACAACAGGGGAACTCATATTTACTGATAGACTTGGATATGGTAAATTCTCCTCAGAGGTAGATGCTCTTAATCATATAACTGCAGGTTCACGAGTTGTGAAGAGCAAGGTTTATGCACGAGCAATACTGGGGTATACAGTCCTGGGAAATGTTGGTTTGCTTCTTGTTGCAACAAAACTAAGAAATTCTATACAGCAGCTTCCAGGAGGTGGTTCTGTTTGTTTAGTGGAGGAGGCACAATGGGTGAAGATTACGTTAAGAAATCCACAGCCCATCTCAAAATTAGAAGCGAAAAATGTGGCTGATTTGCAGGAAATTTACATTGATGGCATGTACTACTTCTGTGAGACCAGGGATATCACAAGACCATTTCCCAGTGATCACTTGGTTACTGATCCAGACAAGGAATTTGTTTGGAACGAGTGGCTATCAACAGCCTTCAAGAATCTTGGATTAAATGATCATTGTGTTGCTTTGTTGCAGGTAATCTTTGTCCTACAATGTGTTTGCATTAATTTTAATTTACACACTTGTATGGAATTTGAATTCTTGTGGATTGACTTTCTAATGATGGTTACAGGGATTTGCAGAGAGTGGAATGTTTATGGATGGAAGGGGTCAACAGGTAATAATTTCTTTGATAGCTAGACGCAGCAGATTACATCCAGGAACTCGGTATTTGGCCCGTGGTTTGAACTCAGCATTCAGTACAGGTAGAATATCAGCTTTTCATGACCTTTATTCTGATACGATAGTTGTTTATTAGATACATTCTTGCTATTAACTTTACATCTGTATTATTTTCAGCATTCTCATTTGGAAGTTTCACTATTTGAAGCCATTTTTCCATTCTTGTTATTCTTTAGGAAATGAAGTTGAGTGTGAGCAGATTGTTTGGCCATCACTCTCAGGAACCAAGTCTATTCCATTCAGTACTTATGTTTGGCGACGTGGCACTGTTCCTATCTGGTGGAAAGCAGAGATAAAATCCACAGTAGCAGAAGCAGAGATATCAGTGAATGAAAAGGATACATACAGAGGCTCTCACATTTATTTTTCAAGGTTGGGTCTGCGTTATGGAGACCAATACAAGTGTAATATGCAAGGAACGTCTCCTGTACCCATTGTTTGCATAAATCTGCTCCGTAATGGTTCTGGAAAGCCTGAATCAATTTTGTCTTTTCATTTCGAGAAGTGTGTAGATGCCGTAAACAACAAAATAGAACCAACAGGCATAAAAATATCCTTGGTTAACTATGATTGGCACACCCAAAATAAGATGCTAGGAGATGAAGGAACTGTGGATGGCTTATGGCAACTTTTGAAGCCTTATGCCCCAGAAATGGGATTTACAATGGGATATTTCTCACTTTCTGATGAAAGAACGCCTCCAGATTCTATTATAGTACGGAATATTGGTACAATCGGTGGTATATTTGTAATATCAAATACTCAAAAAGGAGTCCTGCGCTTTAACTGTGCAGATTCTTTGGATCGGACTAATGCTGCAAGCTTCTTTTCTGCTTTGCAAGTCTTACTTGAGCAATGCAGGCAGCTGGGTCTATCTATGAACTCAAACCGATTTTTAGAATCACGAACATCATTTAATAGGGAGAGAGATCCTTCTAGGGGAGCTCTTGGTCCCCTTCCACCTGGTTGGGAAAGCCGTTGCGACGCTGTAACTGGGAAGGTTTTCTACATTGACCATAATACAAGGACAACTACATGGGTGCACCCTTGTCCTGATGAAGCATGGAGGAGATATGACATGACAGTTTATGAATTCAAGGAGGCGACACTGCCATCTCCGGTATCTGTGCTTTCAGGTCTCTTTTTAAGTGCGGGAGATGTACATGCAACTCTTTACACAGGCTCAAGAGCTATGCATAGTCACATTCTACAGATCTTTAGTGAGGAATCATCATCAAAATCCAAACAATATGCTGCTGCTCAAAATATGAGGATCACACTCCAAAGAAGATATTTGAATGTCATTGTGGACAGCACGAAACAAAAACAGCTAGAGATTTTACTGGGTCTCAGACAGAAAAAACATTTTCCCACAGTTGTGGATCAATCACTACAGGTTCTGTCCCGATCTCCAGCTTGTGTTTTGAAACCTTTACAGAGCAGCTTTCCAGGTCTATATGCACCGAATGATTTGATCAGCATTAAATCAAAGGATTTGATTTGGGTAAGTGTATTTGTGGTAGTTTTTGAAAGCTCTTCTGTCAGCATAAATTCATGACATATACAGATTTGTAGCCAGTTTTATTTCAAATCTATTTACTATGGGAAAACAGACAAATGCTCAGTTTTTAGGTAACATACAATAGCAAAACATTGTATGAAAACCAGAAATTTGGCTAATGGGAAATCTGCAAAAATAAGTTCATTTATTATGTATCTCCTAGTTTTTGTAGGTAGTGGTTTTATATTGTAATCCCATTATAGATTTTCTCACATTATTCTATCATTGCAGGTTTGCCCGGACACTGCTGAAATAGTCGAGGTGTTCATATTTTTAAGAAGCCCTTGCCACATTTCCCAACTTTTATTGTCTGTTGCACATGGATTAGATGATGGCACTTCTCCTGCTTCATTTGATGTGCGATCTGGTCGCCACATTGATGGCTTGAAGCTTGTTTTGGAAGTTGGGTAACTTCCATCGGTACATGCTTTTGTGATGAAGAGAATTGTTGATCATATTTTGAAAATGGGTAATTTTATTTCCAGGGAGCTACTATACCTCGCTGTGCAAGTGGAACAAAGCTGTCTTATATTTTACCTCCTATTGTGAACTCAGAGGATGCTGCAATTACAGGTGCTGGGTCCGTTGCAGGCAGAGGTGAAAATCAGTTCCCCTGGTTGTATGAATATGAAGAGCTGGAAGGAGAGATCGATTTCTTGACCAGGATAGTTGCCATCACATTCTATCCTGCATCTACATCTCAAGGAAGCATGGGAATGACCCTTGGTCAGGTGGTTGTTCAATCTAGGCATATTCGTCAAATGGAAAAATAATCATATGTAAGTCTAACTTTTATTTTGCTTATAGATTGAAGTCCTTGGATACTCTCTTCCATGGGAAAAGTTATTGGCTGAGGATGACCCATGGAAGGGAGTCATAAAACCAGGACGAGCGAGGTATGAAAATGACAGCAAAAGAGAGGGTACAAATCCCTTTCTTGTGCCTGAAGGAAAGCCTATACCTGTACAACGTGAAAGAGAGATTACAAATCCCTTTCTTTTACCCGAAGCAAAGCTGAATGGGCATGAAATTGAACCTAATGGGGGAGTATTACCAGTGAATTCTAGCAGTCTAGGACATGGGTTAGACTTATTGACAGGTGATATAAATGTAACAAGTCAATCTTCTATGCCTGTCAGCTGGGACAATATACCATCCATTAAACCATCAGAGCATTGGGATTTATTTGCTTTTGCTCCACTACAGACTTCAGATAAATTTGAAGATCCTCTACATAAGGAGAGTGCTATGGAGAGCAATATGAACATCAATGTAGAAACTAAGACTACTTCAGATGAATATTTAGAGTATGTAAAACGTTTTCGTCGTTCTGACCTGGTAAATAACAAGTCCTTTACAAATCACACCATGTTTCTATCTATTTCCTTTTTGAAATTTATTTTTGCTTCTCTTGTTATTCTCAGAACCGACGTTTAGAATTCTCTGAAGCTGTGGAATTGGAGATTAGACGTTTTCAACTTGGTTTATCTGCTGCTGATAGGGATCGGCTCCTTCTTTCTATTGGGAAAGATCCTGTTTCCATGGATCCTAATCGCTGTTTGTCATCTTCATATGCAGCACAAGTATTTCAGATCTCAGCACAACTAGCTATTCTAAAGCATGTAACACTTGAGGATGAAATCTTATCTGTAACAGGGCTGGAAAAGTATGTTTTAGAAGACACTGGAGAAAAAGTAGAGGCTATCACTGGCTCCCAAATCCATGACAACACAGAGAATAGAACAAGCTTGAGGTGGAAGCCTTCTTCTGAAGTACCAGGACTTGCAATATGTGAGCTATGCAGACGCAAACAATATTCAGTTTCTAGAGTCAATAATGAAGAATCTGCATTGGCTGGCACAGAATTTATTGTCCAAAATCTAATATCAGATGATGCAATATGGCTGGAAAGCTGTCCTCAGATAGTTCTTCATGCTCTGCTTTTGGATCACCTAAAGGCATTGGGATCCCAAAGAAGGAAAGAGAGGATCACAAATGCAGCAGCCAAGGCTATTAAAGATGTATATGGTGATTGTTTGTCTCTAATTTCTGATGAAGGTGGTGTAGAAATGAATAGAAAACAGAAGTGGTTTGAAGCTCTTCTTAATGGTGAAAAATCTATAGCAGAATATCCACATGCAAGCTTGCTAGAAAGTGTGAGTTTGCCTTCATAATGTGTGCTACTTGTGTGTTGTTTTACACATGATCTTTCGACGCAGAATACTTGGATGCATTTGTAAAGTAATAACTGAAATTTTTGTTTCTCCTCAGGTGGCAACTGCGGAAGGTGCTGTATCATCTCTTTCCTTACTCGTAGATCCCTTTTTAGGCTCCTCAAGAACATACTGGAAAGCTCCATCTGGTGTCTCAACTGTCACATTGACTATAGTCTTATCCTCTCCATCTGTTGTCTCAGGATTGGTATTGTTTGTCAGCTCTTGTGGATACACTCCACATGACACCCCTCTTGTAAGTGTATATCGTTTTTAACGATATCAGGGAAATTCCTACTCTATTCTGAAAGCTTGATTTCTAAAACGTTGGAATATTGCTTGTAGTTGGATGTATGGGCAGGAAATTGGATCACTGAAACAAATCGTACATTAGTCGGTAGATGGGACCTGGGCAAAGAAGCTGCTGCTTCCCCTAATGTTTTTGGTGAAGAACAGTCTGGAAATGTCAACGACCAAACAGGGTTGCGCTTCCTTTCATTTCAATTTTCAAAACGGGAGCAGTGCCGTATCCTTTGGGTGAAGCTTACACTGCAAAATTCTTCAAGAGTTTCAGTTGATTCAAGACTCGATCTTCTGAGTTTGGCTCCATCAAGTAAGAGAAATGAATCTGGTGGAGCTACTTGGGCACCTCCTTGTATCCACGCTAGAAGGATAATAGTTGTAGGAAGCAGTTTGCAAGATAAGTCAGATCTAATGCAGAATAATTCATTATTGAAACAAAATTGGAGGAATTTCCTTGAACAGCCAGTCTCCTATGGCCGCTTAAAGGTAATAAAAAAATGTTTTCCTCAGTTCAATTCAAAGTTGTAACTGGTAACTATCGATGATGTTTTGAAGAGTTCTATACTCACACAATACTACTGGATTAGTCTGTTAGATCTTTGATTAAGCTACATTTATGTATACGATGGCTTTTCATTAAATATCAGTGGCTCCAGTTTTCTGAAGAAAATTGTTTTCCCTCATTATGCTCCAGCAGTGAGAATGACGTATAGATGAGTTTACACTCTTTATATTGGAAAAACTTTACTATTTTCCGTGAGCATGCCAGAGGGCCCAATATTATGCCCCTTCCTCCCTTTAAAACGTAAAGAGAATATTCTTGCAAGTGCATATTAGCGAAGTAGTTTATTCAAAGGTTTTGGACAGAAGAGGAGATTCATTTGATGACTGTTCTGAGGGGCTAAGCCTCATCATTAGATTATGCATGGCAAAGGCTCATATTTAGGCTTGGATTGAAAATTCTTTCATCTGGTTCCTAGGATTTCTATTTTAAGTCTGATCTTATTAAGTCTCCTCTGAATCTTGGTGACGGTGATTGTTTTACAAAATAAACAGGTTCAGGTGGAAGGAGAGGCATATAAGGAGAGTGATCGCATTGTGGAGCAGATATATTCGTTATCTGCCCCAAATATTGCTGGGTTTCGATTGGATGCCTTGCACACTATCAAGCACACCGTGAAGTCTATCACAACAAAAAATGAAAATATTCTAGATTCTATTTTGGAGTCTATAGAAGGATTAGTGATAAATCGTGGGACATTACACATACGTGTGTCGGCAGTTCAGGTTGTGGAAATCTTTTGCTTTTATTTATTTTGTTATTTACCTTGTTGAATGCTAACCAGAAATATCCATAAACTTTCAAATTTTAGCAGAATATCCATTTTGTAGTTGTAAGTTTTGTTTGTACTCCAAAGGAGCATTCTGATAATGTCAGAAATCTAGGAATGTTCTGGAACTTTAGGGTATTTATGGCAGTTCTGGGAATTTATGAAACTTTAGGGGTATTCTGATAAATATCCAAAATTTACGGTTCTGTTAGCGTTTATTAATGGGTAGTTGTCTGTTAGATTAAACAATAAGCTTGTCTAAAATTCTCCACTAAAAGAATATAATTCTAGAGTGTTTTTGAAACTTCTCATTGATTTTGACCGCATTATTTAATTCTTAAATAGGAGAATCGAGTTCCTGTTGGGGACTATTTGGTGCCTATAACCCAAGTCTCCACGCCACTTTACTTCGATTTCGCAACACCAATCTGTGCAAGAGAGCTCACGTTTGAGCTGGTTGGTGACATAACAGCATATACTGATGTGGGTGATGTAGTCTTCAAAGACCCTCCAATGGCAACTGGTCTTTCATTGGCAAATAAGATCAAAGCATACCGATATGTTCCTATATCCGAGATGGGGAAATGGGCTATTTTGTCTACTTTTTGACCATGGTCTTAATATCAGACTAGATGTAGGAATATATATAAATATTCTTGTTGTAAAAAAAATTGAAGAATGGTGCCAGAGTGCATTTTTACTTGTTCATCAGTCATTATTGTGATTACTGGTGACCTGTTGTAAAAATATTGAGTTATGTGGCTCCATACTATAAATCATTGATTTTTTTGTCATGGAATGAACTTCATATCAATTTAATGTTGTTTGCAAACAACCTAGAGGCAACTTCAAAGCATTGGCTTATGAAGAAAAGAAGGCCAACCTATTCCTCCAATTCAAATATGGGTTGGTACCCCAAGAAGACGCCAATAAATCTGTTTCTCCTTATGGGGTTTCCAAACACAAGGAGAAACGCATAAATCTGTTTCTCCTTATGGTCTCCTTATGGTTTCTCCTTGGCATAACATTAGGTATATTGGTTCTGTGATTCCTCCAATGTAAGCATCAAGTTACGAACAAGGCCATTGTATTCCACAATTCAAATGTGGGCATCCCAAGAAGACACCCAATAAATCTATTTCTCCTTTAAGGTCTTTAAGCATATACACATTATTTTGTCATAAGGTTGATAGGAAGTTCATTTCTACATTAACAGGATAATATAGGTGTTTATATAATAAGATGCCAAAATGCCAGGAAAGAACTATGTAGTACGTGTTTTATTATCTACCTATCCATACACATTCTTGATTGAGTTGGTTTTATTACATCAAAACTTAACATAATCAATACACTGCAACACAATATTCACCAATTTTATTATTCTATTTTTCAAATCCGTGTCATAACAACAGGTTGGATGTCTATGCTTAAAAGAGTTCACTTCTTTTCTTCATACTAATAAATTGATAGTCATTAAGATTGTGCTTTAAATGTTAGCACATGAATCCTACTAACCTACAAAATATCATTATTACAAATATGCAAATGATTATTTTCTTCCAGTGCATACCAATATGCCCTATGGAACCATCCACCCATGCTACCAACCTCCATTTTATAGTACTGAATTCTGTCTAATTCACTGTAATGCGCTGAATACTTTGACACATTTCATAACCAAAAACCTCATTGTCCATTAGGCCCATTTGAAGAGTTCAATCATGTTCAGGATCTTTTAAAAAGAGCATTCCTTACCACACACCAAAATCATTTCAACATAGAGCAATGCATCAAAATGAGAGAGATCTGTATTCATCACCAGTAAGTGCACATACAGATTGAAGTTGAAATGCTCGGAAACCATCTATCCTTTTGTAATAGATCAGATCCCAAGGACAGGATGTATAGTCAAAAGGAGCATATTAAGAGATGATGCAATCAAAGGATACTATTTCCTTTTGTATTGAATAACAAAACAATCATATACTAGAAAATATGTGTGAGGATCGATCTATAAGAGAACTACTCAACAAGTTGGGTATATTTTGCTGACGTATTCATTTTTTACACTAAAAAAAGAATAATTAGCAGTATATATTGAATACGGCAACCCAATGCATACTCTAGTATATCTCATCATCAGGAATAACAGGAATCAAGAACTTCAGAGGATCTTGCTCTGCTTCTCTATATTCCGACCGCATCTTAACTTTCTCGGTAGCCGGCAAAATAGGTATAATGGTATCCTTATCAATGACGCTATCGATGATGCCATATTCCACAGCCTCGAGTGGAGATAAATACCTATCTCGATCAATGTCATCCTCAACTTGTTCGTAAGTGCGTCCAGTAATCTCTGAGAGGATTCGGGTCATATTCTTCTTGTGATACATAATCTCTTTAGCTTGGATTTCCACATCCATGACTTGACCACTTGCACCACCCATTGGTTGATGCAAAAGTATTCGCGAATTCGGCATTGCAAACCGTTTTCCTTTCGTTCCTGCAGCCAACAATATGGCTGCTGTGGAGGCTGCGAATCCAAAGGCTATTGTAGAAACAGGGGCCCGGCAAAGCTGAATTGCATCAAATACACCCATCGCAGCACTGCATTTGCATTGTTTTATACATAAATACAACATACATAAATTTTCAGTATATGCGTATCTTATCCTGTTTTAGTTATTTAGTCCATTTCTTGTGTTTAAGGATGTAGCCACAAAATGCTGAACAGCACAGAAGAATAACACACACACGCACACATCCATCATTTTCAGATCTTTGCTGAAAAATGAAAATCCATATATTTGGGTTTTCAGCTCAAGAGTCAATAACAGTATAAACTTAAGCCAGTGTACTCATCGCACAATGTTAAACTCAAATGAATAAAAACGATTTCATGTTGTTAAGAGTCACAGATGACAACTGTGATGACATGACGTCAATCTTCATGTCATTAGGATCCCACATCAGCTGAACTCTCCTATTCTCTCAATGGCTGGTCTCATTTCTACCCTTCTTCCCTTGCATGTGTGTGTGTGTTCTGCCTCCTTGTGGGCACCCCTGTATCCTCCAGAGTGTTTTGTTGGTAGTCTCTTGTAGATGAACTTGTTGACTGTCAGTGTGCACCTGATGCACAACCTATCACATGGATCCCACTTTCTGTCAGTTGGCAAAAATTAAACTGGATACACTATTCATTTCCATTGGAGTTCAGGTATCAACGGGCTTCCCATGGGTCTCTTTCTATCAGCAGTTTTGTTAGACTTCGGCTGCTTCGCCAATAACACACTACAAGATTTGTTCTGTTTCGTAAACAACACTGTAGAAAAGAGTATCAAGCAATGGCAAGATCATGATACTCACAGAAAGAGATAGGACAACTGAGAATCAATCTAAATGGCGAAGATGGTGATTTCACTATTCACAAATAGATATGCCAAAATGTAGAAGTTTTCCCTACTATGTGGATAGAAGAGGGACTACAAAGACATCTAGACACTTTAAAATCATTCTGTATGGATAAAGGTTTGTCAGTAAACCTGGATAAAACTAAAGTAATGGTATTTCAAGCATGGATAATGAGATCAGAACCAGAGTTCTTTTTGGAAGAGGAAAAGGTGGCGCACACATAATCCTACACATACATTGGAGTAATATTCAAAGGTTGCATATCCATGAGAAGGATGCCTGCGCTTGACTTTGTCATGGATATGCAACCTTTGGTGCTCTTGAAAGACAATGTGCACATGTACAGTCTATTTGATATGTTTGAGACACCATTACCTCTACAAAGTAGAAACCTAGGAAGCAAGTCTTTCTATACATTAATCCAATCAGGAACCAATATCCAACGGCTTTGGGAGCTGCCTAAACAAGGTATTCAAGGTTGGCACTTATGTCATCAAAACAACTAGCTGAACACGGAGTTGATGTTTCTTGGTATTCTGAAACATTAGAATGGTTCAAGTCACATAGCATAAGCAGAAATGCACTACCCCCTATCAATATAGCTTGGATTGTCCCCATCCAACATGAACTACGTTCGGTAGAACAGAGTGATCCAGACAAATATTATCAAATTCAATAACGAAAGAACATTGATCATCCCTACAACATCATTGATTAGCGATTGAGTATGCACATATGCACACACATCTCTGGAAGACAGAAAGTTGTGTCATCAGGGAGTGGGATCTGAAGAAAACTATGCTATCTGCTGTACTGTTTTTTATGAAATAAGACAGAAATGCCATTACCACTTTAATCAAGGCTTTGGCCCAGTATGCAAGGTAATGGAATATGAGAACTCATAGTGCCTGGGACTGTTCTTACTAGAACTCAAGCGATACGGGGAGAAGTCATCGCAGGACAGCAATATAATCACACAAGCTCATCAACAAAGAACAATCACAACTTTCTTTGGCTCCATCACTCCTAATGCTACAAGTCAATAAAGGGCTACAAGATTGGGCTGCCAACCAGGACATTGCAAAGGGATTACAATAGATCAGGTAATTGCAATATGTCGTGCACATAAACCCTGGCCTAGTGAACCACTGTATTTGAACCGCTGGTTTCCCATTTTTTGCCCAGAAAACTGTACTTTTAAAGGGTAAACTATAAATGATGATGTTAGAAATATTGACAACTTGGGGTTGATCATTGATTATATCTGACACGCCCCCTAATGGTCAACCCATTGAGTTTAATTGGAATCAGGCCAACTCCTAGTCATCAAAAGGTGTCACAGTAGCTGTTCTGTTCCCCTCAATGCTCAACCAATTGAGTTTCTTGGCTGTTGAATTTATATTGCTTTTGTTTTACATTTTAATAGCATGTTTTCCTTAGTTACGATATTGGTATCCACATTAATATCGTACTTAATGTTTTATATCTAACCATTTTTGTTGAATGTACTTGTGGTGTTCATGAAGCTCTTGCGATACTAATTAGGTATAAATTTAGTGTTATACTATAAGTAAACACAGGGGCGTTCCCATATCTCATTCACTCTTTCATAATACATGGAAGGTGTTTTTGATCAAAGAATGGGCATAAAGTATAGAATCAACAATAGCCAATTATATTATATCATTAGTTCATAGCCACAGTATATATTTTGCTAGAGCTCTTCTAATATAAGTTTCTATCTCCTATAAGTTCAAATTTTATGGAGGGGGCAATGCAATACTAAGAATCAAACACAAATAAATGCTAGCAATCATTCCTATGTTACAACCAAAATGACATATACTTTTATTGAGCTAAATTCTGAACGAAATGAAGAAGAAACAAAGCAAAGTCTGATTTTAATGAAGAAGAGGAAAGAAAAAAGCGGGAAGAAGAAGCAAAGATACTCTCGTTTACTAGTTCACAGAGAAGAAGAAAGCGAAAACACCCTGTTTTCACTAGAATCACAAAGAAGAATACGATAATGATGACGCATATAGAATAAATATATATAAGACCTGATGGTACCACCAGAACTATTGATGAAGAGTCTGATGTCTTTCTGAGTATCTTGAGCATCGAGAAGAAGGAGCTGACTGATGATGGCATCTGCAGAGAAATCATCCAAACTACAACCGAGGAACACAATCCGTTGCCGAAGAAGAAGGCCCATCACTTCTGATTGCGAAACTAGTTTCTGAGGAGGAGAAGAAGGGGCCTGAGTTGCTTGGATAGATGAGGAAACCTTGAAATTGTCATGTGAAGAAGACCTCCTTGTTGAAGAAGAAGAAGAAGATGTGATGGGTCGTTTAGTATAAGCCAAAAAGGAGGTTTTGGATGGCATTCTGAAGGATCCATGAAAGCTTGAAGAAGAAGAAGAAGAGGAGGAGGAGGAGGAGGGGGAGGAGGATGAAGAGGGCACTAATGAGACATGGGGAGGAAGACCGAGAGAAACCATGGCTTCTCACAGACAGAGTTCTGCCTGTCGCTTCGAAGATCACATACAGACATACATATCCAAAGGAATCAATTTGCCCATCAAAGAAAACCCTATGTTTTCACAAATTCCTGCAGTGCCCCTCCTCTCACACAGAATGCATCCATCCCCGGGATTTCCTGTTATTACCAAAAAATACCCCTCTACAACCCCACCAATTCAATTAGATCATTTCTTTTATTTGGGCTGGAGTCTCAATCGATGGCCATGCAGCCGTCCGATCCCGATCGCCCATGTTCACATGAATGATGGACACAACACCATCATTGGTCTTAGAAGTAATGCATATGGATTTGCGAGATATAGATTGCTCTCAGATTAGATTCAACACCTCACCTTCTGCCCATTATGTTTTTTTATGTGGCCATTGGACTTGGCGGTCCGTAATGTATAATAACATGTGATGTGCATCAATTTGACTTCGAGTGCATAGATGAAAAATTTGCAGAGATGCCAATATTTTTTGTGCGCGCTATAATCTCCTTTGTCTGGAGACTGGTGTAGTTGTTATCAAGCTTTCGATTGTTCCTCCAAAATAGCATTTGAATAAGTGTTAGTTATTATGAGTACGACATCTCTTTGTGAGGTCAACTTTAAGAGTGAACTAGGCAACTTATTGTTAGATTAGAAGTCCAATCCATGCTCAAAGTCATTTGTCATAATATATACATATTGGACAACTTTAGCTCAAGCTTTGCAAGTCATACCATTTCTTGTTTTTTGGTAGGAAACCCAACATATACTCCCTGAGTGTGCATCTTCATAGATGCGGAGTTTTGTCTTTGTGTTGATATCGTAGGCGAAGGAGCTCATACCATTGTATACCATATTGATAGCAAGTGGGGCAATGGTGGTTGTCAAGCACTCCCAAGCTGCTAGCTTCACAAACTCTCACTTGCCTCTCTCGAAAGCTTATTATGGCTCACTGATGCCATAGTAAGCTCAAGCACTAAACACTTACACGAGTAGAGTGATTACACACAATAGAAAACTAACCCCGCTTCTAATAATCGGAGCACATGCAAATAGGAGAGAAGTGATCAGGGTTTGGCTAAACAGAGTTGAACATTGATCACTTGCTTTCACATAAATTGGTCTTGCATATGAGTGTGGTGAGCTTGGGAAGTTCTCTACATCCCCCGCCCCCTTTGAGCGAACATGAAGAAGGGCCGGGGTTTTGGCCACAACTTGTATAGGGAGGGTGGAGCTACACATGATGGACCATCAGTTGGTAGGATTGAACGGAAGGTGGTTTACGGATGGCCAGAGAACAGACCAATTGGTAGTGAACGAAGCCATTAATTAGGGTCTAAAACACGAGGCCGCCACCACCCCAGCTAGGGTGATCCTAGAGACCAAATGTCAGTCAGTAAGGTCAGGGGATGACAATCGCTCCAGTTTGCTCCCGAATACCATGAAGTGGGTTTTCTGAAGAAGATTTTATCGGTTTTCTTTTTTCCTTGGAACTTCTCATTTCGGTTCGAACGGAACTTCTCTGGGCGGGTAAAAAAGGAAGAAGAAAACCCTAATTTCACCCCACCACATATTTTTATTCCCTTCCCCGGACATTCATTCATTCCCACCAGAGAAATATGCTCCTATCTATCTATCTATCTTTCTTTCTTCATCATCGTCTTCTTTTTCTCTCTTTTCTTTCTTTTCTGATAATTCTCAGGATTTATTATCACTCTTCCATACATACATACATACATATATATATATATCTACAGATTCTTTCCATACACTCTTCTCTCTCTTCTTCCTTCGCCAAAACCCTAAATTTCTGTCCTCTCCGCTCATCGCTATGGACGCCACGATCTCCTGTGCTTCATCCCCTCAGGCATCTCTCTCTCTCTCTCTCTCTCTCTCTCTCTCTCTCTTCCGACTCTCTTTCTGAATTCCGTCTTCTCAATTCTCACTCATGAGAGAGAGAGAGAGATAGAGAGGCTCTTCTTCCTTTTTCTGAATGAGAATTAGAATTGAAAATTCAGATTCGGATACAAGAGCAAGAGAGAGAGAGAGAGAGAGAGAGAGAGGTGGTTCTTCTTATTTCATTTGTTCTAAATTTAGAATGTGCAGGGTCACCATGGAATTGCAAGAGTGTTTTCTTCTTCCTCTTCATTCTCATCCACGCCAATGCCTATGTGGAAGCCCCGGGATCCTGTCCAGATTCACGGGAGGAGGCGAAATTCGGGCGTCGTGGCTGTCGCTTCTCCCCCTAGTACTCAGGAGCGGTCCCCGGCAACGACTGGCACGGTAAGCCTCCGAGTTGCTTGCCTCTGCTTTTGATTTTTCTACCATTTGTACACTTTGTTGCTCTCAAGCCAACCTCTTCATAACAATGTTTGTTGTTTCCCTTGTACACTATATATAAAGACATTGAACATCGTTATTCACCATTAACTAATTCACAAGCTTCCAGGTCAAGGATATCGTTTTGTCTCCTTACCAACCGAATGATAAATGTCGTTTTCCTTGAAAATGAATGTTTTTTTATGTAGAATAAATGGCAAAATAAATGTTCCGGATGCTGAAAAAATGGATGTTTCATTAAACATGAATTATTGCATTTATTGTTTAATGTCACATGCCTGTTATTTCTTGCGAGAGATTAGCTATGTGATTATCCTTAACTTTAAGGTTATTGGATGTGTTTGGAGGTTTAGCATGCAAACCAACTATTCTAACATGTTTGCAGGGTCCATCAATAATGTCAGTTTTTGGCATGTTAGCATGTTATGTTATGTTTCTTCTTGTCATAATGTTCTAATTCTATTTGAATTAATAAAGAAATACTTACAGAGTTGCCAAGCTTTGGCACCGATCAGTATACTGTGCTGAATCTTCTTAACTCTCACTCTCATCTCAAGCATAATTCAATGATGGTTAATAAGGAGAAAGTGGATTATGGATATACATGTTTCACTACGCTCTAAGTTTGTTTTGCTACTTTCATTTATCTGTAAAAGTATACATCTTCAATGGATTCATGTGCTTGTGATATGTGCGGTTCTTCATGTACAGCATGGGCTAAAATATCTCGGTAAACTCCTATTGTTTCTTGGAAGGAATATTGACAGGCTTTACTTGTCTGTCTGTTATTGTATTAAACATATGACCTTTTACAAATTGTCTATCCATTTTCTCATATGAAAGATTTTTGTTTACCTATAAATGACATTATCGAATACCTTAATGGAGTATAATTTTTTGTTTCAAAAATAAAGTTGGAATGATCATGCAATAAATATTTTGATTTAAAGATATCAAATTGAGTAACGGTTTAATTTCCGGATTGGACAATGTGCAAGTGTATTTTCTCTTCTGAAGGACCACATGTAGCAAATAGGAGAGCTTACAAGTAAACTGCGAAGAATACATCATTACACATTTTTATTTCTGACTTTTTTAAATGGAATTGTAGGTGAAGAAAACAATGACAATGACAGAGAAAATACTTGCTCGGGCTAGTAAGAAGGGAAGCTTGACACCAGGTGAAAATACATGGGTCACTACAGACATTTTAATGACACATGATGTCTGTGGGCCAGGAACCATTGGGATCTTTAAAAACGAGTTTGGATCTGACGCCAAAGTAAGTGGGTTTACCTTATAGAAAATTGTTGAAATATGCCTATACTGTAACAGAACCTGAAAAAGTATGCATCATTATTCTCAAAAAGATCTATATATGCTTGTTCCAAGTTCAGCGCCTATTAAGCTCATATTTATGCATTTAAAAATTGTATGCAAGATTTTGAAGATTAGTTTAACAATACTCGGATATGAATTTGGCTAACGATAAGATTTAATTAAAATTTGACTTGCTTTCTCTTTAGTTTCTTTTTTCTAATTTGCTAATTTCAATCTAATTTTGTAATTATGAGCCCCACTGGTGACCAAGCATATATACATAAATGTTGAAATTAAAGAAAATTAATTTTTAAAAATCTGATTTTAGTTATTAGAGTTTTCCCTTTCGTTTATAACTTGGGACAGACCATTTATGAAGATTACATTCCTTGTTGTTTTATATCTGGATCAGGTTTGGGATGCTGAGAAGATTGTCATTATTCCAGATCATTACATTTTCACAGCAGATGAGCGGGCAAATAGAAATGTAGACATACTGAGAGATTTTGCACATGAGCAAAACATTAAGTACTTTTATGATATAAAAGACCTAAGCAACTTCAAGGTGTGTATTTTCTACCAAGGGTAGAGGTTAGCATCGTGTTCATTTCATAATGTGTACGTGATCACAGTTCTTCTCAATGAACAGGTAAATCCAGATTATAAGGGGGTTTGTCATGTTGCGTTGGCACAAGAAGGCCACTGCAGGCCAGGCGAGGTTTATAAGCATCCCTGCATCTGCTATTATTTGCAATGGTTTCTTCTGTCAGAATTAATTCTGAGAGCAATATTTATGTTAGGTTCTTTTTGGTACTGATTCTCATACTTGTACTGCTGGAGCGTTTGGACAATTCGCCACTGGTATTGGTAATACAGATGCAGGGTTTATAATGGGAACAGGAAAACTGCTTGTGAAGGTATATAAGAACTCGCTGTTTTTTTCACTTGTTTGTACTCAGATTTTCCTTAATATTTTGGAATTTCTTTTAGGGTACATTGTCAAAATGTTACAGACATCTGTACTCTCTCAAAGGTCACACGTTTGTATTATTATTCCAAAAATGCCAAAGTTGAACACTTCAACTATAAGTAATATGCTACTGAATAATGGAGATCTTGGCACTATGCAAGTAATGTGAATCAAGATCTGGTCATCAATTATGGTTTTGCATAAAGTAATGTGCTGCTAATTAATCTACCTTTAGTAAGTAACTTGGTTTAATTTGAGTAAGTGCCTTCCTTAAGAGATATGCTTAATAATTGTCGATTAATTAGTGATCCATTGCTTAATCATTTGATTAAGCAAAAGGTGTGGTGTTAGGCAAATATGAAAGAATGTTTGACATCTTGACAAGCACATAAAGAGACTGGTGTTTTGGAATTTTCCCGTTATATTATTTCTGTGGGAAGGAAGAACAAATGGGCAGATCTGTAGACCTTTGAATAGTTGAGAGGGATGGTGGATAGAAGGTTTCCTGAAAGTGCTGGAATTTGAGGCCCTTAAGCTATATTCTAGTCTTTGGAAAGAGTTAACTTGAGAGTTTTTGGGAAGTTTTAAGTATCTTACCTTTTTCTTTGTCGTTACCTTTGAGAAGACAACATTAACAACTGCTATCTTTGATAAGGTTTCACTCATTTTGGTCTTTTAGAGATGCATCACACAACTGTCGATAAGTCTCATTCAGTGTCTACTATCATGGTGGAGTTTTTATTTACTTAGTAGGTCATGTTGTATGTTATGGTACATCTTACAAATATTGTTGAGATATCATATGGTATCACAATAGTAACAGTTTCGGGTCTCATTGGCTGTATTGGTTTCTTTATAATCATCAATATAATATTTCTTTTTCTATATCATATCACGCAGACACCTTACCAGATGAACACACTGAGACTTCTTATTGTTGAGTTTGAGGATTAAGCTAAAGGACTGCTAATTTTCCAGGTTCCTCCAACACTGAAATTTATTTTGGATGGAGAGATGCCTAAGTATTTGCAGGCAAAGGATTTAATTTTGCAGGTTTGCCACAATTTTTGCATTGGCATGCTCTCTTTCCTTAACATGCTGATTACTTCTGTTAGTCCAAGCGTGAAAGATAACAATATATTGTACTCGTTGTTGTGTCTTAGTATTTCTTCCTCTTTCTCTTTTATGAAAATTGCAGATAATTGGTGAAATATCAGTTTCAGGTGCTACATACAAGGCAATGGAGTTCTCTGGGTCTGTTGTAGACAATATGACGGTAAGCTTGTATAGTTCATCCATCCCCATTTATGAGCGTCAAAGTTGTGTGCATTGGTTAAGTTCATTCACTTAAAGATAAATAGGTGCATAGAGTTGTTTTATAGTGTTTTTCTTCAAGATTTTGTTAGTACTGTTGATTCAGAGATTTTCTGGCTATACAATTCAGATGGAAGATCGAATGACCCTTTGTAACATGGTTGTTGAAGCGGGTGGGAAGAATGGTGTAATTGCTGCTGATCAAGTTACTTTTAACTATCTTGAGGTCTGTATTATAAAAGGACTTCCAGGAAACATGCACATGACTGAGGTCTACATTAAACATCAAATTCCTAAAACATTGAGGCAATCATTATAAAATACATTACTGAAACACACCCAAAACTTGAGGTTTATTATCTTTAGAGTTAGGTGTTGAGACAATTTTGTTGCATTTTCTGTACTACTAATACACAGCTCTGTTTTCTTGTCTGAAACTTACTGAAACATCACATTATTTGTTGATCTTGTCTGAATACATGTGACATTCAGGGAAAGAATTCCCAACCATTTGAGCCTGTGTATAGTGATGCTGCTGCAAGGTAATTATATGGCTAAACATCTTCCATGGGATCATTAACTGAAAAGTTAGTATTTCACTGAAGTATCTTAATCTGATATGTAAATCCAGCTTTATCGAAGAGTACAAATTCAATGTTTCCAAGCTAGAGCCTGTTGTTGCTAAGGTATACTTGCTTGTGGGTGATATTGTTTGTGGGAGAAACACTATTTAAGCTCATTGTGTAGTAAATTTTGTTCTATGTTGCTGACAGCCTCATTCTCCAGATAACCGAGCTCTAGCAAGAGAGTGCAAAGATACAAAGATTGACAGAGTATATATTGGTTCATGCACAGGTGGAAAGACTGAAGACTTCCTGGCAGCAGCCAAGTTATTGCATGCCGCTGTATGTATTTATAACATTACCATTATTGATCATTTCCTTGGTTCTTCTGTACTTGTGTAATATGTGTATTGACCCATCATACTTTGATCACAGGGCCAGTCAGTGAAGGTGCCAACATTTTTGGTCCCTGCTACCCAGAAGGTGTGTGTGTGTCAATAATGCTTCTTTGTCAGTATATTTATCCTTGAAAAGATGATAATTATAGAGACACTAGCAACAATCCCTGATAATTCGTGACCTAGAAATAGAAGCAGAGGAAAAGGTAATCTTAATGAAACGAATCAATGCTTGTTGTGGAAATTATATGTACACATAATTGTTACTCACATGAACCTCTCTGCCCCAGAAGATGTGTCGAGAATACTTCTTTGTCAGTACATATCTTCTATATATATATATGTATATATATGTCCTTCAAAAGATGATAATTCTAGAGACACTGGCAGCAATCTCTTATAATTCATGAACTAGGAATAGCAACAGGGGTAAGGTATCTTGAATGTAATGAATCAATGGCAATTATGGAAATAGTGTGTACACAGTGCTAACTACATGAAAACTTCTGCTCTCTCAGCATAGCTCGGGAACTCTTGGCTGTGGATTCTAGGATTCTAAATTGTGGTCTGTAAGCAAGCACCTTGGCGGACAACTGTCATGCGCCATAAAACTTTGATCTCTAAGAGAGACGAAGATTAGTTCAGATTATATTTTTTCTATAAAAATATGGACTATTTCTTGATTTGCGTGTGCCATTCTAAAAATAGAAAAAGCGAAAGCTGAAATGGAAAATCAAGCTAAAATCTTAATTTCCAGTTTGGATCTTCCGTGGGTTTAGTTGTGGTCAAGGAGACGAGCAAAGAGCATTCTTAGTGTTGTGCATGATGTCCTCATTAGGAGTTTTTGCAAGCTAGTACAGTCTTTTGTGAATTTTCTGGAAATCAGTGTGATGGCATTCCTCAGTCTCTCTGGCATTATCCAGCTATCCGTAGTAATTTTCCCAAATATTGAGTATAATTTTGTTGCAATAGTACTCAAAACTTAGAGCTGTGTTGGGCTGTTCTCAATTTCATGTCTGGGGCTTCTGATTTAGCTGATCAAAACATGGATTCGTGTCCCCTTGCTTTTCCTCCATGCACTATCCAATTATTCTTAACCATTTGATCTTGCAAAGCATTTCCGGATGTCTTGGACCCAGCTGGATAAAAGGAATTTGCTTTTACGAATTTTCCCATGCAGCATTTGGGAGGCAATTTCAGAGCATTAACTTTCAATATGTATGTACCTGTAAACTCTTTGAAGGGCATACAACTCTATTTTCCTTCTTCTAGTTTCTAGAAGCATTACAGAGTACAGGAGTGTCCTCTAAAACCATATATGATGGTATAGAAATTCCTAATGTATTTTCTGTATCCCTTGCAAAAATACTACCTCTCCAAGCCTTACTATTTGATCGATGCACCTCTCATGCATTAAACACTATTGATGTAGAGGTTGCACCACACATGCATAAAATACTATAGCTGTAATATCGTATCTTTAAGTCGTGGTCAAGTGGCACATGTTCTTAAATTCATAGTATTTCCACGTGTGGTGGCTAGGTGTGTTAACTCCATGGTATTTGAAACAATGAGGTGACAGTGCTAAAGAAGGCTGTGATGGTTATTTGCTGATGAGGTTTTGTGGCTGTATTGTTCTTCAATAACGTTTTCCTATTTCTCTTGATTTCTAGTGAGAACAATCCCAATCATCCTTGGTCTTTGTATTCCATTACCAAGAAAAGTGGGCCAAAGCCTTGTTTGAAGAGGCAGTGAGTGTTATTTTCATAAAAAATAGCCTCTCATTTCATAAAAACAGGACAATTGCAAACATAGTGCTCCTTTGCTTCCACATCACAATGGCACAATTGGCAGATCATCCTGCGAGGAATGTAAAAGGAGGGAGTCCTAGAGGGGTTGTCTTCCTATGAAGCAATATTGTGGGGATGGTGTGCATTTTTTCCTTATTTAATCTAATGGTATCAATTTGAATTAGTATATTCTTTTCCACCACAGTCATGTCCAAGTGTGAATAAAGAAAAAGGTTTTTTATTTACTAAATTAATTTGGATGTACCTTCTAGAGAAAAATGATTGTCTTCAAGTATATGGTTGTGGAAAACGAGGCTTCCTGCTATGGGGAAAAGGGGAATTGACAGTCTCCAGTCATTGAAAACAATGTGATCTGTTTTTTGGAACAAAGTTGGAAAGAAAGTTTGTGTTGGCTCTTTTTTCTGTTTCCACAAGATGGATATGATGTAGGAGTGCAATCCAAAATATCGCATATGTTTCACAGAGTGTATGCATATTATACCTACACATGTGGGCACGCACGCACAAGATTGCCGTATATATACACAGTTTCTCTTGCCAGGTCTGGATGGATGTGTACACGATGCCAGTACCAGGAGCTGATGGCAAGACATGTGCTGAGGTTTTTGAAGCAGCTGGTTGTGAGACCCCGGCCAGTCCATCATGTGCAGCTTGTTTAGGTGGCCCAAGAGATACTTATGCACGCATGAATGAACCTCAGGTGAATATTCAAAGTTTATTTTCATTAGCTAAATATTTAGCATTTGAAGGATGAAATTTCTATTTTTGGTCATAGGATTTCATAATGGGGTTTGAACAACAATTTTGTCTACAAAGAATAGAATTGACGTTCAATATACTTTTTTGTTAAATGTGTAGCATGTACAACTGATATGAATCTAGTTCTTAGGGTGTTAATGTGTTTTGTATTACAGGTTTGTGTGTCTACAACGAATAGGAACTTCCCAGGAAGAATGGGTCATAAAGAGTCTCAAGTTTATCTTGCATCTCCTTATACTGCTGCAGCATCAGCCTTGAAGGGCTATGTGACTGATCCTCGGGAGTTCTTGTGATTTTCCTACACATGGCTTTATAGCTTACATTCCAACTTGACTTAATATGGTTTGTAACTCCGTGCGATCTGTTTATGTTGAGGTTCATGAATTCTATTATATTTACTTTTTTGTTCAATTATATGTGATCAACTCAGGCTTCCGTTTCTCAAGGGTTTCTAAATAAGTTCTTACCCAAGTGATCGTGCTAAGCTGTACTAAATTCTATAAATCATTGAATCTCCATGTACCACCACAAGTAGTCAATACGGTGAAGATAAGTGGCAGGAGGCAATAAACAAGTGCATAATTCACTTTTTATTGTGTTGTCGTGGCTATTTCTTTTTAAAAAGGTTACATTTTGAATCCTTGATTTTGTAATCAATGAAAATGGTGAGTTCCATCCTATTTTCTGTGGGGTTTGAAATTCCACTCTTCTTTTTAACATTGATATCTGCATGGGGATCCATACCTTTGTGGCGAGGCAAGTTCTTCATTGTAGTTTATCGAACCTAGTGTTACTTACACTGTCCTTTTGAGAAAGACATGGATCATGGTAAATCATCACCTTTCACCGTCTTTTCCACAGTGAACATATTCTCACCAACTATAGTTGGGCCCTAGTTTGAGTCCATTGATCATGGTGAGTGAATTTTCTGACCTCTCATTTGTAAGTTGAATTGCTATCTCCTAATTCTCTCAGCTAATTATCAAACTACTAAACAAGAAGTAATATGTATGTCATTGCTATGCATTTGGGTAATCTTTGATTATCATGAATCTTGAATGTGTTGAGATATGGGAACTTCCATAGTTTCGTAAGGGCATCTCAAATGTTGATGCATGCTCTTTCATTCTTCTTTTTGGCTTTCCGTTTTTCTGCCCTTTTAGTGTTGTAGAAGGAAAATGTATAGGCTCCTTGGTTTCTACATGCCATTCAACAAGTGTTTGTTCCACAATGGTCATTGTTTGAAGGTGAAGGTGAAGGTGAAGGTGAAGCTATTGGTTTGTGATTGGGTCAGCTAAGTCTATTGTTCGTTGATAGACAAACAATGACATTAATGCAAAAAATACATTAGGGATTAATTAAGGATATTATAGGAATGCTTGGAAGTAATTTGAATAAAAAATTTGTGGCTAAAAAATTATGTTATTTGATCAATGCATGATTTGCTTGGCCATTTGGTTTTTCCCATGCTTTGACCTATGTATTATGATGCAACTGATCTTAATTCCAACTTTTTGTCAAAAATTTGCACATAATGCCTTGATCACCCTAGCTATATGAAAACTCCAACTTCATAGATAAATGTATGCGAGAATTATATATATACAGATAGATAGATGTATGTATGTATGTATGTATGTATATTATATTGGCACAACTATCTTGGTTGGCATTACATGCATGATTTGTTTCTATCCTATTTGCTAAACAACTCTTTGATGTGGATTGTCATCACTACAATCCCCAAAAGCACCTGCTAGGATAGTATGGATACATCATCAAAGCCAATAGGTAGCATATGGTAGACATCAAATTTCAACAAACGATAAGAGTGGAATGTCATAAAAGTTCGTGGTGAGCAAGTGAGACAAGTGCTAATTGTATTGTGTTGTAAGTGATACAACCATTGGCATAGTAGATTGTCAAGGTTTGGCTTCATATTACTTAGTTGATAATCCACTTGATTGTTTATCAACAACCAATCAATATTGTGCTTTTGAAGACATCCCACTGCTTGGTCCGAATTGTTGTTATACATTATGCTACAAAAGCTTAATATTAATGACATTGTAGATAAGTTGCCATTGATTCGTTATGATCTTTTCTCCCAGGAGAGCTCTGTGCATTTCACTGTTGTGGCCAGCAATTGATATGGATGTTGGGTTCAATTGAACTACATACCTCATGAAAGATATGGACGGGTTACCAAGAATGTGTTGAGACGGAGATATTCTACCATTCCCTACTTGTTGGCTTTGAAGAAGAAGAAGAAGAAGAAGAAGTGACACGAGCCGGACATCATAAAAGAAGGGTAGAGGAGCCCGGACATTGTAAAAGTTTTTTGATGGTCACAAAAAAGAGTGTTTTGTTTGGACCTCAAGTTTCCCATGGACTACACACAAACACACACCGCCCCCCCCCCCCCCCCCCCCCCATATCATATATGTACAGAGTCTTCTTCTTCTTCTTCTTCTTCTTCTTCTTCAGACAACTGTCTCTCAAGCTTCCATGGCTTCTTCAGCAGTATCATCATCTTCATCACCAACTCACACACTGCACATTTCTTCTTCTTCTTCTTCCTCCTCCTCCTCTTCTCTGTTGTTGCTGTTGTTGCAGAATGGCGCCCCCGCCAAAACCTATTGTCGACCCTTCCCTTCTTCTTCTCTCGCCTTTCGCCCCCTCTTCCTTAAATCTCCCCAATCCCTCAGAAGACGAAGCAGGAGCAGCGCTGTGGTCATCTCTTACGCGAGCTCCAATGGAAGCTTCAATGATCTCGCCTCTCGCTTCGTAGAATCCTCGCGGAGAAGCATTGAATCTTCGTGGAATCGGACCGTCGAGTTCTTCGAAGCGCAGAACATTGAGGAGAAGATGAAACGGAGCTTCTCTGCTGCAAACCAGAAATTCGAAGAGATGACTTTCGATGCACGAAGAAGTGCGGAGGATTTGGACAGGAGGTTTCGGGCTTCAGAACGAGCAAAGGAAGTCGCGGATTTTGCTTCACAACAAATGAAGAATGTTGATCAGCAGTTTGGTTTGGTCCAGAAGTTCAGGAATGTCTCTGCCGATTTCCAGCGCAACTGGCCCACGGTATGATGTACATACACATACAAATATGGTTACCACATTCCTGCTTTTGTTGATGAGCTTTCAAATGGTCCAAATTTTGTTACAAATAGAAGTGTTTTATCTTTATAATTTCTAATTTGTAGTTGCACTTTATCCTTTGTTGTTAACCTTAATGGTTTAATTTTGTTTTGCAATTGTGTAATTTTGCATGTTTCTATTGATGAAGCACCCATGGTATGTAAAGTATGAACCCTTTTCACACCATTGCTTGTGTTGCCAAAAATATATTCTTTATGGATAGAACATCCAAAAATATATTAAATTCACTATCTTGCACTTTGCTGCTTTTTTTTCATGAGCTATAAAATTGTCAAATTTAGGTCACAATTATATTCGAGTTCTGTTCTTTTACTTTATCATTTGTCTTTAAGACTTACAGTTTACTTCTTTTGATGATGAGCCATGTGATGATCATTTTTTTGGTTGCAGTAGTGCATTAGCTTTCACCATTCTTGAGTAGGTTGATGTGTTATATGAACAGTGGCTAAAAATTAGAAGATTTAAGATTCAACTGTTGGATAAAATGTATCTACGAACTCCTCATGTCAGATTTTCATAATTTAGAAATTTATGATATTTTTTGTTAGCCGTTTAGCACACTCAGGTGTGCATAACTGACACTGCAAGAAAGCTATTTTATAAATTATTTCTCTTGTTATGAATGAATATAGTCTATTAGGTGTTTAGAAGTTTTAGGTTTTTATTCTTTGATGCATGTTTTTAACTTCTTTCAGCCCTCTCTCACCCTCCCCCTTTCTTAATTTATGAGTGAAAGCTAAAAAATAGTGGTCAAGTATGATTGTTTGTGAGCCTGAAAATTTGTAAAGCTCAATTTCATGTAATCAATGTATGATTGATGCTACATGACTTATAACTGTGTCATGTTTTGACAGTATCGAAGACAGTTGAATGAATTTCAACAGACATCAATTGGTCAAACTCTTATTGTAAGTTTTGATTTTCCTTTTGAATTACGTCGGTTTTGATGACAATGGATATGCTTGTGTTGGTGAGAGTGAACAGTACTTTTTGATTGTCTCTAGAAGTCATCCATAGAAGCCTTTAAGGTTCTCTTTTGAGCTAAACTTCGATTGCGGTTTATTCAAGCCCAACATCCTGCGAATGAAAATTTCATATGTTACCGTGGGTTATTCAAATTGACAAGTTGCATTAGCAGTTCTTGAAAGTCAGTAAAACCTTGTGGGAATTCCTGAAAATTATGCCTGATGTACTCTTGGTCATAAGGCATTCCAAAGTTGCATGTTCTTCTGTTTCTGGTAGGTTGAGGTGGTGTAGCTCACATATTCTTGATTTCTGCTCAATATTTGCAATATGTGTATGCATGTGTGCATCAATGCGACGACATGCCTCACTGGCATTTGCACGGAGAAGAGAAAATGAAACAAAATTGGAGCAGGGTGATTGCTCTTATCTGTTAAATGTCATGGGGATAAAGAGTGGTTGGCTGCGTCTCATCATTTCCTTGTAGATGTCCCAACATGCCGGGATTACGAGAGTGGAGTAATACTGCAATTTTCTATTCTTGGCATCCTTGTTCCATTTGACTCAGATGACATCTATATCATGCTTCAATTTCTGTCGTGAGGATGTCTTTGGTGTGTAGCTCAAGTAGTGTTGCCACATGCTAGCTCACCTACTTGTGAAATGTCATGGGGTTGGAGAGTGATTGGATACGCCTCACATTTCCTTTGTGGGTCATAATCTTTTATCTTGTGGATATGGCATATAGAAACTAAAGATTGTTGGACATAATTTTGCTGTTTGGTGAACCTTGTTTTTTACAAACTCTACCTCAATGCTCCTGACATGCTCAAGACAAACTGAGGACATGTTTGTTTCTTTCTCATCCTGTTTTAACTCATGCATCTATGCTACTTACCATGAGATAGTTTTAGCTCAGTTTGAATGTGTTACTTATCATGAGATAACAATGATATATTGGGCCATATTATTCATGCAATCATGTATATTTACATTTTCCCATATGATGGGATGTATTCAGCATATTTGAAACATTGGCCGGTTAAATGATAACGTTGCATTTGCATGTTCTTTGATGTTCTCCACTTGTTTCAAATTTGGGTTCGATTATATTTGAGAAAAATCTTTCTGCAACTAGGAATCATTGTTGCTCAGTAACAAGGAGGGGAACTTTGATACAGATGTTGGCAGAATCACATGTTTATGTATAAGAAACAGAAATAAGCACCAAATAGTTATGAATTTCAAAAATATGTATGCTTGCATGGGTTTTTTGCTTCCTTAATGGATTGCACAATACAAGAGAAGGAGACGAGTTTCAGAGGCGTATTGATAATGGGGAACAGGTGCCCTATTTATAGAGCCTAATTATGAAGAAAAATATTCACAAAATTAAGATGCCATGGCTGAAATCAATGGTTTCATGTCTGGCTGATTGGGAAAAATGACTGGCAAGACATGGTTGCTTAACTTAGCTGATGCTATAACATAAATTCTCATACACATGTACTACGGAGCACATATTGAAGAGTTACCATCTGTGAGCAAAACAATCATATCAATAGACCAAGGCGAGGGGTTGGCCATGGGCCCATGACTTCAACATCCAAAGGCAAAATGCTGCAAATCCTAGGTCAATGTTATGGATAGTACTGATGCTGGTTTGCTTTGCTGGTAAGGTCAATCTCCAAATGACACAGGTTTCTAAGTTTCTTACGAAATCAATCATGTGTTTCCAACTTAGAAGAATGAGAATCTGTGGCACATTGTTGGTCAAGTTGAAAATATCCATGCATGCAATGATTATGCACACCCGAAAGGAGCGGCACTAGGCCTTGTTGTGATGTTGTAAGTGAAATATCTCTAGAACTAGGAATGGTGCTCAGAATATTTGATTAAAAGATGATAGTGGAAGCATGCCACAGAGTAAAGACGACTGCATCACAGGGAAAACAAGTGTAGTGTCGTATTATTGTATAGGAAATTGGAACATTCCTCAAGTGAGGTTGAGTTATACAAAATATTTAGTAGCCTATGTTGAAGGGTGAATATCTGCATACAGTGGAAGGAATGTGCAAGTAACTTAGAATTGTGTCCCTCTATCCTCTCTTCTCAGAATGTGCTGAGAAAACTGGCCTCATCAATATAGAGGCCAAATAGATAAAGTGAACAGATCTGTTTTGCCCTAGTCCTGGAATATCCATATCCTAATGGTACTGTCTGGTGTTAACTGAATGATAAATCACAGTGATTCCCTATTATCTTTGTCCGGACTTCTAAGCCTTGTAATTTGTGTACTTCAAGAGCTTTACAGAAATCCACAAAGCTGTGCTCTGCCTCCTCTAGAATGGCCTTGAGATTATGTGGAGAATCTCTTCCAAAATCTCTAGAAGGTGATCTTTAAACTGGAGTATGGGTTCAATCCTACTTTGCACATGGCTTTATAAAACATTAGATCTAAGATCTCTGTAATCATATACATCTCTTGTGCGTACAAAGTTCTTCACTGAAAATATAGACATCTTTTGCTGGATGACATTAAGGTATCTGTAATATTGAAGGAGAAACAACGGAAGGAAGAAAACTATACGAATGTCTACTAGAGGCCAAAAATGGGTCTTAGAGATAAAATCATCACTGTCCTGGGTAACCAAGAAAATTTCAAAATACATGACTATCAACCTAACTTAGAAATTGAACTAAAAATGAGATAGGGAGAAGGGCAGTGGTCCTGCTTCTTTATACTGCACCAAGGAAACTTGCGACCATAATCAAGGGTGTAGCATGCTGCTGCTGGGGTTTTGGCAAACTGGAACAAGTAGGATTTGTATGTGGTGGTTGTCTTTCACCTTCTGCAATCTTGGGGTTGTTGGTATAATTGGCCTATTTGGACTATGTTTATCTTTGATTTGCATTGTGAAGTGCTGAGTCATATCAGCCATTTGAGAGGTCTCCTTGACTGGCAGTTCAGCACCATAGTCTATGCAGGTCTTATTACCAAGGATTGACTACTTGGCATTGAGACATCTCTTCAGTCTTTTTGTCAGACATGTAGTTGTTTTGTCCAACATAGTTATTAACAGGATTATCCATACAGAAGAAACAAAGACAGAGGGCCAGAGGGCCCCTAGGATGCTCAACCCTTACATTCAACAAGATCATATATTAGATTAGTGAATGCCTAGTTTATGAGTTAATAAGCTGAGATAATGCTCATTCACCGAAATGTCCATTGCGGCATTAAGAAGCAACTGTAATGCATTCCATATTTTAAACCATTTTTCCACATCTTGCCTGCATCCACAAAGATAGATAGATAGATAGTTAGAGAGAGAGAGAGAGAGAGAGAGAGAGAGAGAGCCCTTTCAGATGAATTGAAGAAAGAGATGGAGACAGAGAGATTGATTATATTTGGGATATTTTGCAGACTATTTTCTTTCTGTGGTTCCTTCTGTCTGGATGGTTTTTCCAAATCCTTTTCTTCTCCATATGGGTTCTTCCTTTTGCGGCTCCATTCGTTATCAACTCTCTTACAAAAAACATGGTCATACAGGTATGCCCCATTTCTATGCCTGGGATAATGATATCTATATGAAAGATGCAGTAATCATACATTTAGTTTACTCATGGAAGATATATTCTCATGGGTATTTGATGCAGGGTTCTTGTCCATCGTGTAAAAGACCATTTGTTGGTGTCCGTAGTCAAACAGTTACATGCAATTATTGCAGATCTGTGGTTTGGCAGCCAAGGCAAGACTTTTCTAAAGTTGATTCTGATCCGTCAATCATTGATGTAGATATTGAATAGAATATCTCAAGGGTATTCTATCCATGCTTCCTCAACACATGAGAGTGAGTTTATATTTGTTGTAAAGATGGTTGAAGTAATGCTAGTAAAATATAGATTTCTTAAAATTTTCTTTAGCTTTCATTGTTCATTAGATAGTGGATGTTTTTATGTATAGTCACAAGTACGGAGAGTGTAAAACCTTATTCCCTGTTAAAGCTGATAAATTTTGGAATTGATAAAATATGCAAATAATTCATGTCCTTTGAAGTACAGTTTCTCTTGATATTGATCTTGGAATTGATAAAATCTACAAATAATTCATGTCCTTGGAAGTATACCATCATGATCTTGATAATGACTACGTTATATGACCTTCATGAGGACCTTGTTACATGTGCAAGTGTCGTGTTATTGGTCAATAACACCATCAGAATTATTCTATTCACATTAGTAGTTAGGTGTTGCGCTCAATTTGCTAGATACATTAAGTGTGCTTTAAGCCTTGTTTGATGTTCAAAGTATCTATCGCATGATAAGTGTTGGATGTGAATAAGATCTCATAACGATTTCATTTAGGAGTTTACGTGTGAAATATTTATGAAATGTTCTCGTCACTATTGAGAGAATTGTTGTGCAAGTTTACACATTTAGGGCATACCTCTCATATCAAGGAATACAACATCAAACTACATGCCCATATACACAAGAACAAAATGGAGTAGCAGAGACGAAGAATAGACATCTTCTAGAGGTAACGATCTCTATGAATGTCCTGAAGCAGTTGTGGGGATAGGTAGTTTTGACGGTTGCCACATTGATCAATAGAATGCCCTCTAGAGTATGGAGTGGAAGTCTCCATGTGAGTTTATTGTGAAATATTTATGATAGGTTCTCCCAATCATAGCTAATGGTAAACACATTTTCCAAGAAAGCGAGGCAATGAGATTGGATAATTCTCATAAACAAATATCCCTGTACGTTTTTCTTTAATGGGCACTTTCCTTCCCTAAGAGTAGGTTGCAATTTTCTCTCAAGCAAGTCTTAATTATGTAGAGGTAAAGAACAATTGTATGTCTCGTGAATTTTTATGATTTCTTAGTGAGGAAATCTTGTCTTGTGTATTATGTTAATCCAATCATACAAACGTACCAATTAAGTCCAACATATATGGAAGTTGCCACATGTGGTAAAGTGTATAGTTTCCAATAGAACACTTGAGCAAATGTCTCCTTGGTGGTTGTTTGATACTTCTTAGCATATATTGTTGCTTAGGTTTGTATGGTAATTTCTTACATAGATTGATGCCTATGTTTGTTAGTTTAGCGTTTGATTAATTCATGGAATGTAGCTGCTCCCCTTGTGCATAGGTGTCTTGGGTTATTTCAATTTTCTTTTTATCATGTTCATTCAAAGACTATTGAAAAATGGAAGCATCATGTTAATGCCAAGAGTGTCTAATCCACAACATGAACATACTCCATAATTTAGTTTTCTTAAGGGATATTGAACCTGAAACATCATGTCCTAATGATGTTAATAGGAGTTAACTTCCTCCATAGCATGCCTCCCTCTCTTCCAATGCTAGCATAATCAAATAAACTTTCAAAATAGTGAATTATTTTAGGAATGCCACAACACCATATCGAGGAAAGTGAGGTATTTGGAAACAACTGCATTGGGTCGTTCTAAGCTTTACAATAATGATAGGGAATGCAATAGATTTGTTGACTATCTAGATGCATGCATTACTATTTTGCAAGTAAGTTCTTGGATTTTGTGGTTTTTAACTTGTGAGATGAAGTCGATGATCATCTTACATTGACATGTATGGATGGAGAGATTTAAATGGTCGAGAAGAGCTACACATTGGCTACACATTGGCAAGGGATAAACTAACATGATTGAGTGAGGGAGCATAGTCATATAATTAATTATACATAATATTAAGAACAAGGTCCATGTCATCATCCGCTTGATAGATGTTGAGAAACATTGGCATAAAAAAAAAAATTTGACTAAGGGTCATTGTGAGTAACAAGAACCAGGACCAAAAGGTGTTGATCGACCATATCCTTCGACAGGAGCTGCAGCGATTCCTCGTTGATTGAGCAAGCACCGAAAATGGCGTAGTCGAGGCATTGCATCTCTTGGATCTAAGGCAATCCGATCCAAGCTACTCCATAACCGTTCTACAGGTTGTAATGAGTGTATCAGAAATCCTAAATTTTGCATTAACATCTAACTAACCATACGGGGGCATGTTTTCTTGCATCTAACTAACAATTTCACATTCACAATTCATTTAATATAACCTACTATGTGTGTAGGCTCCCACATACTTATACTAAAAATTTAGTATATGAGATGTTTTTCAAGGTTTTGTATCAATTGTAAATGGGAAATTGGCTACAACATTAATTAATCTCAAGAAATTGATATGGCTCGTACAAATAAGGAAAAATGTCACATACCTGCAGTAGCTGCGGCGCGGGGCCATATAGTCTGCTCGATGTCAGAAGGGTCAACTGTTTCACCCCACATGCACACCTCCCCACCCAACACAAGGTTTTGTTCATTGACATCAGTAATGTTGGTCAAGGGCTCATTCATGTAAAATGTTGGCCATGTGACATCTAAGTGATCCAAGTACCAAACATTTTGGTCGCTCACAATGCACTTAAAACCTGCCTTTACCACCTTGGGGGCTATTCCGGATTGTAACCTACATGCATTAAATTGCCACATGACATATTTGACATGTCTTTTTTTATAAAGAGCGTCAGATAAGATTTGTTTCACATTATGTTGATGGATATATCATTACTTCTTTGTTTGTTTGGGTTGAAGTTACCTAAATTATTTCAAATAACTATAGTGTCTACTCTAATCTTTATCTAACCGTTAGTAATGTTCCATTGCCAATACCTTATCAATCACAATTTAGGTTAAACGTCTTGTTTGAAATAAATTTCATGTTTTTTCTCACTTACAATTCATAGTGCCATACCTCATTTAGTAATGTGTGTACAACCGAGTGTTTTTTCTCGTTGCCAAAATGGGGGTGGTCGATAAGCTTTTTTTTTCTATTTTTTCCAATATGCCAATATCAAGATCATCTAAGAAAATGATAGATAATAGTGGCATTGATTGCCACAGTTGGTAAAGCATTGTACTCTGGTATCTACTCCCAACTTAAGGTTTAAGCATGAAAAAACATCCTCAACTCAAGTGCATTGTGTACCCATACACACTTTTTTGCCCGACAAGCATATGCTTGAGTTAAATAGTTTGTGCAATGCATGAATTGTTGAAACAAACCTCAAACAAATTATCTAAATCTAGCACTTCTGGGAATCGCGCGCCCTAAACCCTAAACCCCCTACATGCTTTTTAACCATGAAAGTATGCTCCTTTCCCATAGCTAAAGGAAATTGTTGCCATTGTGTTGTGTGTTGTATGTTTAAGTGTTGATCTTACCAGTTCTGGATCACGGTCTTCTTGTTCAGTTGATCACCAAATCTATCAAATGGCTCTTCCCTAATACAATTACAAACCAAATTTCATATTAATTCAAAAAAAGAAGGCGAAAAAAGCAGATGTGTACGTGTTTGCGAATATTTACTTGTTTTTAGGAAATAAGAAGAGAAAATAAAATAAAAGCAAATTAAAAATAAATAAAGTACAATGCAAGTATAAATAAATAAAATGAAGTAACAAAATTAAGAAATTAAAATAGAAATTATGAGAAGAGGAAATAGATTAAAACTTAGAATAAATAAAATAGAATATAAACATTTAAACAAATTTAATTAACTTTTACCAATTAATAGGAATAAATCCATGTGACAAGCTTATGGCCTCAGCTCGAACCACAAAGCTTTTGTAAGCGTCGAATGCTGTCAAGTTGTTCTTGTTGAGCCTAGTAAATGACTGACTCATTAGGAAGATACACATATTCAAAAAAAATGTGTGTAGAATAAAAAAAACTAACTAGTAAAATAAATGAAAAGCTACAAAGAATGTTGAAAAACATTTATAAAAACAAAAACCAAAAAAAGATTAACAAATAACAAAGCACATATAACATATATAATGTTGTTGGGAGAGACATTTACCAGCTCCTAATCCTTGGTGTGCTTGTCCAACAAGCTTCATCATCATCATCATGAATATATACATATAGCACAAATTTAGTGAAGAGCAAAATATAACAACAACAAAAAACAAGATTAAATATCAACCTAAAAAACAAGTGGAAAAAAAACTTAAGGTCATGCAATTCTATAAACTAAATAGTAGCCAAAACATATGAGCATCTATGTGCATGTGCCATCTATGTGTTTTGGCTAGTAATACACACACATACACACACACACACAATATTGTGTAAAATCGGAAAGGGGATTTGCTAGTTGGTGTATGAGAATCAACAACTCACATGTGTTAACTTCGTCACCGCCCATGTGCACAAACCCAAACTTGAAGATTTTAGCAAAATCTGCATAGGAAATGTCGATCCGATCATATGGATAAGTATGTGCATGCAGTGCATTAAGGATGTTGTTATAGATTGTGATCATGTATGCCAACGAGGTGCAATATGATGAGTCAATCTGAATGCCAATATGTGCATGTGATTGTATATGCTAGTAGTATGTCCATATGTATTGTATATGCTAGTAGTATGTGCATGTGATTGTATATGTTAGGAGTATGTGCATACTATGTATTGTATGCATGCCAGTACATGTATGTACATATGTGCCAGTACTGGCATGTGTATGTGTGCTATTTATATGTATGTATGTGTGTGTATGTGTATGTATGTATGTATGTATGTGAAAGCATGTGTGACCAGAGAGTATGCCATCGATGACATGAAATGTGAAGTTCCTGGACACATCCAATGGTTGTGTGCAGTTGACAGAAGGCCACAACTTTGGATATCCAACTCCCCTGCAATAATATTATCACATCCCTAAGTATAAGACTTATCCCTTCTTAACCTAAATTTAACCTCCTAATCATATATATAGAACTCACCAAGAAGCAGCATGGCCAGGAACATCGATCTCTGGCAAAACATGGATGCCCCTTCTCCTTGCATACCTTGCAATGCCCATTCATAGGAAAAAAAAGATTGTTATACAATTACTGACATGTATGTATGCATGTATTTGAGTAGGTTCTGTATGCATATACATAGGTATGTGTGTGTATGTTATGAATATTCAGAATTGTATGTGTGTGTGTGTGTGTGTGTATGTATTTATGTATGTATGTATGTTATGTATATTGTATTTATGAATGTATTTATGTATGCATGTATGTTATGTATATTGTATTTATGTATTTGTGTGTGTATGTATGTATGTAGTTATGTATATTGTATTTATGTATGTATGTATGTGTGTGTGTGTGTGTATGTTATGAGTATTCAAAATTGTATGTGTGTGTGTGTGTGTGTATGTATGTATGTATGTATGTATGTATGTATGTATGTATGTATGTGTGTGTGTGTATGTATGTTATGTATATTTTATGTATGTATGTATTTGTGTAAGTTATGCATGTACTATTGTATATATATCGATGTGTGTATGTTATGTATGTATGTATGTATGTATGTAAGGTGGATCTTTCTTACTCTACTATGTCTTTGGCATCCTCGATTGTGTAGCGCTCGTGGATTGAGTATGAACCGTCTGATAATTTGGGGAAGGAGGGTATCTCCAATGCGAACGATTGTGTGTCGACAATGTGCCAATGGAACACATTCTAAAGTTACATCCAAATGAAATGTATTTATACAAAACAAGTCAGGATGCAGATAATATACATAATCTTTAAACATGAAAATTAACCTATAATGAAATGATCATTCATGAATGTTTTTGTTTACTTTGATCAAACATGAGACAACTCGATTTGACTTAGGTTTTTGCCATTTATAATCATATGAGACTCCGAACATAGAACAAAAAAGCATATCTATACTCACAAGCTTGGCATATGACATTGCATCGAGGACCTTCTTAATGGTTCGGATGGGTTGATAATGCCGCGCAGTATCTTTCATGAATTTCACAAACATAAGTTTTAATCCACATAATCTATGGTTTTGGTTATGTCAATGTTAAACAAAGCTGACAATGCAATAACTTCTTCCATGTTGTTTCTGAGGGACTATGTTTATGCATAATACCCTCCCTACAATGATTGTATTAACATGATGACAAATGATTGTAATTTGGTACTAATCATGTCAAGGATAGATTATAGTACTAATCATAAGAATCAAAGTGTTAATTAGTCGACGTATATATTTACCAACAAGGAGTCCTCGGTATCGGAATCGGGGTTTATCGGCGATAGACCAAGGGGCATCACGTATGTTGACACTCTTGGACTTAAAATCGAAGCTACATAGTTGGCTAAATGTCTAATCACATTATGAAAATAATAAGGACAACATAACCTTGTTAGTTTGAAGGATTTGTTATCATCAATTTAATGATTGTAACGCCCACCATAGTTGTAATTACCTCGAGGCCTCGTAATGCTCCATATATGGTATCAGCCTGTAATGTCAATTAACTTGATTGATGTTAATTTTCTTAAGAGTGTCCGAGAGGATCGTATACATTTTAATCGCAAAGTTTTCTTTCATTTCGATCATGTAATGAAATGTGTTCTTTCTATTAACCAATTCCATTAATTCATTCACAAAGTCATGTTAAGACACAACATAGTACAGAATGTGATTTGGCATTGCTAAAAAAGCCCTGTTTTTATTGTAGATTTAGTAAGTAGTGATTGTGTGAATTGCATGAGATAATAATTCAAAAGATTCAATCTTATGAATGTTTAACATAATTGTTTACCTCAATGTATGCTAGATTTGGATTGTTCGAATGTGGCACATGCAACGAGTACGATTCATCCGTGTCGAGATGCAACTATTGGCATGAAACATTTGATTATCCAACATTTAAATTCACCATCACACAAACACACATATTATTAATTGAATGGAATGGAATGGATCAATGGAATGAATGATCATGTCGATCCAATAGGTACTCACACTCTCGTCCATAGATTTCAAGTTGATACACAAAGTGGAGATCATCATATCAAATTGATCATCACCAGACTCACCATCACCACCATTATGATTCCCAAAGATGAGATCACCATAACGATTGAATGCCTCATCCAGAACAGGACTGGTATAAGTGCTAGAGTTCTTGACTACCATGCAATCCTCCATGGAGTTGAGTGTATACTGGAATTGGAGGTGTTGAGAAAGCACCACCATTAATGGGTGATGAGGAGGAGGAGGAGGAGGAGGAGGATTTGCAGAAGTGGTAGCATTAGTTGTAGAGTTGTGATGACCACTACTGAAGTGGAGTGGCAATGGCCAAACCCTAGGGACTGCCTTAGCCTTATACCCTACTTCTAATGACCCAACACTAATGCTAATATCAATGGCACCATCATCATCATCATCAATATCATCCAAATCAGGGCTCTTCTCATGAGTTAATACCATATGATTGATATAATGCTTATCATCATGATGGCTAGTAGACTTAATTGAGCTTATATCGACCGACCCAACATGATCATGATCATTATATGATTCCATCGTATTAACATAGTTATCGTTGTCGGCATTGGTCGGGGTGTTGGTTTGCCATATCTTTATGGCATAACATAAGCTTCTAGTAGTAGTAGTAGTAGTAATGTAAGGGCCATTAGGCAGCCATACAAGGTCATTATAATAAGAACAAAGATGGGTCATGAATAACATTGGAAGACCATATTTGCAATAGAAGAAGAATAGGTTGTTAAGAAAGGTGATTAAGATGTTATTAGTAGGTTCCATTAATAGTTAAGAAGAAAACATACATACAAAAACCCTAAACCCTTAAGCAGCAACAAAAAGACCTAGTTAATATAATGTGGAGTGTGTGTGTGGACATGTGGTGCATGAAGAACTCATATAAGAAAGAGGCTACATTAGCTCCCTTGATTTAAGTAGTTGTAGTTAGTAGTAGATAAAGCAAGTTTCTTTGTTCACCTAGTAGACCAACTTGCAAAATGACACACTGTTAAATCTACTATAAATTAATGTTTTGTGCTTTTTGCATTGGCATATATAACCCCTCCTCCTGGCCTCCTAACATTAATGCCTTTTGGAATCCACACAAAGATAGTGCCGAGCCATTGAACATGATTTGTTGGAACATGACGTCAACCGAGTTGCCATCCTTGACACCTTAAATTGGTAGGATCCAAATTTCAACCTCTCCCCAATTCCTTATCATCACATTTTGGTACATATATTGGTGTATGTGTGTATGAGTCGTATCCCTATGTGCACATACATGATAAATATATGCATGTGTATGGATCATGGTTTATGCAATTATGTGCATGTTGAAATGAATATTTCTATGTGTTAGTGTACTACGTAGAGGTGCATCTATACCAATGGATGCTAGTATGTGTGTGTGTGTGTGTAAGTGTATCTAACTATGTGACTATGCGTATGCGTATGCGTTGGGTATGCATATGGGTATGGGTATGGGTATGCATGTGTATGGGCATAGTATGTAAAATTCGTGTCTGTCTAGCATAACATTCGTTTCCTACGTTGGAAAACGAATGCATATGTTATTTCAAACATTCTTGTGTTTTTTTTTTTCCCTTGTTTTTGTTTTTTTCCATTTTTTAGGCTTATTTACCTCATAATAAATATGTAGTTAATCCAAAAGTATGGTATTTATCATTCTTTGAGGGTATTTTTCTTACGCGAATGATTGAAACATTCTTGCATGCGAATGCACGTATGGTATGTATGGTTCATACTATGTGTATGGGTATGCGTATGGGTATGTGTATGCGTATGAGTATGCGTATGTGTATGTGGGTATGCGTATGCGTATGCGTATGCGTATGCATATTCATATTCGTATGTCTATGGCAATTGTGTATATGTACAAATACATAAGTAATTGGTATCACAAATACATGGAATGTTGTATAATTCGGCTTGACTAAAGATTCCTATATAATAGCTATGTTTTGAAAACAATGTTGAATTGGTAGTATAATTTCGGAAAAGCCCTCATAAATAAGGTAGATTTTGAAGAAGGTCAAGTTTTTTGTTTTACTAGTCTTTCACATATCGTAAATGCTAAGTGACTCCTTTATAGAATGTAAACGTTCACAATTTGCCATTTTGTTGAAAACATCGAGCAGTTGTAGAATGTGATTTATACTCTATGTTGTCTTGCTTATTCATCTCTTTATGGATAATTAAAGCTCAAATCCGAATCTTAGATCCCAATTTCTTTACTAGATCATATCCTTAGGGATGAATTGTTTAGTGCTAAAAATAATGCATTCTTGTTGCCAAGTTTAGTATTAAAAAGTTAACACCTTATATTCAAGTGTACTAAATATTTCTCGTTCACAATGCCTAGAACAAACTCCCAAATGCAAACTATAAAAGTGAAGCAACTCTAAGCCTAGAGGGGAGGTATAACAAGGAGTTAACGACAATTTAGATTCCTTAAAAGCACCTACTAGGAAAAGTACAGCTTACTAACTTTTCAATTTTTGGGTCAGAGCTCATCATGTAAACCTCGAGCTACGCCCAAAGCTCGAGACCTAAAGCTCAAGGTGAAACTGAAAGCTTAGAACCTAAAGCTCAGGCCCACAGAAAGAAAATTTGCCTACACATTTAATTTTCTAAATACACGTGAATTCACATACCTCTGTCATGACCCCATACACACGTACATACTAAAAATTTATCAATAAGAAAACAAAACAAGTAAATAATGATAAAGATGTATCAAAGGAAAACTCCATGGGGAGATATGCTCAAATTTAGACCCACCCTAACCTTAGACAATGAACCTAATATGCTACAGCTAGAGGAGGGGTCTAGGAATAGGAATAAGGCATATGGTGGTTGGTTGACACCCAAAGTAGCGTCCGAATTAGATTTAAATAAGAATCGACAAGCATGCATGCCTGATTTGCACGCCTACTAGACCAATTTCTATAATCAATTTTAATAGATGACCAGCCTACGCTTAACCTGTTAAAAATTAACATGTGTAGCTAGCTTCACTAATAGAGTGTCGACATTATCTCAAGATGTCGTACAAAAGGGGGTGACTAATCCCCTTTATATAGCTCAACACCTCAACCTAACTATGAAGAGTATTGTAATGAAGAACTCATGAGAGCAATAAACTTTAGACCTAACTATCTTTTATGCATCTTTGCAACTTTGAACGTGAGTATCCATTATTTTTGTTGTATATGGACAAGTCACAAGAGCAACAAACTTTTGGAGACTTAGTTAGTCTCTTCAACATGATAACTTTTTCTTTTCTTTTTTTTCCAAGAAAAATTAGCTTCCCATTAGTTAGGTGAATTGCATATACAGATCAGGCTATGTACACTCTAAGTATCTATAGATACGCTATTGTTTAATGGTCACTTTCATATATATTTGGCTATCATTGTGTGACACCTTATATCAAAAAAGGGCGGCAATCGTTGTCTACATAATAGCAAGCAACTGCATGACAAAAGTTGTTATTTTTCAACAAGCATTAAAACATAACTAGCAAGCTTCTAAACGTAGCTAGACATTGATATCACTGAAAACAATATGGGTGATTTGCTGGCCATTGTAATAAAGTTATAAAAATCAATCTATTCTAGTGTTATAAAAACATGAGTAGTTTATTAAATGTTATCCTATGTACGTTATCTCCTTGTGAGAACATATGTTAAAACATGTACGCTTCGATAACATATTTCTCTCATATTTTTGTGCTTCTAACCATTGTGAATAAGTGAAATAGTGAAGCAAACTTATGAATCATGATGTTAAATCATTTCCATGATTGTAAATTGTACGTCAATAGTTGCATAACTTAGCGTGCACACTTATCTTTTCTATATAGAATATATATGTATATTTCATGGAGTTTGCTACCATGGAATTTGCTCTTGTCCCTTACATTGCAACAAAAGCAATTGAAATCTTCTATTCAAGACATTAAGTTTAACAGAGACACACCCACATCTTTCACCCGTTCCACAACAAACAACCAATTGATTACTGGAATCCTCTTGCTTAGAGTAAACTTGCTAATTGAGCATGAGTTTTGATATTATGATTGCTAGTTTTATAAGTATTAAATCTAGCTTTCAAATATGAAAATTATAGAATGATATGCAGTAACATCATACAATTGAGTTTGATCAATACATTAGTGCTCACCTCTCTTTGCTACTAAAGCTTGCAATTAAGTATGCTACGGAAAAGTTATAATATTGATGCAAAAATGCTACTTATTTGAACAAGTTATAATATTGAGATATTTAATTCACCATTTGCAATAAGAAACATTAATGTCAATCATTGATAACTTGAGAAAGTTATGAATTTGATCTTTATTTTGTTCCTTGTAATGAGATTCATTAGTTGCTTATTGCTTCCCAACTTTTGTACCTTGAATCATAAAGGATACGATTTTCCATTGAGCTCGAAATATAACAACTTCAAACAAGATGTTGGCTCATTTATAGCATTATACAATGATTAATGACCTAACAAATCCCTAAAATAGAGTGTTGGCAACAAAACAAATCTTTACATACATTGTACTTGGTGGAGTATCATTTTACTTTGCATGCATGTAGTTTGTCATGTTAGATGATGCTCTACACCCATACATTGTGTGTGTAGTGCACCATATTAACTGCCCTACATGCCTAAACATAAAACATTCTAGCCACATCTATTTGTCATTCTATCCACAGATAGAAATATAAATCACATCGATGATGTTAATGCCATGTATGTGATGTCTCCTAATTTGGGGTCCATCATGTCGATGTCTTAAATTATAACACACACGGATCAAGATGAGGGAAAGAATTACATTTATGAGTCAATTTCCCATACGATCATTCATGGATAAGTGTCAATCAGGAGACACCAGTTACAATGACAATCTCTCTTTGTGTTATATGAGATGTTTATACACGGTTGATGATGTCATTCATCATGCACATGTGCTCCATACCTTCTTCATACACATTCCTTTCTATGTAAGTCTAGCTATGCACACCCAAATCCATGGACCATGGTCATATAATATTATTCCCTAGTCGTTCATCATGCACATGTGCTCCATACCTTCTTCATACACATTCCTTTCTATGTAAGTCTAGGTACACATCTATGTAAGTCTAGCTATGCACATCCAAATCCATGCACCATGGTCATATAATATTATTCCCTTCACATGAAACAAGAGCTCACCATATCCATCACCACAACCATGTCCATATTATGTTTAAAAGAAAAACAAAACAAATACAACATGCACCATGCACCATGCACCATGCACCATTTCAGAAATGAAAGAAAAGAGGCGTTCGAAATGAGAAATGAAAGGATATCGTACGGTACATTCTTAGCATGATTTTCTTGTTTATTGTGAAAAGAGAAAGGATAGTTTAGCGGCTTGTATCCACACCCATGAGTGAGATTCCGCCCATCAAACATCCACCCAACTTTCAGATGTTCTTCCTAAACAACCAAGACCATGTCATATGGATTGGCATCATAATCACATCACTAGCACCATTCTTTTTGAACGATGTGATTCCCCATTTGAATCTATGTGTGAGGGCAAGGGAGAGAACTCGGCCGAATGTGAAAGCGGAAATGGATCGAGATCCTTCTAAGGTAGAAATGAGGTTCAAATTTCCCTTGTCGCCCGAGGATGCTTCTTTGGGTTCCAATGTCACCAAAGCAAACTTGGACGGAAACAAAGACAACAACAATTCCCGTGCACTCGGTCACACTTATTTGATTAGGGTGCAATCTTTATGCCTAGTAAGAGTCTTCCATCTTCGGATCTAGCAAAGAGGACACGGGTCCACTTACCATCATTGTGTTTTCCATTTTTATTGTTTTATCTTCTCTCCAATCATGATTTACATTGGTAAATCCAGATTAGTTAGCCCTAGTCTAGTATTCACATTTTTTTAATGTTCATCCGCTCTTTATTTTTCACCTCATGTGAATTAGTCAGAATATAGTGGTTAATCATTTTCAAAATCCATTATGTAACGTTAAATCTAGTCATAATTATCAACGATGGCTAATTGATATCAAATATATTCTCTTCCCAATGAAGAGACTCAAGTGTACCTAAGAAGAATTTCATTTAAAAGGCTCTTTAAAGTTTGAATATAGACAAGCATACAAGCTCACCCATCACCCTAATTGTGTAGAGCTCAAGGTTAGCCATTGTGTTGAGGATTAAAACCTTACACAAACTGTTACATGTTGCAATTTAAAAACTTGAACATAAAACTTCCACGTAGAGCTCATTCCGATAGTTGTGTTGGGATTTAAGAACTTCAGACATCAACTACCACACAAAGATCATCCTCAACCAAAAAGTCCAATAAATCGTGTTCAGTTTGAAAAACTCAATAAAAACTATTGCGTAGAGAGTCTCTAAATCATCCTATAGAGCCCACTTGAACCATCTGTGTGAAGGTTTATGAATCATTGTGTGGAAACAATCAACAACTCTCATCATAAAGAATCAAGTCCTAGTGTTTGTAACCAATAAGGAAACACCTTAGTGTCTTTTTCTTTTGTTCTTGTCCCTTGGATTTCAACCAAAAGAGATTAAAAATTCATGTTAAACTCTATAAGTCTACTTTTTTTCCATGACCACCATATCTTTCATCCGTTCTCAACAAACAATCAATTGATGACTTCAATCACGTTGTGTGGAGTAAACTTGGCAATTGAGTATGAGTTTTGATATTATGATTGCTGCATGAAACTATCAAATCTAGCTTTCCAACATGAAAATTACAGAAGAGATGAGATAATGTCATGCAGTCATGTTTTGATAATAACATATGTTGTTTCACCACTCTTTAACATTGCTTTTGTACATCCATAAATATGCGACAACAACTGGGCGGTGGAACAAAATCCCCAGCCCAAGGAAAAAGCATGGCCTTTAAACCATTATTATCCTTAATGTCAACCATTGAGTACTTGAACAAACTATAAAATTGATCTTTATTTAGTTCCTTACGATGAGAAACAACAATCACTTATTGTCCTTGATGCCAATCATCGATAACTTAAAATTTTTGACATTTATTACTTCCATGCAATGTGGTAGCTTATTGTTTCCCACTTTTGTTATTTGAAGAATAAAGGATACAGACTTTATTGAGGTTGAAATGTGCCACCTTCCAACAAGATGTTGAGTCATTTACACTATTACAAGTCGATTAATGCCCTAAAAAATATCCAAATAAAGATGTTGGCAACATAAGGATCCAACTGCATCCCAAAAACGTTGCTTTGGTTGTTTATAACTATTTTATTATAGGCGATGTGAGATGTTTATATTTAGATGTTATATGCATGAACAATGTCTAAGTTCATGTCAAGCCATAATGCCTTCAACAACTTGGTGCACTATCTATTTACTTTAGATGCATGTAGTTGGTCATATTAGATGATGTTATATATATATATATATATATATATATATATAGATAGATAGATAGATATTGTGTATAGCATGTTGTATTAGATGGCACGTCCCATACATTAATGCATACTATTACATATCGAACTAATGATGAGCAAACGAAGAAGAGATTAATGAGCAAAGGACATGAGACAAACATAAAATACCATCAATGTCCCATACCACCAAATATTATCTTATGTTATAATTCGTTATACTTAAATAACGGATCTGGAGAAGAGGTACAATAGAAACTCAAATAGTGTCTCAATATATCATAACAAAGGGGTGCCTAGTCCCCTTTATATAGCTCAACACCTAAGGTTAGCACACCACCCACGTGTTCCCATGTGTCATGAGTCTATATGGGTTTGTCTGAGTTTTAGGATAATCTGTTTCCCGACTATCTTACCCTCAACCCGTTAAAATTAGCTATAGAATTGGTTCATAAGGTTATGCCTATATATAATCATTCTATCCACATGTGTATAAATCTAAATCACATCGGTGATGTGCTACGCCATCTATGCATCGTCTCCTACAATGGACTCTATATTGTTGAAGTCATAGATTGTATCACACAAGGAATGACAGAGATCCACGATTCAAAATCCCACATGATCTTCCATGGATTACTGCCAATCAAAAGAAGACATTGACTACGAGGACAAGGTACTCTTCATGTTAACCAGAGGCCAAGAAGAGAGAAATTTTCATTCTCTTAATGACATCCGATGAGACGAGTTCAGATCTTGCATCTTATATAATAATCATTTGATTTCTGAGCCTTTCAACAAGCTAGATGTCTAGATCATGGTGCACATGCTGCATAGCTTTGCATAACATTCTTTTACATGCAAGAATAGCTAATAACATCAAAATCCATGATCATATATTCCCTTCACATAACCATTACCATATATTTCAAGAAAGAAAAACAGATGAAAACATACACCATTTCCAGAATTAAAAGAAAGAGGCAGTCGAAAATGGATGGAAGGATATCCTACCTTACTCAAACCCCTTTGTTTGTTAAAGAGGAGGATTTGTCTACATACTGGCAGCAAGTCCATGCATCGGCGAGAATTCAACCAGCAAGAACTTCTCAACTTCTGGCCTTTGCATCAAAAGGTGAAAGGCATCGTAGCCATTTCGATGGCCCTCCTCATCCCCATCACTATTGTCGAAGAAAGCAAATCCCCATTCGAATCCACGGGCACGGGCAGGCGAGAAATTCGGGCCGAATGTGAAAGCGGCCATTTGGTCCGAATACCCTAAGGTAGAAATTAGGTTAGAAATTAGCTCCTGGGAAGATGCTTGGGGTGCCCAGCTCACAAAAGCAACCCAAGAAGGCGAAGAAGAAACTGATGATGCTAATGTTGGCGATATGGCGGGCGGTCTTCTCCCATCCTCCTCTGATGGCCATTCAGATGATGACAAGGGAATTGTGGGAGGTTTCATGCTGGCTACCCAGTCCATGGCCATGACTTCAGAGAAGAGGTTGGTCCCGCGGGCAACCGCACTTATGTGATCAGGATGCACTGCATAAGCTTGCAGAGAATCTTTGTCCTTGTATCGAGCATAGAGGGCATGAGTCCAATCGCCATGATTAGGTTTGCAAGAAGGAAGATGTCCCACATGAAGGTGAATGACCCCTTGTAGGTTTCTAAGACCTCTCAGCCCAGAAGCCCATGATTCTATATCCGTGTGAGACGCCCCTTGGACTGATTTGAAGAGAACAACATGCTCTACTACCTCCATAGCTACTACTATGCGGCTGCAGCTGCTTCTTCTTCTTCTTCTTCTTCTGGCCTTTCGCGTGGATCAATCCATTCTTTGAATGGCCATATTAACAAGTTAGAAACATTTACAAAACTAGTCCCTGAGTCCTCTTCGTTCTTGTTAAATCTTATAAGCTCTCCCAATTCTCATCATTGGACGGGCCGTCTTCATTGATCCACATAGCAATCAATATAGTTGTAATCTGTACTAGAGTTAAAAGTATGATCAAGCATTCGAAACCAACCAAGGAACTAACGATATCTCATTATTGCCATGAAACTAGCACACTTTAAGAAGGGTAAGCCATGCCCGACTTTTTGTGATAATTCCTAGATTGGATTTTTGGCAGTTACTACAACCCAATTACATTAGATTTCTATGTTGCTCTACTCATTGTTGAATTTTGGTTGTTCTGTTTTGGTGCCTAAGAAATAGACTTGCTAGATTTGTGCATTTGTAGAGCTCACACAATTGACAAGTGAATTATTTCAAGGAAGCATGTTGACACGAATTCATAAAAGAAAATGAGTGGACAGTTTAACAAATTATGAAAGAAAAATGGATGATGAGGCTACTACTCAGAATATAGTAGTGAGCAAGACATTGACTTTTGATTCAAAATCAAGAAAGAAAGGGTTTAAAGTTTTCCTTTCGCAGTAAAACTATTGAGCTAAGCTATAGTGATCCAGATCTCACATATGCAAGACTTACTGCGGAGATCTTCTAAGATCAACAGATAGCTTCCCAAAGTTGACTTCCAACATAAGAGCGAACAAGACATTGACTTTAAATTGAAAATCAAGTAAGGATTTAAATAGATAGCTTCCCAAAGTTGATTTCCAACATAAGAAAAGTTGAAAATCAAGTAAGGGTTTAAATAGATAGCTTCCCAAAGTTGATTTCCAACATAAGAGTGAACAAGACATTGATTTAAAGTTCAAATCATGAAACTATTGACCCATGCCATAGTGATCCAGATTTCACATATGCAAGACTTGGATTCCGAGGACATCTTCTGAGATCGATAGTTTTCCAAAAGTTCATTTACAACATAAGACTGCTGTGAACATTAGCACAAGTACTCCACAAATGTAAATAATGTTCCGTTTTCACATTGATAGTTGACAATCACGCATCCATGGAAGAAATATCTCTAAAACGAATCAAGCAAATTAACCTTTCAAAAGACACTGTGCATTATTTTAAGAGGTGCCAAAGTGAAACCTTTGTGCTTGATATAATAAGCAAGAACAAACAACTTGTCACTCCCATCAATCTCTAATGAAGGGGTAGGAGCACCTCAATTTGTTCAAGTTTGTCCATTTTATCATAAATTTATTGAAGCGTATACTAGGGATCCACAGAAGTTCCCATACAACCATGAAATTCTCTGGTTTAAGACTCCTCTAATTTGACATAGTCTAGTCAAAGATTGTCCAAAAATATTTATGACTGATTATTTTAGTTTAGATCAATAGATTATATCTATTATCAGACAATCAGTTCCTTCAGTTGCAAAATCAGGAAATGAAATTTTGATTTTCATTTCGTGCACACCTGCTCTTGACACAAGATGAACAAAACATATACGATAATTTTCATGGTTCCCATTAATGACAGGCATACAGCATCCAGAACAATGTTACAATATATCAAAAATAAGGTGTCCAAGTGTCTAGCCTCTCAAAATATTTCGCTACTAAATCAAAACTAACCATTTGTGGTAGTAAAACATCAACAAATCTTTGTAATTGAAAGAGTTTGTTAGACACCAAATGACATCCGACTTGCGAGCCTGCTTTCCAATATCCTTTTATCGATCGCAGCATCAACAGAATTCATCTGTGAAGCAAAACCATTAATATAATCAGCAGCAGCAGAAAGCCATGTATGAATATTAAACACATGATATTAAAAATGTAATGAAATAAGTTAAAACTTCAGAAATCCGAACAATATTTCCTGACCTGTAACAAGAGCCATTGCCAGTTACAATAAGATTAGCAGGAAACACTGGAGTAGTATGTGGGAAGCCAAAACCATTTTCGGTTTTCCATAGGGTTTCCATGGCAGATTATAAAAAGAAGGATAACAAACACACTCAAAACCCTCTACAGACTGGTGTCACCTTTAACCCATGCACACATATCACAAATGTAGAATATACCCATATACAGAAGTTTTTGTGACCATACATATAAATATCAGTCTATTCGACCAAATTTTTAGAGTACCCTAGTATGGGGCTCTAATTTGAGAAACATCTTGAATTGTCGTGAAGCACAAAGTGATACGTGGAATTCCATCCCTTCTAATAATAACTCAGTAGGAACAATCAGACAGTTGAGGAATCTTGTACCTAACAACCCTAATCAAGAGGTACTTACAGGAAGCGATTAGCCCATCTAAATCGTGCTAACCACAATTGACAGGAAGCAAGGTGAGGCTTACCTGGAATGCTTCATCATGCACCTGATACCTTGGAAGTAAAAGCCTACGTTCTTCCTGGAATCATTATAAACACGGTCAGTTGAAAAACATAGCAACCATAGCAATATTTCAGGATGTAAAATGGCTCACCATAGACATTGCTTCATCATCCCATACAAGGTAGACCTCATTAGCTGTAGTTTGACCAGGTGCTTTATTTGAGATCACAGGAGGTGGACCAATGCAAGCAGCTCCAGTGTTAGGTGCTGCAGCATAACTGTGTTGACCAGAAACAGCAGATGCAGCCACAACACCTATTTCCTCAAACAAAGAGAAATTTAATAGAGAAGACACCAGTTTTAAACTAAAGTCTACTTTGAAAAAATAAAAATGCCAACAGAATCTCATCTATTTAGGAACGTAAAACAAACTCTCTGCTAACCTCTTTGCTCTTTTGACAAGAACCAGGGCACAAAAAAGTTAGAGTTGAGCAAAGCCATTCTTACAGGCATTCACCTAGAACATCAGTTGGAGGCAAAAAGTAACTTTGCACATACCTTCACGACGTTGATGGTAAGGGTCTAGCCTGCAAGTGCACCAAATATGCTGATATTTGTGATGCAATGCTTGTGTTATAAATGTAGGTGTACACATGTAAAAACTGCTGAAAACTTATATAAGTCTATTTCCAAATGGCTATTTTTAAACTTCAAACTCCTGGTCCTATGATCAAATAAGAATCAAAATCCACAAATCGGATAATGCTTTGAGCTTTGAAGGTTGATCTTGGAGTTGTCAATTTCACAATGTTTTCACTTCCTCCAAGACATAAATGATGGAGAGAAGCTAATGCTAATTCAAATAAAGACCAAAAACAACCAAGGATGTGAAAAAGTCAACATGAAGAGAGAAAACAAAATCTCTGGTAAAAAAAACATGGAAAGGGAAAAAAATAAAAGAATTATATGACTACATCTAGAAGCTATAAGTCATGGAATCATCCAGGAATGGATATAGGCTTCTAAAACAAAGATGATGGATAAGTTTCTATCACACAAATATGATGGCAAATGAAGCCATGGTGTAAGGCTCGTAACCGGTCAATGAGAACAGAAAGGAACATACACCAACAAACAAATCAAGAGGTGTTTGCAGCATCGAATCTGCTTACCACTATTCAAGTAAAGGTACCACAAAACCCCTTACTTGTTTTTGCTAGTTTCACATCTATCCAAAAGTGGCCAAAATATGGTTAGATACACTTCTCAACATGCTAGTAAAATCTAACGCAACACTTTAAGCTGTTGCACAAGTATTGTCTAACATTCTTTCCCTAAACCCTAAACTATTACTTTTTCTGTATTCTAAGGCAGCAACATATGGTTGTATAAACCTCTCGATCAGGAGTTCCCGTGCATCCTAAAGTGTTGCATATGTATTGCCTTAATTTTATCCCTAAATCCTGCAAAATAAAGCCTTACTTTTTTGCAAGTTTTGCATCTATCGTCCATGAGTTTTTGCACATTCATAAGGTGTTGCAAATGTATATCGCCTTCATTATAAGACGGGAGTTTGAATTTCATACAACAACCCAGCATGCAACTTCATACACAATCTGCAAGGCTACGTCACATCTTGAAATTGCCTAGCTTTCAATAGTGCAGTTTTTATCTTTGTCCAGCTTAAGGAGGGTGAAACTATCAACATTACCATGCATAGTCCAGAGTCTACACAAACAACTGTGCCCTCAACCCTGACTCATGTTCTCAGTTAAGACTAGAAGTGTCCGGGCATGTAGTTCAACAATTACATCAGTAAAGAAGTTATAATCTTTGCAAGTAGCATCCCGTGTTTCTTCATTTGTCTCATGGGTGCTCAGCCAAGTTTCAAGAACTGCATGAATATGTACACCTACGACAATACATCGGTTATCTTTTCAAGTTAACTGAATCGCACAGAATTTTGTTCATGATGTGGATATATAACTCAACATAATTAGCATTGTCAATCATTTTAGTTATTATTAAGCGTGCTACTTTCATCTCCCTCTTATAAAAATAAAAAGTTCAACTATCACACAAAAAGCTCTCCTAAATGAAAAGACTCTCACAGTTCAAATATTTCTGTAGTTTTGGTTTGAAACACCTTGATGCATTATATGATCTCGTTGACAAGTTGTTCACGGGGAAGCTTAAGACAGGAAACAAGCTGTTCACGAGGAAGCATTGCATAACTTCATCGTTCCTCAAGATAGAAAACAAGGCAAAAAACTCATTAATCTTGACCAAGCTTACCTGGAAGAGCCTGAGGATGTGAGAATGATGAGGTAAGACCTTGCACCATACCAGACCCATATCCTTCTGCTGATCTTGTTTCACTAGCACTGAGTACAGGACTCGGTTCTGATGCATTTCCAACAGGTGGTGGCTGAAAACCAGGAGGCGCAATTGGAGAAGGGAATACATGTGGGGGAGGAGGGGCAGGTGACACACCCTGATTAGCTGAAGAACTTATAGGAAAAAGCGGTTGAGGTGGTGGTGGAGGAAATGCTGGTACAGACAATGGCATATTTGCACCTTGAATTGGAAATAGAGGTTGTGGTAAAGGCAAGGGTGGCCTTTGAAGAGCAACTCCAGGAGGTCTGGGATAAACATACCCTGGGCGCCATGGTTGTGATGTAGGGGGTTGTGCAGCCCACAGTGGAGGTTGTTGGGATACACCTGGCTGAGGAGAGGCATACCTGTATTGATTACTCTTATCAGTCTAAGAATCAGGTGCAAATTTTAAATACCAATTCCTCTAAGTCAAATAATGAGTTATGAATTAAAAGTGTAATAATATTATCTAGTATGTACAACCTCAGAAAACTCACCCTTACATATGTAATAATCATATCTAGTATGTACTTACATGGGCGCTATTGGTCGATATACTGGCAGAGGAAGAGGTGAGGAGCCAATTAGAGCACCAGGATTGAAGGTAGGAATCTCCACCTTTGCAGTCTTTGCAGGCCTTTCATCATCTGGAAAACATGTCCAACATAAATAATAGCTTTTAGTTGAGTGATAAATTTATAATGTGATATATTTTCCATGCATTTATCTACCTTGGTCTCCTTCATGTGCGGCTAGAATCTCTGGGGGAATGCCTTCCATGCCAAATATCTCCAACTCTGTGGACTCCCTCTCAGGTTTTGCATTTGGAACCCTAAAATAGAAACAAATAACAGGGCTTCTATGAACATTAATGTTAACATCCAGTGAAGAGAGTTTGGGGAGCTTATAGTATTAACGAGAACAAAGAGGACCCAAGGACTAGTTTTGTAAATTTTTCTAACATATTAACATGTCCATTCAAAGGATGGATTTTCTGACGTATTTTGAATCAATTAAGACTCGGTTAGGACTTAATAATGACTTCTTAAGTTAGGAGAGGTTTGACAACAACTTATTTTGAGACTCATTTTGAAACTGTGTAGTCCCTACTTTCTGGCTAAAGGAAATCAACGGCTTCCTCTGGTAAGTTCCGCGCCCATTATGTCTTTAAAAAGTAAAAGATATTTGACCAGAAACCATCTTGAAGAACATAGTTCCTACTTCCTAATTTAATTATGTGTGTATGTAAATATTCATAAGACTAAAACAGTTGAACAAATAAATAAAAAGGTAAAGAGAACCATTGAAGGACGAGTGAAGAGGCAAAATATTAGGACTCGTAATATATTCTGATCCATCCACATAATATAGCTAGAGGAGAGGGGATTGTGAGAAAATCTGTTAATTAGCAGCAGCGGAAGAGTTAGAACAAAATAGACACAGCCAAGCTGTGAGAAGGCTGTTAGACAGCAGTAGAAAAAATGGTTGCAAAGAGTAGAGATACAGCCAAAGAGTTGTGTTTGTTTGTAAGTAGCAGCAGAAAATAATCTCATTACAAAAGAGGCTGGTATAAGCCTATTTATACAAAATTGGGAATGGTTGTTTGGTAGTTTAGAGACTCTTGTACTACCAAACAGGTAAAATAAACTAGGAATAAAAAAGGGAATATCTTGGAAAAAGTGGAAGCGAGAAAAGGCATTTAAAGCGTTGCAGATTCTAGAGAGAGAACCTAGGAAAAGAGAGAATGTAGCACAGAGATAATAAAGATGAATGAGAGTGCAAGTCTGGAGCTGCCACCCTCCAACACCTCTCAGCTCCAAAACGGCAGTCCAACATTGACTCGAGCTTAGGAAATAAATCAGCCACATTTTCTTGAGTAGGGCAATATGCCAACTTGATGACTTGTGAGTAGGCTGTGGGACCAGCTCCCATGTATGATTCCACCCAATGGAATCAAGTTCAACTTCCATTGCTGCTTTCCACTTTGGAAGAACAAGGGCCTCTTTTGCTGTTGTGGGTTCTTGTGATTGCACAACAGTGCACGGTAAGGCAAAGTTGCATGAGTGAGGAGGCCGTTGTGACTTACGTGTTCGAGAACCAGATGTATACTCATGAAGTGCAGTATCGGAGAGATGAGAATCACGAATGGTTGCTTGGAGCCACTTGGGAAGTGGTGGAAGCTGGTGTGTAGAGGGAGGGGAAACAAGTGTAGTTGAGGGACTCATGAAGTTCAGCATCGGAGAGATGAGAATCACGAATGGTGGCTTGGAGCCACTTGGGAAGTGGTGGAAGCTGGTGTGTAGAGGGAGGGGAAACAAGTGTAGTTGAGGGAGAGGTTTGAATTGTTGGCAAAGTTAGTGATTGAGTAGGAGGAGATGGGAGGCTTGAAGGTGAGACATCTTCGTCTAAAATAGGAGATTCCGAAGGAGCTAATATTTCAACCATGAACTCAGATGACATAATAGAGTCATCCAGTGAGACTCCACAAAATGAACATCCATAGAGATGAGTCATGACTAGGGACTTTGATTCGAAATCTCACACCTATAGGCTTTAGATTGTGTGTTGTAACCAAGAAATTTGCATTTCTTGGTTTTGGATTCAAATTTAGTCCTTTTACGATCTGAAATGTGAACATAAGCATCACAACCAAAGACTTTAAAATCAGATACTGAGGGCTTTACACCTGTAAATGCTTCTGCAAGGGTCATTGCAGCAATTGCTTTTGTTGGGCAGCAATTGATGATATAGACTGCTGTGTTGACAGCTTCACCCCAAAATGAGAGGAAGATCCGATTGAGATAGCATTGTACGAGCCATCTCTTGGACTGTCCGGTTCTTCCTTTCCACAACTCCATTTTGTTGAGGAGTATTGGGTGTAGAAAATTGGCGAGCAATGCCTCGTTGAGAGCAGAAATGGTGGAAAGCTTGGGAGCTAAACTCTCCACCATTGTCCGACTTGATCTTTCGAACTTTCTTTGATGTCTCGTTCTCCACGAGAGCTTCCCATTCTTGAAATTTTGTGAAGGCTTGAGGATTTTCTACAAGAAAATAAACCCAAACCTTGCGGGAGAAACCATCAATGATGAGCATGAAGTAGCGTGCACCACCAAGAGTAGTGGTTTTCATGGGACCACAAAGATCCATGTGCACAAACTCCATGATAGATGTTGCATGGCGAGTGGTTTCATGAGGGAAAGGCTCTCGATGTTGCTTGCCATGAAGACAAGCAACACATGGGTATTGGGGGTTTCATTAGACGGTGCACAAACTCAACTTCAGTGGATTTGCTTCCCAAAGAAACTAGTTCCTTTTGGAGAGTAACAAATTCCGTAATTTGATCCATGATGTTGGGAGTGTCATGAATCTTGAGATTTGCTAGTTGGTTCTCAAAAGCTATCATTTGAGCATGATTAGCTCGATGATACCTGTTTTTGATGGATGTCCATAGCTCATTGGCTGTCTCTTCATCTCTATCTTGAAATTGATGAGCGATGCTTGGTTTAATATTAAACATGAGGAAAGCATGAGCACAAGAATCCTTATCTAGCCAAGCTTCAATCTCAGCGTTAGATGAGCCAGCAACTGATTTAGTTGAAGAGGATGAAGTTACTGGTGGTTTCTTGTCACTACCATTGACTACAATCCATAAACGATGGTATTGTAGCAAGGTCTTTATTTGTAGCTCCCAATCCAAGTAATTGTTCCCATCCAAGATGGACTCTTTGGGGAGTTCGGGAATGGTTGATGAAACAATGGTGGCATGTGAGGCCATGGATATCCTCCTCTTGAGCTACAACTGGACAATTTACAGCAGTTGTAAGTAGATCCTCAGGGTCTTTCTACTTCTCCCTAGATGCTAGGTGAGGCTCAGTTGAGGGGAAAAGAAAAAAAAAACCTCCTCTGTAGGTTGGGAGGGTGGCTGCTAAGAGAACTTCCACTATAGGGTTGGGAGGGAGGGATAAAAGAAGAGAGGTATGTGTGCTCTTTGGCAAAAAAATCAGGCTGAGGATATGGAGACCTCACTGATCTGATACCATGTGAGAAAAGCTGTTAATAGCAGCAGCGGAAGAGTTAGAACAAAATAGACACAGCCAAGTTGTGAGAAGGCTGTTAGACAGCAGTTGAAAAAATGGTTGCAAAGAGTAGAGACACAGCCAAAGAGTTGTGCTTGTTTGTAAGTAGCAGCAGAAAATAATCTCATTACAAGAGAGGCTGGTATAAGCCTATTTATACAAAATTGGGAATGGTTGTTTGGTAGTTAAGAGACTCTTGTACTACCAAACAGGTACAATAAACATGGAATAAAAAAGGGCATATCTTGGAAAAAGTGGAAGAGAGAAAAGGCATTTAAAGCGTTGCAGATTCTAGAGAGAGAATAATCTGGGAAGAGAGAGAATGTAGTACAGAGATAATAAAGATGAAAGAGAGTGCAGGTCTGGAGCTGCCACCCTCCAACAGGGATATGTCAGTGACTTAATGAGAGGGAGAGATGGAGATGGAGATGGAAAGATAAAAAAGGAAGCCTCAAATAAATAAACAGCCAAATTACAAAAAGTGTGTGAAATTTCACACTACCCAAGATAACAATTCAAGGAAAAAATCCCCTGAATGAACCAGACACGATGGTATCTATAATCAAATTGATCACACTGAAAAGAAGGCAAAGTTCCCAATGTTAACATAATGCCATGTAAGTGACATAATAGGATTTCTATCACTAGGGAAAGCAACCAAAGTAAACAAATTGCTTTCAGATTTGCGAACAGTTTCATATGTTGAAAATTGAACACACATGAACCCTATGACAGTTAAGTCACCATTGCCATTATGTAGGTTAAATGCCATACTTCTTTATACAGTAATCTGAAATTTCTATTAATGAATTATGTTGGTTAAATGTCATACTTCTTTATACAGTAATCCTTCTCAATATATAGAATAAAAATCATCACATCAATCTGACCTACACTTCTAGCTTAAGTTGATCTCATCTGAGCATGTCCATCACAAGTTCAAGGTTGCCGAGTCATAAAATATGATCCATGTACAGTAGGCCACAATAATACATATTTACAATAATTTTAAACTCGCACCATATGATACAATGAACACAGTGAAAATTCTAGCATAAAATATATCCCCATCATCATGGTTCACGCAAATTATAAACAGCAAAATGCAACAAGTTTTAAAGTAGGCATAATTTTCAAATTTTTCCAAATTCTATTAGAATATCTCAAAATACAAGTTTTTTATATATATTCATCATCCAATGAACAATCAGACACAACATTATCAATACCGTCATAATCCCTCTGTGTGTAGTGAGCACAAAAGAATGTTGAAATAATGTGTGAACATAAAGTTAGAACTTTAAATAAGAAAACAGGAAAGGAGAACTAAAGATGACAGAAAACAGAAAAAAGGATTAAAGACAAGACAGAAGAAGAGAGTTGGAAATTTTCAAATAAGAAAGAGCATTAAAGAAGATTCAAGAAGAATGGGAGGATGAAATAGATGCACAAAAATGAGGGAAACAGTTCATCTGAGAAAAAATTACAATTCTCTTTTGTTTTTTGCGTTAGATAGAAGGACAATATTTCTTCCAATAGATAATTAAAGGCTCTATTTGAACCTGCCATAATAAATTTCATGTGGCATATGAAAAAAATCCTGCATGGAATGACCTACTATGGAAAGGTAGGAGGGATGAGGGGGGCATCTCTGATGCCATGTGAGGATGACTTGACCTTATGCATCAACATTGATTGTGGTCACGGTTGGCATCCGTGAAGTCCACATCAACAATAAAGAGGAATCCTCTCCTTGTGAATCCTCTGATTGTCAATCCCCTTATGGAAAGGTAGGAGGGATGAGGGGGGCATCTCTGATGCCATGTGAGGATGACTTGACCTTATGACAATATGCATCAACATTGACTGTGGTCATGGTTGGCATCCGTGAAGTCCACATCAACAACAAAGAGGAATCCTCTCGTTGTGAATCCTCTGATTGTCAATCCCCTTTGGCCAGGATATTTGCTTTTACATCATGAAGAATGTCCCTAAATATGGTGTGGACTTCTCATGGTTGGTTCACAAAGAGATTTCTTTATTCACAAGATGAATGCAGAGCATCTACATGACTTCATAGGCCCTCTAGCAGTCTGAGATAAAGATAATATGGTCTAGATATAGAATTATGGGTACAAGTACTCCCGAAAGACTTGCACCAGGTCAACTCACTATATATGCAATCTGCATTTGAATTATGTGGACCCCAAAGGCAGTGATTTATGGAGGACATCCTTGTTTAACGCCAATGATGTGAATGTTGTTGGCTACCTCGTCTGATATTTTACCTATTCATAGAGTACCTAAATTCCCCACAGCAAATCCTTTCGTACCTATGAAGTTTGCAGTTGTTGCATGAATGCAGCTCATGACAATGTGTCAAACGACTTTACAAGTCTACACAGCAGCAATAAATCCTCTTTACACGGTCTAAACAAGAGCTTGCACCATCAATGTACAGTCTAAAGCAGTGGACCCCTTCTTAAAAGGGCTCGTCCTTGTGCCCGATGACCATGATTCTCTACCCATTCACTCAACTCTAACTCTAAAATTGATGCATATAACATGGCCCAATAGTGGCCTATAATGATTGCTCTGTAGTTATCTCACATCATGGGATCCTTACTCTTAATAATTTAAGCGATAGTGTGTTCAGCCCACAATACAGATCTTTTAAATATATACACTAGAAGAGTTATTTGTTCCAAAAGAAGGGGCCCTTATTAGTGTTCTTTCTTAGGAAATTCTTCTCAATGTGGACAACACAGTTCATCAGACACCCCTTTCCTTGATATATCATGCTGCCTTAGAACCATTTTCTTAGGAGAAAGCTGCTGTAGAACACTGTAAAAAGAATTTGAAACTTGCTGGTAGCAAATCTCATGAAGCTAACAAATTTTGATAGAAATGTATACTACTATCGCTAAATTGCTATGTTGGATTCCAATATTTTCTTTATTACCACCCATGAAAGCCAAATTCCAGAAAATAAATGTAGCCAAGAAAACAAAATATTAATTTCCAATGCAAATATTGTCTCATAATTTACAATTATTTCAGACACTTTTCCGAACTTATAATTTCATGCATGAAAAGAAACTAGTGAGAAAAATGTTCAAAAACACAATTTAGAACTAATACGACCTAGATTAGCCATTAATAAAAAAAACCATGCAAGAAACAGAAATATGTAGACATTGGAAACAAGAAAACAATGTATGATTGAAAGAAGCAAAACAGAACAAAACAAACGGAGCAAATAACAATAAAAAATAAATAACTTAATAAATATTGAGAAGAAGCAAAAATGATGATAGCAACAATAATAGCTTGTGATAGATTTGGTTGTGCGCTTAAATAAATAATCTCAGATTAACAAAATTAAATTGGAAGTAAAAATTAACTATAATCGCTAGGCACATGAAGATATAGATAGATGGATGGATGGATGGATAGATAATATCAAATGAAAAAAATACATAATGGATAGATAGATAAGATCAAATGAAAAAAATACATAAGGAATAATAAAAGCTTACTTGGAAACAACCGACTCGTGCACTTGAGAATGCATATCAGATTAAAACAAAAATAGCTAAAAATCAAAGCAAACATAGAAGGGCCTTACTTTGTAATAGCTTGCTTATGCACTTGGAGGACATGAATTACGAGACCACCGGCGGTGGAGAGCTTCTTATGACAGACATGGCACTTGAAATGCTTTGCCTTCTGATGCTGAATGAGGATCTTCTCATCATCGAACTCTCTCTCGCAGTAAAAGCACCAAACTTTAGGAATAGCCTTCTTCTTCTTCTTTCCCATGGAGCAAGAAAAAGAGGAGGACGCTCTTCTCTAGCGGAGAGTAGAGGATCTCTGCACAAGAGGTGGGGGCCGCTAGGTAGGGTTCACCTCTACACAGAACTACAGGGTTTTGTTTATGTTTGCTGCACAGTGGGGTGATGGGGTTGTTTTCCTGTGCAGAGATTAGGGTTTTCTTGCTGTGGGCAGAGAGGTTAGGGTTTGCCCTGAAGAATTCTTCTGTTAAAAACTGTAAAAACATTATACATACAACAACAGTAGGTATATGACCCTTATTTTAGAAGCTTTTATTTTTCTATTTTTTCTTTTTCTTTTTTCTTTTTTCTTTTTTTTCTTTTTTCTTATTTCTTATTTCTTATTTTCTATTTTCTATCTTTTATTTTTATTTTTATTTTTATTTTTATTTTTATTTTTATTTTTATTTTTATTTTTATTTTTATTTTTATTTTTATTTTTATTTTTATTTTTATTTTTATTTTTATTTTTATTTCTTACTTCTTACTTTTTATCTTAATTTTTTTCCCTTGTTTTTTTTTTCTTTTTTAGTTCTTAGTTTTTATTTTAAATTCTTGCTTTTTACTTTACTTCTTTTTTAATTCTGGATTTTATTTTCTATTTTTTTATTTCTGATTTTTTTAAAAGAAACAAAAAAAACTTGCATTCATATATGCACAATAAATACATAACACAAGTAAGTATCCAGAGACATGTGCTGGTGCATGAATATCTTCTTTCTCATTCCTCCATGTCCACCAACATATGTCCGCCACATCACGGACATGTTGGGTTGACTTGGTGATGTATGTACATATGGGCGCTACGAAGAACTTGTCCCCATCCACAACTTATTTACTCAATCTCATCCACTCCTTCTGGGTCCCATCTGTTTTCGTTCAAACCCCGTGAAACCACCATAAGCTTTCATATATGCATTTTCGCTAAGCATTGGCCACACAAACACGCATTTTATTATCATCTTCAAATGCCACTCCAAAACCCCCAAAAATAAGATTCCCATGTAATACATGTGAAAGTGAGCAGTGACTCTTCGTAGTCAAGAACATTACTGATGAATATCGCAATCGAGAGTGCACATTGTGATTGTGTGTGTGTGATAGATAGATTGTATTATCATATTCAGAGACAAATATAATATGCGAGACCAAAGCATGGCATTTTCATTTAATACACATTGTGAAAATGAGCGTAGGCTCTTGATGTTTGATAATGTTACTAGTGAATGTCACAATTGAGAATGCACATTATGCCTGCAAGAGCAATTCGTGCAATGATTGGCTTTTGGTTAAACATGAATGAAAAGCATAGTCAAATGTGATCAAAGGTAGAGAGTATTATATCAAAGTGTGATGTTCATGCCCCCTAACCCGTGCAGGGAAAAGTATATACATTGGCCAAAGTGTATGAACTAAATTATTTGAAAGCAATGGTCTACATTGCAAACAACAGGATGAACTCTAACATGTATTGTTGTTTGGTTTCCCTGTTTGGCAAAGAATATAGTTATGTAGTTAAGTGGAACATATGTAGTATAATGTTGTAAAAATGCCTCGTTCATAGAGGAATCTATTGATGCTTTAGGAAGCAAGTGTGTTGTATGATGTATCCCATATTCCAAACCATTATTCCATGTATTTCATCCAATCATAACACAAAAACTTATTTTTATGTGTCATTGGATATGTTCGTTTGTTTCCCATGTGATTTATACGAATTTGAGAAGTCAATGAGAGGGAGTTTTTAATATTACATGCACACTCAATGGGAGACCTCGATAGGAAATGATTTAATCTCAAAGTTGCCTTTGCTTTCAAACTCTTTCCAAGTGAACTTAGGGATCGAACTAATGATGAGAAAAAGAACAAGAGATTAAGGAGAATGATATATAAAGGGTGTTTAACCGCATCAACCACCCCTGAGTGAAGGACATGAGACAAACATAGATTACCATCAAGGTCCCATATGTTATACCTTGGTTGTTGAATCAATGAATATGAAGATGAGAGCTTACCCTCGCTAACAAAGTCTCAACAACATCTTGAGATGTCATGATGAAGGGGTAGTTAGTGCCCTTTATATAGCTTACGACCTAAGACTCCCATACCACTACATGTTCCCACTGTGTCCTGCATCTATATGGATTTGTCCCAAAGCCCGAGATAACTAGTTTCTTCACTATCCTACTTTTACCCATTAAAATTAGTTGTAGAATTTGATTGTAAAGTTATGCCTCTAACGTCTACCACCTCACAAAGTAGCACCAATGTGACCAATGTGTTGAAAAGGTATGAGAACCCAACAAGAAGGTTGCTTTCGAGATGTCACTTATTAAGCACTGTATATACATTTTCAATTGTAAAGAAAGAAGCATAGAGGAAGAGAATCATCAACATGTCATCTTTCCAATATTTGATTTCTCATATAAATTATCACAATGCACAAACAAGTTCAAATGAGTCAATGGACCATGACTCAACATATTTCTTCCTCAGGTTTCTCAAAGGTTTTAGCACACGCGTGTGTTATCTCTTGTGTTCAAAGATATTGCCTCCCTGAGTAACTTTCTCATATAAGTTATTACAATGCACAAACAAGTTCAAATGAGTCAATGGACCATGACTCAACATATTTCTTCCTCAGGTTTCTCCAAGGTTTTAGCACACGCTTGTGTTATCTCTTGTGTTCGAAGATATCGCCTCCCTGAGTAACTTTCCATATTATTCTCTTCCTTTCAATGAGTCTTACGTACTTATGCAATTGTTTATGATCACCTCCTTATCCATGACTACATCCAATTTTAGGATAAACTTTTGAGCTTCATGATGTTCTTTATCAAACCATTTTTTACTTGAACTAAATTATTTGATGACTTTACAGGGTATGTGCTTGGCCGTTGGCTGAAAATTATTTGTTTATGCATCAAAAAATGACTTTCATGAAAGCTTCCCATTACACCCTAGTGTTACACCATTTTGTAGTTGTGTCGTTTGTAACTTACCTTCAACCATCTCATAATACATGGGTGCTAGTTTAAAGTCTATGCTCAAATATGATTGTTTGATATCCTTATCGACCTTCCCACACTCAAACCTTTTCATATATTTGAGGTCATAAATGTACAAGTCATATGACTTTGTCCATTCACTATGCAATAACTTGCGTGTAATCCAAATTTCCTAAAAAAAAGTATCACACAATCAATCACAATATTACCATTGTTTTTTCTATACGAAAATCATTAGTGTCATGCCATAATGATACACCATTTGCAACAAGCATTGTGATACTATTGCACATTTGTTGGAGTAACTTCCCAAATTGACATGAAACTTTTTTATTAGTGGAAGATCGATTATACATTTAATCCTATTGCATCATTGAGATACATGACATAAAAATTGTTGTGAATCAAGCAGCTAACTTGTTGTATGAGTGTTTATATCACCAAAGCCAATAACTTCCCCTTTGACTTAAAAATAAACAACATAATCTTCTAGGTTGACAAGTGATTGTTTTATATCAAAACAAGCATATAAGTTAGATGGATCTAACGAGGTATGTAGCATCCAAACTACAAAAGTGGGCATGACATTTTATACTTCTATTTTAAGCCACATGTAGCATTTATGTTCATCATTTTTATGATAGACACATATTTTTCCAATTCCCCCTTAATCAAACATGTCATCCCTCTATGTCTTCTTCGTTACATTGGATTATTCACTAATATTACGGAATGTATTTTGTAATTGCCCAAACCTTGAATCCTTTGAGTATCATGATGTCTAATTGATTGGCTGCCAAATATCGCATTCCATAGATGACAATGTGTTTTCATACTCTCTTCTTCAATCCCATAGATGATAATGACCTTTTTGAGGGATGCATGTGTTTCGGTACTCTCTTGTTTAAACCCATAGATGATGATGTTCTTCAATCTCTAGTCATATTCAATGTTCATCAAGTTGAGGGATTGCATGTGTTATTTTAGAGGCATCTAAGAGAGTATTAGAAACATACTTTATATAGATGGTCCTTGCTCTTTAAACTTGAATAACACATGACAATGTTCTTCAAGTTGGATGTTTCAAAGGAGAGGAATGCAATCCATATAAAGTCATTAGATGGTTGCAGAGGTAAGTGAAGGTGCAAAATCATTAAGTGAGGGAATAGTTTTGCTAGGATATTCAAAAAATAAAGAGCAAAAGGAGACTAATGATACGAATATTCCGTTGAGGGAAATAATTGCATTACCTTTGTCGCATTGTCATCCAAACTAAAACTTTGTTTTCCTAATCTCTTGAAAATACATTTAGTGAGCTGATCTCACATTTGTCTCCTTCTCTCTATCGTGATCTCGTGGCATGTAAAGGAACTAGCCCATTCTTATATTACTCTAATACTCTCACAGAATAGGTACAAATAATGGGCAACATCCAAGTGTCAAGGAAAGAAAATAAAGAAAATATGTCTAAAAACTAAAGGTTCTCAGCCAACGTTTCTGACAAATATTGGCTCACATGTTTGGATAAAGTTGAGATTAGAGCCTCAAATCCACGCCATAAAAGCGTACGATGAAAGTACAATTTTGGAAACCATTGAGGTGTGATATGTGTAATGTCCTTGAGGTAATCAACCTTGAGCATTTAGTTGGGCATAGTCTATGACATTATCCATAGATTCCTCGTAGTTAGTATTGGAAGAGTAACCCTTCTATTCGATTATCCAAATATTAAAGGGACACCATTGAACCTATGATCTCTTGGGTATTACCATGGAAGATTTCATAGTTTTTGGGTGATTAATGAATAAAGCGAGGTTTGTTGAGTTGTATGCACAATGACAGAGATAGATTACATTGCATTAGACGAGTATGTGTGACATCCCTTTATACATGAACTCGTTTATTTGTGTACCTTCGTGCAATATCGTTTATCATGGTGACAATTGTGATGAAGTTGATTGTTCCATCCTTGATTATTATTTCAACATGAATTGGTCAATTATCATTTCCTTGACTTGGCATTGTTATTTCCCACCAAATAAAGAATAATGTACATTGCTCGATAGCTTGGAGATTATATTAAATAGTTGGTCCCATGCAGGTGTGTTATGGAAATTGTATTGAACAAGTTTTCATCTTGGTGGCAACATTTGTAGATATTGACAATCAAGTCTCATCCAAGTATTGATGTGCGGTTTCATAACCTTCTTTTATTCTCATATTCTAAAAATTGCAGAATTTGGTGGTGCAACAACTTGATTGGTGCTAAAGCAAAGTAAAATGTCTTTCCAATCTCAAAGATCATATTCTCGATTGATTCAAATTGGCATTCTCGAGTTAGATTGCAATGCAACTAGTTCTTCGACAGTCTAAGGTTACTCCCATTTATTCTTTGATTACTTTTTGGATGTATATTGTTCACTTTGAGATTATGTGAATCCCCAAAAGACTTTCCAGTTTATCCTCGTCTTGAGATACAATGAGAACAACGTTTGTCTGAAATCTTTTTGCACCTTTAGGTTGCCAAAATGAACTTGCAATGTTATCGTAGGAGAAAAATGTTAAGTTAATTATTATTGAAGTTGCATCACACCAACTAATTCAGATGACGTCAACCCCCACTTTAATATTTACCATGGGATTATACATATGCATTGGTTTTCCTCCTTCCCATGACCAAATAGGTGGCTAGTGGTAGGAGCAAGCAAAACTGAGGAAATATTTGATTATGAGTTATCAATCCCCCACGTATATATCTCCATATACACAAACTAGACATGTTGAATTGATCTCCCTTAGCTTTTCATTAATGTTGTGATGAACTTATTGGTGCTAATGTTGCCCACTTTTTAGTTCGTTCAATTGTAGAAGGCTCAAGGGCTCCTCGAGTTTAATGAACATTTGTCATTAACACACACCTAATCATTGCACCAAATTATAAATATATATCAAATTATCTCACGTACATAGATCATTATTGTGTTACAAGCATACAAGGCATCTTAATTTAATAAACAATGGTTAAGTAAATAACATGTATATATCAATTATTTAGCATAGAAAAGTTGGAGGAAAGTATATCTCTATGGGCGTGGAGGGGAGAGAAGAGGAACAAAATGTAGCCCCGACGTCGAGGGAAAGGGCGCTCTCTCGATTGAATATATAATTACTTGATAATAAACGTATGAGGTGTTAAATAGATCATCGTCAAGCATATCTCAATTAATTAGCATAGAAATGGCACGTAGAGGATAGTAACTCTAGTGGACACAAAGGGGAGAAAACGATGATCAAAAGTTAGCCCAAACGTTGGGGCACCCAAAGGCCCCTTTTACACAATAACATCTTCCCTTCAAAACAAATTGGTAACCCCAAAGGGCCCCTTTCACATTACAAACCCGTTGGGCATTTAGCCATTGCCACCTAATAAATGAAAATTCCCCTCAAATTATTTCATGAGCAAGTTTATTGTATGCGAATTCCACTTATAACCAATAATCTGATTGGAAATATTATACCTCATCAGGAGATTAAGATCAAATAATGCGATGTTATTTCCCTTAACTAAACTGTAGTTGTCATTGTAATATGCAACACTAGTTCTTGGATTACATTTTTTGTTTTGGAGATAAATTCCCAATAGGAAACCTTTAGATGAGAAAAAACCCCTAAAAAACCTATGAACTTTCAAAACTCTGAAGCACTCCAAATAAAAAACCTTTAGGTGAAGTGTTCACACAATGATGTTAACAAATAAAAAACAATCATAAACAGATTTTTTGAGAAAGGACTCGCAAAAACAAAAGTTAGCAATAGGCGGTGCCCAAATACAACGTGGTTCCAAGTTACCCAAATGCCCAAATTTGAGTCAATTGGAAAAGCCAACTCCTCTTGCAATCAATGATGAAGAAGGTCAACCAACCAAACCAAAAATCCAAAATGGATGTTTGGAATCTTGAGTCGGAGTATCACCTTTAAGTTTGCAAATAAAAGTCTATAGGAAATGGAGTCACGTCTCAAAGAAATGGAATGACTAATTCTCCTTTTCTCAATTGAGAATCCAAATATAAGTATATCCAACAACACCCTTTGTTTTAAGTGGCAAAATTGATTTCTAAAGTGTAACAAGTTTATAGTTATTAGATTATGATATATTATCAAACTCCCCAACAACATAAATGTTTAGACTTCACCTATAATTGTATCCATGATCCAGGTAAGTCTTATATACCATCGTCTATCTATAGAGGATTGGAAAAATAAGAAAACATATTGTGTGCATTTGTGAATGCGGTGTGTGACTAGTTATATAAATATTGACACACTTACGACCAATAATAATGTTATCATGAGACACCCTTCTAGTAATGTGGTGTTTGAGAACATTGAAAAGAATAATAGTGATGGAATGTGGAGTAAGATGCTTAGATCATTGTGCATGGAATATCTAAGTAATGCATGTGGCCATCATGGTGATGTATAGTGGAATTTAGAGTAGCCTCAAACGAACTCACGAGAATTGTAAGCCATTTATTTGACAATGTAGTACTTAAAAGCACTAATGAAAGTTGTCTAATGGAATATCACGTACTACTGTTGAACAATCATGCATAGAATATCCAAATGATGAATTAGACAATTGATTAATCTAACAATGAATGTCGAGTTGTGGCTCGATGCAATCATACAAAAATGTGAAATTTGTTGCATCATACAATTGATGTTGTCATATAATTGGATGTCAAGTACTAGGTCAAGGCAACCACAGAATGATGATATAAATGACATATTTACTATGTGGTGCTCAAAAGCAATCGAGAAAGTTGTCCGGTGACGTCAAATAATATCGCAAATCATGCATGCATTGCCAAACAGATGTATCATTGAGCCATCAAATTTCCATATTATGTATGGGAAGTCAAGCAGTAAGCTCAAAATTTATACAAGGATTCTACCGGACTTATAAGACAAAAAAAAACTTCATAATGAATGAAATGAATAGCCTCAGACAATCGTACAAGGATTATCTAAGTAGCTTAATAGACAAACCAAATCATATGCCAAATAATTGTCTTAGGCAATCATAGAACGATTTTTTTGTGCGATCATCACACAATGGCATCATCCTCAGACAATGCACAAGTTATGTTGTCATAATAAACAACCATCATACAATGGAATGACGAAGGAGCCCATAAACACTCATACAATGAACTTGAAGCAATAACCTCAATGAATCAACCATATGCATGGACGGCTTATCAGGCACCCAAAATCATCATCTACAAGGAAGATCTAAGCAACTTAATAGAGCCTCAAACAATCGTACAAGGACTATCTAAACAACTTAATAGACAACCAAATCATATGCCAAACAATTGTCTTAGGCAATCAAAGAAGGATTTTTTTTGTGCGATCATCACATAATGGCATCATCCTTAGACATTTTTTTGTGTCTTATCATTATAAACGATCATCATACAAATGGAACGACAAAAGGAGTCCATAAACACTCATACAATGAACTTGAAGCAATAAGCTTGATGAATCAACCATATACATGGACGACTTATCACAACACCCAAAAGCATATCTACAGAATGTAAAGCAAGCTAGACAAACATACATTATTGTCGAACAAATCACAATACTCATTGTCATGGTATGTAGACTTGAATCTGGGGCCGAAATGGAACCGATGATGAAGTCTGTGTAGCGAGAGGTTCGTGATGAATTAATTAATTTACCCTTATGTGAATGAATGTTGTCCATGGGGTTCCTTCACATTAGGTTGAAAAGGGACCGTTTACACCGAATGAGGATGGGTCAGAATGAAGAGAGAGAAAGAGAGAGGGGTCTACTTCCCTCCTCCATATTCTCTCTCCTCCCCTGTTTCTCTTTCTCTCCAAAATCCACACCAATTTGCATGAAAGCGGAAGGTCAAAGAACATCATAAGCCATCAGATTTGACAGAAATTTTTATGGATTAGGCGGGAAAACCCAACTGCCCAACAATGATGCACACCTGATACACATGTTCATACATATGAGAGAGAGTGTGATACACGATTCTTCATCGTTAGAGAGAGAGAGAGAAGAAAAGAGTGTTAAAGAAGGAAGATTTCGTTGTCTTCAGAAAGAGTTTCTTTGAAGGAGTTACTTAGCTCATCAATTCAATCATTTTTGGCATCATTGTGGGCTCTTCTTCTTCGTTCTTTGTTCTTCTGTTGTCAGCCTATAGGCTCTTCTTCATCTTGTGGAGGTAAGTGTTTCTTATTTCTTCTTTGTATGATGTTTCCTTTATCTTTGTAACAAAATTACATACCATGTCATATCTATAGTATTCTGATCTTCATAGCAAAATTGCATACCGTGTTATTTCTATAATATTTTGACATTTAAAATAAAATTGCATAAACTACTCATTCAATATGCGACCCGAGTCAAGCCAACCCTTGAGATAGCCCAGTCATCATTTGGGCCGGCCTTGTGGCCACATGTATGAATAGCTGTGGCATAATTTGGACATGAACATTGTCCATGCTCAAATCTTAGAATGTAAACTTATGCTTAACTTAACAATGCATCTAGTGTGTGTTTAGGAGTTAAATTGAGGTAGAGAGATGCTAATCATCATTAGGTATGAAACAAGTATGTGGATTTATTGTCTGGGCACATGGAGATTTTGTTTAATATAAAAAACTAGCTGCCCTTGCGCATCCAAAATGCAAAGAGGGTAAAATAAATTAGATATTGGTAAACAGCAAGCGGGCAACCTTATGGTGTGGGCATGGACATTGACCATGTGCAATTCCTAAGGTTTAGATTTATATAGAGATAGGAACAATACATCTGGTTTCAATAACTATCTTCTGGATACTAACATTGTCTATGTGCAGTTACTAATGTTTAGAGTTATGGAAAAGGCTATATTTGGCCTCATCCTGTCTTCTCCTCATCCCATTCACTGCATGAATGGATCCACTCTCTTGTGGTGGAAGAGCTCGTCTATGGATAATGCTAGAGACCTACCTGCATAGTATGGGATGCAGGAAAAGATGCTGTCTGGTCTCAGTAGTATAGGATGTGGAAGAGAGTACAATTATGTCAACTTGGGGGATCAGTTGGGTTGGAGAGTCATTACTCTACCATTAGTATTAATCGTTGATTAATTGATTTTAACTACATGATTGGAAGAACAACTCATATTGTGTAATGCATGAATATCATTGTTTATTGCAATCCACAAGGATGAATCTTACAATCATGAATGGTGTAATATTCCATTTGAAAGACAGTTCTCCAGAGTAAAAGAAAGCCAGGAAAAATTGCACACAGCATAACTCGGCCATATGCCGCTTCTCAAGAGGAAACCGTATGAGCTCAGCAATCCACCAGATGATTTAAATCCGAAGGATCTTGTATTTCAAGTGCGCATAACCAAGGAAATATTCAAAGATTATCAGTATCCTATAGATATGTTTGCATATACATTACTTTTTATATGTTTAAATTGTAAAATGATATGACAAAAGAATTATATTTGGGTGTTGATATCTCCTGCACTCAGATTGATTGGCTCAATATGATTTGTTTCAATAATATCATAGTCCTTGACACTTCATCCAGAGAATATGTGAATCGTATAAATTTATATCGCCAAAGAGTGTGGACGTGCAAGTATACAGGTAAGATCAACTTGACATATGAGGAAGCTCTTCTGTCAGAGGTGAAAGCGACAGAAAAGGTTCAACAATTTCCCAAAGAATTCATGGGACCTGTGCTCCGTCTTGTTCAATTCAGTAAGTGTTACTTAAGGTCATGCTATTTTGGAAATGTTTATTATGATTTGAGTGATCTGTGAGCTCTTTCATGTGTAGCAGAATCAAGGGAATTAATCATTTACTAGATTGTTTTTCAAGGTCTCAGATTTGGTCAATTAAAGTACATGATTGTGAATATATAAAAAAGGAATGATCTCGAGTAGATCATATGAGTTGTAAGAGACTAATTATGATACATTATTACTGGACCATATTTTTTCATATCTTTTATATTGTTTAGAGAGGAGGAAAGAGAAGTTGTATCATGGAGGATGAGAGGGAATAACCACTGTAAAAAACTAAAAGAAAAGCCTATATAAAAAAACAAGCAGAAATTTGCAAGGAGGGGGAGGGTTAGACTCTGGTAGGAGGATGGGAAGAAAAGGCAGCATAAAATGGAACCGATCTCAAAAGAAAAATATTTGAAATAACAAAATGTGTGGGGAAGTGTTGCCCCCTGCACTATGAGGTGGAACCATGAATGATTTAGAATCCGTCATCCTGTCTGACAATTCAACATATGGTTACAATATTTATGAATTATAGAGAAAATATCAGTAACCTTTGAATTCCCAGTCTTGGAATTGTGATGAGAGAAAATATCACATAGCTTTCTGGTGCTTCTTGCACATTTTGGTTAACTTCGAATGTTAGTATATGGAAGTAAGTTGATAACAAAAAATATTTGTTTGATTTTATGAATCTGGAAGAGTTTTCGATGTTCATTTTGTATTACTCTGTACATGAGATGTTTTATTATAAATTTGTAGATATATATCATTTAGAACATTTTGAAGTCACAAATTTAATGATCTAAATCTTGGTATGTATGTTCGTATATAGTTTCAAGGTTGCGTTTCTCCATTCCTAAGAATGTTAGAACTCTGTTCATACAATCTCTTAAAGTTTGTGTTTCAGAAACAACATTTTTTGCCTTCAATTTGTACAGAGGGAGTTTCCTCAAGGAGGATGTTGATTTTAAACATATAGATATCATGCTTGCACACGAATTTTCCTCACCAAAAATATGAAAAAATTGACAATTTGTCCACTGGTGCAGTTTATGTGTTCAATCCTAAGTTCATATATCCTCTAATGATAGGAGCTAATAAATATCACAAAATTGCATGTGCTGAAATTTTCTCAAGAGTTTTGATCCAACTAATTATAGTTTGTTTCTCTTTATCCTGCCTCTGCCCTTGAATTGGGTTCATTCATAGTAGTCTATTCCTCTCGAAATGGTCTGTTTTGTATCTATTTATTTATTGATTTCTTATATACGTGGAAGTTTTTATGTATACAATCCTTGGAGGTTTTTATGTTTACAGGTATGGTTCGCCTTGATGAGCTTGTGAGTGCCATACTGAAAAACTTTAAGGACCGATTTGTTGTTGACGAAGAGGTGCTTTGTGTTAAAGAAAGTGTGACAAAGCCATGTAGGATTGTAGCTGTGTATGAGAATCCTGAAGATGGCATTCATAGCTACCTCGTAGTTTGGCTTGATAATGACAAAAATCTGATTGGCAGCTCTCTTGAGGAAGCAAAAAACTTGGTCAGGAGAAAAGTACCTCCCTTCACTAGGGGCCTTTTGAAGTCCTTTATTAGGGAATCTGTGAAAAATAATGCATCAAGAAACTCCCTAACACCATTAGTGGTTCTTGAAAGCCTGTGTCATAAGCATGGCATAACAACAAACCCTCCTGAAGAGCTGAAGAAGTTCTTCAACAAACAGGAGGTGAACAAAAAAGAATCAAATGGAGTCAATAAGAGATCACTGGTAAGCTGTGTTTTCAAATACTCTTTAACATTTCAAACCATCAAAAGACTTAGTCGGTGAATGATTAATACTGATTACTTATGTTATAACAAAGTCAGAGAAATAAATGCACGATTTATGGAGTTTTCTATCAGGGTAAAGTTTAAAACCCTGGATTTTGCTGTCATACATGTGGTCTTTGAACAGGCTTGTTATTGCAGGTAGAAGTTATGGAAGCAGAAATTAATTTGAACAAAAAACCAAAAATGATGGATACAGAGCTTTGCAATGGAGAAAATACACACCAGAAAGGTAAAATTATGATTCAGGACACTAAGACAAAAACTGAGACAACACAAGACAATAAGAGTAAAGATAATATAGCTCAGCAGGGTAAGAGCAAATCCAAGAAATCACATGAAGTCAAGAAGGCAAATACCAAGACAATTGGAGAGGACGAGAGCCAAGCTAAAACACAACAAGATAAGAAGGATAAGACAGTTCGGGGGAATAAAAGCAACGCTAAGACACCTCAAGTCAGTAACAAGAAGGAGAAGATGGTTCAGCGGGATAAAAGAAAAGCTGAGACACTTCAAGAGGATAACAAGAAAGAGAAGATAGTTCAGGGGGATAAGATCAAAGTTGAGACACCTCAAGAAGATAAGAATAAGGCAAAGACAACAATCCTGAAGGATGGGAATGAAGCTAACAATGGTAAGTCGAGTGAATTTCATCCTGTTTTCAGGACATTTGCAACAAGTATTGGCAATTTTCTTTTGTCCTATGGGTGTGAATCTCAATTTGTGGAGTGCGGAGGTGGGACTTTGACCCTGGATTCTATGGTTTATAGGCCATGGGACCCCAAACCACTAGGCTAACCCGTCCTTAATGAAATGTTTTATATGTTTTTTTGCTGATTATCATTATGTTTTCATCTATACAGGACCAGTAGCAAAAGTAGTACCCATCAAGTATCCGATTGAGGATTCTCTTGTACAATCATCACCTGACGATCCCCTATTACCGAACAAGCCAGTTCCTCTGTCTGATTTCCCTCTTCCGATGGATTGTACTGGGCGATTACTTATGGTTTGGAATTTTTGCACTTTGTTTGGGAAGGTTATCAGGCTATCTCCATTTCCTTTAGATGAATTGGCAAAAGCTTTAGACTGTAAAGACAAAGACCACATATTACTGAAGGAAGCTCACCATGCTCTGATCAAGTTGATTTTGAGTGACCCTGCAATTAATGAGGATGTCCAAGAGATACGGAATCCTAAAGCGAAAGTAAATCTCTCCTGCACAGATTAAATATAATGCTTATATATGTGCTATCCAATAGGGACTCAATTCTTTATTTTATTTTATTAATTAGGTGACAATTGACACATGGAAAGATGACTATTGTGATCTTTCCAAGCTTGAGGGATTTAAGTCTTTAGTGGAGCATTCCACGACAATTAATGATGGAAATTATATGTTGTTGGAGCCATCTATAAAGTTGGACATTCTATGTGGGTTGGTTGATTGTGCTCTGAGTTCTTCTGGCATTAGAGAGCAGTTAGATATTTATATAGAGGAAAAGCAAGCTATTGCATCCCAGAAAAGGAAGGAAGAAATGGAGTCGTCAAAGATGGAAAAGGAGGCACAAGAAAAATTGAAACAGCAGGGGCAGAATACAGAGGTGTCTGTGATGCAATTGCCTGTGCACGAATATGACCCAAGAGTAGCTGAGGATGTAAAGAATGAATGCAGTGAAGAAAGTATCTCCGAAGATGGCATGGACAATGAAGAATCCAACTTAGAGAAGAATAGCATGCATTTTGGTGGTTTGTCGAATGGAACACAAGACAATGGGTATGTGAGTTGTGTATGCATTTCATAACTCGATACTTTAATATGTATTTCAGTACACTACTACTCCATTATCCTTGAATCACCATCATCTCTATATTAATGATAAGTATGTGCACCAGCAATGCTGAGGAAATTTCGGCGGCCTCAGCTCGCTCAAGACAGCGCATACTCAAGATTCGGGCTGAGTTGAAACAAGCTGAGGAGAGTGTGAAGGAAAGGAAGAGGATTGAAGAGCAGAGGAAGCTTCAAGAAGTTCGGAAGGCAAAGCTGGTAGCTGTGAAAGAGCGCAAACTACAAGAGAGGAAGATTATTGAATTACACAAAAGGGTAAAGTAACCACATGAAATCACTTTATAAAATTTGCTGCATTTTGGAGAAAAAAAATAAAAAAATAAAAAAGCTGCAATTATCATGATTGCTTCAATGGTATCTGCTGATTCAAGTTTTTATGTCACAGCAAGAACATCTTGACCGGGAGATTGAAAAACGGGTAATACGAACAAATCCACTAGGAAGAGATAAAGACCATAATCGATATTGGTTCTTCCCTAGGGATGGACGAATATTCGTGGAAGATGAGAAATCGACGACTTGGGGATATTATGCTGCTAAAGAAGAGGTTTACTTTGTTATTGGACAGATTCTCCTTTTCTTTGCTACTCTTAATCATGGCTCACTTTGCAAGTATTGACTGATTTTGCTTATAGCTAGAGGCGTTGCTCCGTTCCCTGAACACGAAGGGCATAAGGGAAAGGGCTTTGCAAAGGCAGCTCGAGAAACACTATGGTAAAATAAGGTATGATGGATGTATGTGCTTGAGTTAACCCCAAAATAGGTATTGCACCACTTAATACAAAAAAAAACCTTCAATTTTTGGTATAATACGGAAAGGATTCCTGAAAGTTTTAGAGATATAAAATTATATTTTTAATTATTGATTCTAAGCCTTTGATCCATCCATTAACTTATATGAAGGCTACTAAAACTTCAATGGAAACTTTTTATGTTAAATCCAAAATAAAGAGCATTTTTGGAATTTCCTACATCAAAGTCTAGTTTTCACTATCCAATCAAGACACATACACGCACGTGCACACACACATGCATACATATGTACAACACACACACCCCTATAGTATGAGCATTTTCGAAAACTGCTCATAAAAGATACTACTATCCAGTCGGGATATATATCCTTTAGACAAGTTAAGAAACTGCAACTGTATGCTTAATTCTTCCATACTGAAATAACATTCCTTATATGGTTTGGTTTTGTATGGCAACATCAGTGATTCTTTTCAGAAGCGAAGTAAGGAAATTGCGCAAAGGGTTACTTTGGATGATACATCAATACGCAGATCATCGAGGGGCAAAACCATATCGCAGCAAACAGAATACTCTTATAAAAACAAGTACAGAAACTAATAGAGATATTTCTTTCTATGTACTCATCAATTTTTGCCGAGCTCCCTCCATGAGGGGAGGATCTTCTCTCTATACATTATGGAGGGTATGATGTGGTGTTTCATTTAGCCTCGCAAAAAAAAGATAATAGCTCTTTGAAATTTGGAGGCTAAGCAGTAAAGATCACTGGTGTAGGCCCTCTCATTTTCCATTTCTCTTGTGCCTCATTGAAGAAGCATTTTCCCCTTTGTGGAAAGAAATATATACATCGAGATATAGATACCATCCCTCTGATGTGAGGTTTTTATAGAAGGTCCGGATATATATGATGTGTGTGATGGGATACTTCAAACACTTGACTTTACATTCTTACACATGTCATCATTTACATATAAATTATTTTATTTTTGCAAAAAAGAAATTAAATATGTTCTTATTTCATTTTATCATATGCGAATGGGGATATCATTGTATGTACGTCAAAGTGTTATAGTGGAATATATGACCCTTTAAAATATCAACAAAAGAACAAAAAGAAGATAGTTATTACTGCTTTCAGGGATTGTAAAAATGCATCATTTTTGAGGAGATATGTGACCATGGCCTATAAACAATTTTGCTCCAGCCAAATGGGTATTTAATCCAGTTCAATGGTTATTCGTTTGCCGAAAAATTGATCAAATTATAAGGCATCATCCTTGCTGGGAGATTTGCAAATCAGAAAGATATTGAAGAAATCAGAGTACTTTAAGTCCATAAATTTCCCATTTGCTGTCCTAAGAAAATATTATTCTAGTTCATAATCTAACCATTCTTGGCAAAAACCAAAAGTTGTGTTTTGGTTTTGCAATAAATAATCTAATTCCATTTTTTATATCATGAAGACTTTTATACAGCCATTCTGTGATATAAATAAAGCCATTGGGCCACATTTAGAACGAGAATGTTACTCATACAGAATGCAGCATTTACTCTCATAACAGATTTTTGTCATGGTCCACGTTTTTTCAATGAAGTGTCTTAAACTTTTACTGTTGAAGATCCATTGATAATAATGCAGAGATTATGCTTCATGGCATTGCCTGGTTCATCAAGATTGGATTTTCAACTACTTAGCAAGAGCTGAGTCTTTAGACAGAATTGAAGAATGAATCAAAACTTTAGATGCTGGTCTAACTTTTCGAATGCAAGGGACTCTAGATTGACAATTGCAGATATTAGTACGAGAATAACCTGCCCAACTTAAACCACTAAAACTGTTCTGCAGTCAAAACTCTTGGATTGGTGTTTGAGAACTGAGTACATGAAATTCTTGGCCTAAGAGCTTGCATGACACAAGAAACATCATTTTGAAGGGGAGGGCATCATGTCTATGGCTGTACATGCACTACCGAATATGGCCTTAAATCATCACCTTGATTTGGGTATTGCCCCTGTACATTCATTCCTATTAATTCAAGGAAAGAGGATATCGAGTTCTATATTGCTTATTTAAATTGACCATTCAACAGGCATCACTAAAAAGTGTTCTGCGGTCAAAACTCTTCCTTAAGTTTGAGAACTGATTAAATGAAATTCTTGCTCTAAGTGCCATGCATGGCACAAGTAACATACATTTTGAAGGTGGACCATCATGTATACGGCTGTACATGCTCCACCATGTATGGCCTTAAATCATCGCCTTCATTTGGGCAGTGCGCCTGTAGATTCGTTCCAATTATTTGAAGCTATGTAAGATCTGGAGAGCCAACCTTCAAAATTTGACCTCTCAACATAAAGCAAAAACTTCTTTCTTGCATCAGGTATGTCCAATGCAAGATCATCTAAACTATCTCCAACTCTAGTGAAACCCTTCAACATCTGACTTGAGGTGATAAGACCTTCATTAGAGCACTCTTGCAGTAGGACAAGTAGCTTGTCATTCTGCTTCTCCATTGCCATCACAAGGGCTTTTTTCACAACCTCATGGTGGAAAAATGGCATATCAAGATCACGGATACACTGACAGGCCTCCAATACATCTCCACCAGCTTCATATTCTTCCAAGAGCTTCACAATTTTGTCTTTGGCATCCTCTACAGCCCAGCCTGATCCACCACCCCAACATCTCAATATCCTTTCACCAGCATGCCGAGCCACCAGAAGAGCTCTTGTAGTATTTACAATGTCAACACCAAGAGAGTTTGGCTTCATCTCTTCTTTAATCTCCTCCAAGTCTAGAGGAGCCAAAATATCATCGACCACAACTCGTGCTAAAAACAACGTGAGTATATTTGCTGCATCCGGTATGTCTAAGGCAGTATCATCAGCTGATTCGAGGAGTAATGAAAATGCTTTAGCAACATCCTCTGAAGTGATTAATTCTGCATACAAGGAAGATAGCAATACTGATGCCATCTCCTTCTCACGGTTTTTCCTGTCCATTGCCAAAGTCACCAATCTCTTCACGAAGATTGGGTTCAAATGGGGTGATGACAAATCTTCTAAGCTCCTAATCACCTCTTCAACATCATCTGAAAGAAAGTACTCTTGAATTATCGAAACTGCCTTTTGCTTAAAAAGACTAAGTTGATCTAATTCCATTATACTTGGCTCTTTCGAGCCATTCACTTCAAAAGCAGCTTGTTTCACTATAAATGATGCACTCAAAATGCCTTGATTTTTCGCTTCCAATACCAAGTATGGAAGCAGCTCTTTTGCATGCACAATATCCAAAGACAGATCATCAATAGCCTCGGCCAGCCGAGTAAAACCTTTTGACATCTGACTGGATGTTATCAAGCCTTCATTTGCAGCTTCTTTGAGAAGTGAGAAGATAGAACTTTCAGAGTTTCTCTTCTCCATGGCCAATACCAGTGCCTTTTTCACCACTTCATGATGAAAGAAAGGGACATTCAGCTCTCTAATGCATCGGCAAGCTTCTATTTTGTCTCCACTCTCGGTGAACTCATTAAGAAGGGCCAATATCTTGTTTTTCACAACTTCCACAGTTGTATGTGTACCTCCACCCCAACGACGCTCTACAATTTCAGCATGTAAAGGTGGTGATAAGTAACTCTTCTTGGCTTTATGAACAATATCATGACCTTTTGCCCCTTCTTGAAGAGCATGTGTTACTTTGTGAAGAAAAGAGGGTGGAAGGATGTCATCAACAATAGCCCTAGCAACAAACAAGGCCAATGTATCGAGTGCATTGGGTATGTCTATCACCAATTCATCAGCAGACTCAACAAGCTTCGAAAATCCTTTTATTACTTGTTCAGGCTGAATGACATCTACATAAAGAGCAGAAAGCAACACGGCAGCCATTTCCTTCTCTCGATCATGGCGATCAAGAGACATTGAGATGAGCTTCTTAACAAAGTAATGATGATACATAGAAGAACCAAGCTCTCGGAGGTCTGCTGCTGTTTCGGTGATGTTATCAGTGGAAAAATATTCTTCAATAACTTGACCCACTTTTCTTTTATATTCTTGGATTGATTGGGAAGCTGGAGTTGTAACTAACTTGTATGGCTCCTGCATATCCAATCAGTATTATAATCATCATAAAGACAAAAACAGAGAATAAAAAATATATAAGCTTCCAAGCATATTGAAGGAGGTCTTCGTGCTACCGTTTCACTGTCATAATTAGGGTCATTTTTATCAAAACAAACTTCGCCATCAATTTCCAACAAGGAACCCCAAGTGCCTCTGCCCCCAGCTCCCCCTGCAAGATCCAAAAGAATATCATGTTTTAAACCCAGAATATTATATTTAGGGTATGGGATTAATCCCATACACATTCACTAAATCTATAAATATCTTTGATCACATCTTGATCCCAGAATAGCATATCTTACATTGACGTAAGATAAAAGTTTGCTACGTTCTTCACATTTTGAAGCAATCTATGTACATGACTAGGATAAAATTTAACAACCAGAAAACAGAGGTTGGGTTAACCTTGTGTTCCAAGTGAATCTGTATGCTGAATTAGATAGGGGAATCAATCCCACATACACAACCTTGAACATGTCTTTGCCTTTATGTTACTATAAACCAAGTCCAAGATTTCCCTCCAATCACATGGTTGAGATCCAAACCTTGCCTCCCATATGAATCTGTGTGCTGAATTAGAGCGAGTAATCAATCTCATACACATACCCTTGGACATTTCTTTATGTGATAATATCATATACTACCATAAGGCAAGATCAAAGAACCCTTTGACATTTCTTTATGGGATAATATCATATGCTACCATAAGGCAAGATCAAAGATTACCATTCGCTTACATGGTCGGATCAATCCCTTACAGTTCTTCTAAACTCTTTCCTTTATCATATTTTAACATAGTGCAATATAAAATATTAAAATTGATACACATGGTAACATATGATTTGCATGCCAAATAAGTGTATAGATGAAGCCCATAAACATCCATAAACCATATGCGTGCTCATATCCTTATTCCAGAAAATCTATCAATGGTTAGCATGGTAACGCCATGTTTGTGTGATGAATTAGGGTGTGGATCGATCCCATACACATTCTTGTTCCATAAGTATCCTTAGCCACGTCTTCACATCATGAGATCATGTTTTGCACACTGCAATATTGTCATTACTCTGGATTCACATGATAGGCAATCTTTGTGCGGTGAATTAGGGTTCCTAACCCACACCTACACATCTTTATGTTGGAATATCATAATTTTCTGTAATGCGGGATAAAAGATTATTCTTGATTCGCATGGTTGGATCAATCCCATATACACTACTTAACCCATGCATACGTAAAAGACCATATTTAATCCTAGTGCAGCATCAAAGAGTACGATTAGTTCATATAGTTAAATCAATCTATATCCTTCATCATGTTTACCATAATGCAAGATCAAATATTACCATTGATTCACGTGGTTTGCTCAATCCCATGCACACAATTTAACCCACCGTAAGCATATGGTTGGATTAATCTTATGCAAGATCGCATATTTTCCATTAATTTATATGGTTGGATCAATCTATAGATTTCATCATTGTACCATAATGCAAGATCAACGATTTACCATTTATCCACAGTGTGAGGAAATATTTTGTGTGTATAGATAAAACACTACATCCATACAGCATACACTTGTTCTATATTCTCATGTCACAATAGTCTGCACCTGTTATGTCAAAATATTTACAAATATGAAATCAATTGAGTTAAAATATGCATGCATCTCACACACCATTTTTCAATCCCACTATCTCAAACCTTCACAAAAGAAATTGAAATTAACACATGAAAAGAAGAATAAAACAGAGTTGATGTTAATCTTACCTTTCTTAGGGAGACCTAGTTTTCCAGAATGATGAGGACCCCTATCATGAAGCTTAGAAGAAGCTTCTCCATTGACTGTAGCAGAAGAAGAAGAAGAAGAATGCTTTCCATGTTTACTGTGTGAATCAGAGGAAGCAGAGCGCATGAGTTCTCTCTGATCATCAGTAAGAAAAAGCTCCGGCTCAGCTTCCATGGCTTAAGCTTAATAATATAAGCTTAAGCCTAATCCTAGATACTGCAAAAGCAGAGGATAAAGAAAAGAAAGAAGGAAGAATAAGCTTAACCCTAATCCTAGATACTGGCAAAAGCAGAGGATAAAGAAATGAAAGAAGGAAGGGAATGGAAGGAATTCAGAAAAACCTAACACATGATCAGCTTCAGAAACCCTAAGCTGGGAAGTCGTATACAAACTATATACGTATGTATGTATGTATATAGTTGGTTGAAGGTAAGCAAACAGAGGGGCGGCATGGCCGTGGTTTTCTGCTCTGTTCCTGTGTCTTCTTCTTCTTCTTCTTCTTTGCCCTGCTTTTTCTATCTACATACATACATACATACATACATATATGATGAGGAATCAAGATGAAGGCCCAGGGGAATGGCTATGGCTATGGCTATGACTATGGCTATAATCCGATGCCCATGGCGATGATGATGTGGCGATGGTGGTGATGATGTGGCGATGGTGATGATGATATGGCAACGGTGATGATGATGTGGCGATGGGGATGGTGATCGTGATAGATCGTCATCATCATGCTTGATGGATATGATGGTTTTGGTTTCACACCTCTGCTCCTTGGCAATACATTCCCCGTCCTTTGCACATACATATTGTCCCGACCCGTTCCACACCACGATTCACTAGGCCACAAACACCTGCGGTGCCCCACCCACACCCTGTTCTTGCCTCGCCCCTGCTTTCGACTGCACCAAACATGCATACATGTATGGACATGTTGTGCAACGCGTGTGGGCGATAGCTTTCTGTTTGAGTCTGTTTGTGGCTAATCAACAATCTCCTTGGAAAATAAAAGTCTGTGGTCATCGAAAGTGGAATTGATGGCTTTTGCCTTATCATTTTCAGGTGAGCAACTACCTAGATTATGTCATACTATCCTTCTTAGTTGGTACCAATCGATAACCATAACACTTTCGCTAAGCACTTGGGATTTGAATCGTAGAAGGATTCAAAATTTCTTTTACTTTACACTTGGGTGATGGTCTAAATCATTTATCTATCCCTAACATATGTTGGCCCTATACAAAATGTGGCACAATGAAAAATGACATATGTTGCATGTTGGATACATATATATGCTTGAGGTCTATTGCCTTTTTCTCACTATGTTCCCAACATTGAGGATGAGAACCTACCATTATGAGCTCTAAATATGAGGCAAAGCATATATAGTTCGCAATGGTGGGGGGCATGTTGACCCCTTGGTCTCTATTATACTTACCTAGTTCTTTTGAGCCTACTCATAAAACTGAACATTGTAAAGAAATACATGGAATCATCAATTCACTCCCTATATGATAAATGCCCCCCCACTGACTGTTGCACAATGCACTAACTAGGTATGTTCTCCCTCACTCACATAAAGCTCATATTCTTTGGAAGGGTTGGGGAACATGGGAAAATATGGTCTCCTTCCCATGCAATACAATGTCAATCACTTCTTTTGCATAGCATCTATGTTGGAAAAAGTTGCTTGATGTAAAAACCAAAATGTTTTTGATTACATTGTGTTTTTTTAGCCTTACATTGCATGCTTCTCATATGTGTTTATTATTGTGCATTTGCTCACAACTTTTTTTGTAACAAATTGCCCTTGAGATAAATACAAGGTGTATAGTATTTGCAACTGTATACATATTTGCAACTTGGTATACGATGAGAAGTTGGGTATAGGGTCATGTTACACTTGAACGTATACGGCTTTATTTTGTTGTATAGAGCGTGACTTCCATTAACGATTACAAATAATAGGAAAAGTTTATGAAATGCGATTAGAATAAAATATCGTGAGATAGGTAGAGAAAAATCTTATCCAGATGTTTCAAGTACTTTAATATTTGAAAAGCATCTTACAACCCACTAGCTAGAATTGTTTGAAATTTGCATGATTGCCGATATGTCGTCAATGTGATATCACAACATGGATTGTAATTACACTAGCTTATTATTAGCATTGACTCACAAGAGGCAGCCTCTTGTTTTTGAATAGTTATTGTAAAGCCTATGTTCGAGGATAAAAAAATAGTCGTGGCGATATTATTATTGAAAAGGAGTATGATACTTTTACTAAGAATAGCTCAGCTATTCTTGTTAAATAATTTTTTTTGCATTGATACTAGTAGTACATAATACATATCATACAATATTTTCCAGATATTTATATTTCTTTGTTGTCATAGACTTTTCCATCTTAAGAAAACTTATATAACCAACCATTGCTTAGCTACATTACTTCTCATGTGCCATAGCCCCTATCTATATATGCCATATATGTATACTTAATTCATTATTATATTTACAAACAATCGAAGTTGTTCATCACATTGCCATTTGCACTGAATGTCTTGTTGTGCTTAAAAGTCGTCCTATCTTAAATATAGTTTGTTAAAAAACCTTCCTCTTAGCTACTCACTAACGCCCACGATAACAAATGATATCAAATTCCAAGCTCATCGTATATCCCATGTGATGTGTAATAATTGACGATGCAAAAAGATGCCCATGTGGGTAATCTAGGATCCCACTAAAATATGACCACCCTAGCAAGGCCCTATTGAAGTTGTCACCACATCTCATTGTTATTTACATGTAATGATCCTCTATTCAATGCCATTGTTACTAGAGAGAGATGTTTGTGCCTATGCTTGTGCATTTTGATTCACTTTTTTCCATTTCATTATGCATTATAACCTCAATTTAACATTGTCCCTCACTATCTACAAGTTTTGTGAGCCCAGGATTTAGATAATGACTCTTAAAAGTCAACAATCCAATGAGTACTTTTGAGCATTGTATGATGGCTTTGAATACCAGTTTTTCTAGCACAAATTTTCCTTATTGATGAACAACTATTACATCCATAAAAAGAGATACAATAGTTTAGTTCTCAAAACTATGTCTTTGAGTTGCAAAGGCAAGAGGTAAAGGTGGTTTTTGAGCAAATGCATGGAAAATGCATGGAACTCATCATATACACGCATCTCTCCCCAAGTTCAAGACTCACTATGGGTGCAACCTTGTCTCATAAACTATATTTTTTGTCTCTCATAAACTATAAATCTTCCTCCCTCCACCACTCAACTGAATGTTTCAAAATGATATGCTAGGAAATTTTTTCCTCGTCATTCCTCCATTATTTCATATTTATACTATTTTGATGCTCAATTGCAAGCATGGTTTCCATTTTAAGACTTTGCGACCACCCCATTAGTAGGAGTGTCATTGTCACACCGAGGTTGAGCTCATGTATACCTTTATCTCTTTGTGTATTATGGAAAAACAAAAAGATTCTTGACAGATAGTAACTATATAATATTCACGGGAAAATGAACATGCAAACAATAAAAAGGTAATTCCAAACCAACAGGCTACCTCCTTTATTAGTTGGTTCCGAACGAACAAACATTCTATATACATGCCATGTTCTTACAATGTCATTGAAAATGTTTAAAGGAAACATCGTGTCTTCATTTGGTTGTCCATTTATGTGGGCCACTAGATTCATTTTATTCATACGTTTAGATTGTTAGGGAAAGAATAACACCCGGATATTCATAGATTGGGTGGTGCTATATTTTATATAGCTTAAATCTAGATCTTTCTCTAAAAGTTGTACTAAAATTATAATTTCTAATAAGTATGTGTGCCCGCTATTTCTGATTTGCCAAAGCAGCGATACAATAAGAGAAACATTCCACAAAACTCTCACATGTAACTCGAGAGATGTGGATGTTTTAAGTCGAACATCCATACAAAGCAAGAAAATGCAACCTCCCAAACAATAGACAAGAGGGAATGTACATGCGTAAGGCCCCTAGTATAAACAAGAATGGATGAGAGGGCAGTCTTTGGGTGCTCTCCACATACTCGTGAAACTTGTCGGGATGGATGAGAAAGGCGATCTTCATAAGAGAGATCTAGGGTATACAGAAAAGCATATCGACATGTTTGCAATGTACAAAAAGCTCTTGCATGGTATGACAACTTCTCTAGGCTTCTTGGGTAGCGAAATTGGCGCCATAGTCTTAAGACATAGATATATGGATAGATCTATTACCATATGCTTAGAGGGTGCAATATATGGCAGGTGCTAGCGATGCTATTTAAACTCTTTAGCTTAGTTGATCGTGAAACAAAGGCACATTTCTCTCAAAGATGATCTAGACAATCGACCAACTAGCGATCATTGGCAATGAGGCCACATATTCTTCTATCCCAAGACAAGACAAGACTGGTAGAGTTCAAGCCCTTTCAGGGGCTCACATGCCGAAATGATATGCGGGCAGGTCTCAGGCCAGCTTGTCTAGTTTGAGTTCCGTACGTTCGAAATCTTATTTTGTTTTTTGCTTTTTTCACCGACACTTAAAAAAAGCTGGTATGTAAAGCAACAAGGCAGGCGTTTGCGTCCGGTGTCGTGACTCGTTAATAGTTATCGAGCCACAATTTCGAAGAGTAACTACATACATATGTACATAAATTATAATATACTCTTCTCTTTAAAACCCCCAAAATCACCAAGGTGGCCTACAAAACAAACAACCCAATCATGAGGTATGCTCTAAAACCCTAACCCTAACCCTAACCCTAACCCTAACCCTAACCCTAACCCTAACCCTAGTAAAAGGCCCCTCCTTTGCATTAGGAAGACGCAGAGTAGCTCTCTCATGCATAGTTTCTTTACTCTTCTTCACCTTCTTCCAAAGCTTCACGCATATAAACGAAACTTCTGGTAAAATCAGGAAAAGGATAAATTCGTAGCTTTCCCTGCATTATAAAGCTCCTACAGGAATTTTTTTTTTCTGTTTTTCTCTGTGGGTTCTTTTGTGTACTTCCACTTTATATTTTTGTGAATATGTATCTATATTTTCTGTAGTCGCCATCCAGAGTTGAAATGGGCTCAGAGATCAGACAAATTATACCTTACAGTTGAGCTTCCTGATGCGAAGAATCCGCAAGTAAAGATTGATCCCAAGGGGAAATTTGAATTCTCGGCTACAGTCGGTCCTGAAAATGTCTTATATGAACTTGATCTTCATCTCTATGACAAAGTGAATGCTGAGGTATTTTTCTTCAACTTCTTCGATAAAATCTCCATTAAAATTATGTAATTTCATTCTCAATGAAAATCAATTAAGCAAATCCCATCGAGAAGTTTCAATTGTATTTTCAAATAGATATTTTTTTTTATGGAGATTTTGGTTCTATGTTTAAGGACATTTTCTATGATACTCCACAAAGTTCTTCCTCAATAAAATTTTCAATTGCATAATGTTGAGATTTAGGATTGTGTAAATGATGACATGATAGCATTTGGTCTTCTTTGAACTTCGATGTTTGATCGAGTTTTCTTAAAGATATGCATTGAAATCTCTAATGTCTGATGATAGAATTCTCTTATGTTTATTCTTGTGTGTCTGATGATAACATTAAGTTGTTGATTTAGGAAAGCAAGGTCAGTGTTGGCCTGCGGAATGTCTCTTGTGTCATTGTAAAGAAAGAAAATGGATGGTGGAAGAGATTACTCCATGGAGCAGGAAAAACACCACCTTATTTGAAAGCAGATTGGGACAAATGGATTGATGAAGATGAAGAAAATGAAATCCCAAGCAATAATGGTATATGATTTATTTTTTCAAGCATCTGAATTATCTATCCATTTGATATGATCATTGTCTCCTTACATATATAATAGTACATGATCCGACATATATAATACATGATCTATTTCTTGCAGCCGATAATTTCGATATGGGTTCGATGAATGATTTCTCGGTATGTCGTTCATGTATATAAGATCTCATAATGCTTCTTTGCAAAATATATTATCAAAATGCTGGTAAAATATGTATAGTCATTGGACTGGATTGAGGTGTTTTGATTTGTTTGGTAGGATTTTAATATTGGAGGTGATGGTGATGGGTTGGATAGTGATGATGATGATGATGATGATGATGATGATGAAGGTATGCGATGACGAAGGCTCTTGGAATGCTGTAAAAATGATCATATCGGTTTCGTTTTTTTGGTGTAATTCTAAATGTTTTCGATGATGTTGGTCCACAGAAGTTGACACAAGTTCGGAGGACAAGAAGGGTACTTAATTTTGTTTCTTACATGTGTAGCTAACATGGTCTATATATTTAAAGGGGAAAAAATCGGGTTAGAAAAGGGCGCATGATTTGTTTCTTTATATTGTAATGGTTACGACGAAAATCTTGGTCTAACTTACCCATTGCTCTTTTTATTGTTGTAGATGAGAATCTTAGTTCAAAGCATAATGTAGAGGCAGAGTCTAGTGGCCAAAGTTAAGGCCTCATAGGGATGCACGTTTTCATAGGTGTCAAGTGACAGTGGAAAGCTAATGTGGACGCTTCGAGATATTCTTGTATGATTTTGACATGTTTCCATCTTCCCCCAAACACGTACTCTCGAATGGTAATCGATCTAATTACACTTTCTTACATTTCCTTATGTATCGTTTACTCAATTGTCAACATCACATTGATTGCTTTGTAAGCGGGTATTCAAAAACCCACATGCTATTGTGAAGTGATGGTTTGTGTTCATGAAAAATCTTAATGTCTATACTCTGACAAAGCAATCAAATTTATTATTATATTAGGCCATTTCACATATTACATCTCCTTGATATGCTCATTTGGAATTGTAGAATCGATATTCATATGTTACAGTAGCCAGTTTGGTGGTGGGCCCAATATTTCGTGGATTCTTTGTGCTCATAACTACATTTCTATTAGAAAATTGGTCGACCCTTTACATATTTTGATAAAAGTGGACATTCATCTAGGTTTATCATTGTTGAATATACGAACAATCTCTCAAGTTTGCTATCTAATTCTTTTCATGTTCACTTTTATATGATTGACTTGCAAATCCTTCCATGATTATGGCTAGTTACTTCATCTTGTTCAAGATCCCATCATTGTATTTTTGGTAACCAATGAGGTTAGAAGGTATGATAGACTTGAGGTTTGAACCTAGAGCACAGTGAAAACAAGAGAAAGGTCACTCTTTCTTGTAACATGACATTATCACAATATCACATATCTTAAATGCAACTCTTTCTTAAGAAGGGTGATAATATCTTCCCCCCCCCACACACACAAAAAAAAACTCCTTCCATTAGTTATAAAATTTTACAGATGAGAGTGTTATATACAAATCCTTGTGGGGACGCGATAGTTCCATCATATGTGGATGCCCACTGACTCAAGAAAAGGAGAGGACGACCATTATTGGATGAAGACTAGTTGTTGTCTTTCAACTCCGTCAGGTTCGCATATGAGGCCATCATATTGACTATTTAGAGTGGCTACAACTTCACTCTATATCTTTTGTATAAACATTACTTGATGCACGATTTGGTTGGAGAAGACTTGTCTACACCGTAGTTTCTAATGAATCCAAAAAGTTATTGGGTTGACCAATTCCAACACAACTTGAGCTTTGGCATTAATAGGAATTGCACGGATATTGTTAATGGTGGAAATAGAAATCTGTTGTGCTTTTATCACCAAAGTCAAACCCTCCTCTTGATGTTCGTACCTGTCAATTGGGGATAACCAACATACATTTCCTCACTCGATTGTGCCTTGAACCTAACATAATTGCAATAGGCGGCCAACCCCTCGCCATATTCGATGGGTCTCTAGGCAGTCCCACAAAGCATGTTAGATTGATTCTGTTGCATTTAGGCACGTTGCACAAGTAGGACTAAGTAGGAGAGCTAAGGTTCCCACGTTGCCACACTATTAATAGCAATTGGAACGTGGTAATTCACCTAGCATGTTGTTTCTAGATTTTCTGCCAAAACTTGCTGATAATTGTATGAGGAACATGATATGTGTGCCATATCTTTGTAGCAACTAGCTCTCAGGCGATTTGAGTGGTTATAATGTGGCGACTCAATCTAGTCGTGAATTGGAAGAAAGGGATGACTTTGCTTCCTTGACCCACATAAGGATCACATCACGTCCATTGAAAAGGGTCCCAACTAACTTTACATAGCCGTGTGTTTTTATGAGTACATATGTGCCATTCTAGGTGTACTTTGATTGGATTGGGATCTACAATCCATTTATGACCAGTATATGTGAGTATTCGAATTGTCATATTCAATGTTGGTGTCTCACTGTCTCGCAATTCATGGCCTTCGATCCTGTTCAGTGTTTCCCTACCGCTTGGGATCAAAGAGCCTTCCTCGTTGTAGCCTATCCACTTCTCCATTGTCGTCCTTTGATTAGCAACTTCCCTAAGCAATAGATCGTTGATCATTTCAGATCTCATAGACTTCCATTTGTCATTGATTCGATGGAGTTTGTTGGCTTGATCTTGTAAACTGGCAATGACATAAACCATCTCCAACATTCTATACTCTTTCTTGGACCTTCTGCAATGCATCCCCATGACAACCCCTTACTTGATCCAAATTGTTGACCAAATTCATCTCTAATACATGGGTTCCATAGGATGTGACTGAGCTAGGCAAGTTTGGAGTTTGATTGATCACACTTGAGCCATCGTCTTATGTCACACCACACCTTCCACATGGATGCATTGAATCTATTCTGCAATTGGTGCGGAAAAATTGGTTTGAGATCCATGTTTAGAATCCATCCCGTCTAGGGGGCTCAATTGGTCCCTTTTGTGGCTTAAAGTAAGCGAAGCGTAACCGTAATAACATTTTCCATAGTCATCCCCTGGTTGGAGTCCTTGCACCACTAATTTAGCGAGTAGGGCTTTGGATTGTGAGAGGGGATCAATCAGACCCAACCCTCCTCTCGATTTAGGTGATGTGAGTATAGGCCATGCCACCTTGGCCCGAGCTGCATGATATTCCGTACTAGACCAAATGTAGTTGTGTATTAGTCATTGAATTTGATGCATACTTTCCTTGGAGATTGTCGAACATGATAGGTTGTACCATGCCGTTGTGAGTAATACTTGGTTTGTCACTATGATGTGACCTGCTAGCGAGAGTTTTTTTGAGCTCCAATGTATCAACTTTTGTCGAATGGAGTGAATAACTGGTGCAAGGGTGATAATATCATGCTCCTATGTTTTTGGACAAGGGGAAAATATAAGTCCCTAGAATGGAGTAGCGACAAATGAATTATTTGATTGGGTGATCCAAGTGTGAGCATATACGTGTAAGTGTTAATGCTCACTCTCTTGACTTGGGCCTAATGTGATCTACCCTCTCTAGAATTCTCTAGGCATCATTCTCAATTCAACATCGTGGCTCATTTGTGGGGTAGGGGTTCATTGGCTAACTCTGAATGCCACGGGATTAGGTTGTTTGGTTGCTAACATTCGGTCACATCATGCAAGTTTACCAATATTGGTGGTCCACTTGAGTGTAGTTATAATCCAATTTTCTATGGATTGTATGTTCTTTCCATTTGTTGGTGATGTGTTCACAAGGTGTGTCACAAAGTTTGCTTGATTCATGACCATGGAGTGGGGCATATCCACATTCTATCTCTTCAATCATTCTCTTAGAAGAGAGTGTTAAATTATGTTTGTTGTATTCGCTAGAGAGCACCAATCTTGGATTGGTACCTTGTAGGTGGTGTGCCTCCCAAGTCTTCTACTTTGGTTGTGTTCATGTATATTCACTCATACACCTAATCACCAACTTTGGTATAAGTTTTCTTGAGTCGAAGGTGATGAGTTGGAAAAATTTGTGCACATTTTCAAACCTTTATATTTAAAAGGGGATTCAAGATGTGAATAGCTTGGAATGCACTCATTATAACATATGTCCAGCATGGACAAGGCCACAAAACACTCGATTCATTTGAACAAATGCAAAGCATGGGCATTTCTCTGATTTAGATAATGGTATGGCATCATTGTAATTTCTTTGCCTATAAAGATTGGCGAGGGTTTTTTTTCATATTTATCTTACCTAGAAAGACTAGCTAGAGTCATTCGGCATGGCTTTACAATATTCGACGTAATATTAGACTATTTTGTACATGGCCTCTAGCCACTTCCATTTTAATACCAATGGAGGATATTTTTTCAGGAAAAAAAAGAAAAAGAAAAAAAGGGGGGGATTTACTTCCCAAACTTTGATATCAAGTTTAGTGAGAAGTTTATTTCCCACACTTCTACATGTTGGATCTCTCTCCAAAAGTAAGGAAATCAAGGGGTTTTAAGTGTTGGTCAAGTCTCCATGGAGAGATTGATGTACAAGCCAATCATTTGAACATATAAAAACCTTCGCTTCCAACTTGCTTGAGAATGCAATCTTTCAATTATCAAAACGTGTCTAAAATAAAAGGATACATGCATACATACATGATGCCATCACAACATCCAAAAGATAAGCTAAGAGTTATTCTTTTCTATATAAATCTCTTCTAAAGAAACTTGTTCATGTGGTTTTCCTCATTGTTTGGTGTATAAGGTCTTGGGCTCAAATCTCTCTTTCCTATGTTACCTGATTACCCAAATTCATTTAGAACCTCATCCATTTAGTCAAATGCATGAGAGTTAGGACCTAGCAAAGTGGAATGTCCAATGCGGCTAAGGAACAAAATGTACCATTCCTTACTCATTCATAAATGGTGGGGTTATGTGATGTGAGCACCCAACCGAATATTGCCTTCGTAGTGGGGATGGTTAGCATATTTATGACAAATCTAGGTAAGAAGCACTATGAAAGGCATTATGTAATACTCTAGGATGGTTGGGCCATCAAAGAGGATGTTATGACATTAGTCAAGTACGCAATGGGCCATATAAATGTCTTTTTTGTAATATGATGAGCACCTAGGACAAAGGTCATAGTCCACCTCATAAAGTAAAGGATTTAGTAGAGATTTGAATAAACATAATATGTTGACATGTTAAAGGGAAGAATAAAGTGAAATGGAGTATGGCCGGACAAAGTGGGTGATGGAAACATGATCCTACTCAATCACCCACCTCTATAAAAGCAAGTGCAATGTGGGCGATCATAATCGAGAGAGTATTTATAATAGTATACTTGGAGCTTGTAATCTAATTAGGAGAGGAAAGAGGCATTACACCATATTATAATAAGTTAAATTCCAAAAGCTCAAATTCTCTTGATCCTCTAGAGCTTGTGGATTTGATTGTATTTATTGGACTCATGGAGGATGTTATATGTGATGAGAGCTGAAAAGGGTTACCTCTAGTTGTGGCATTGAGGAGAGGACAACAAAATTTAGATGAACCCCGTTTTTTCATATACAATAATTTAAAACAATGCTATACGTAGATACGTCATATTCCCAATTAATGAACTTATTTGGGTTATCATGTTGCAACTTTAGGTATCATTAACACGGAAAATGTTAAATTGGGGTATGAGAAATCGATGTTTGTTTGATGGTCTTCATGGAATACCACAATGATGCATAGGTTGAAAGGAAAATTGATTTGGCACTTCTCGTAGCTAAACTCTTCAAACACCTTGTCCTTAGAAGAGTTACATTTATGTCACATACTACATAGGCTAAGGCACTTTGAGGGTTTACTTGGCTAGAAGATCCTCATTATTGTGGTAAGGACACCATGGGTTTTTTACATTATTTTAAAAAGAAATGACATATGGTGTAGCAAATATACATGGAAATGAGGATTTGAATCCACAACCATGTGTTGTTAACCCAAATAACTTACTACCAAAGTAGGCCCATTATGCAAAAACAACAAAAAAGAAAAGAGAGCATCCCTATAAAACATAATGTTTACATTAGTCCGCCAAACAATTGTTTTCAATATATTAGTTATCAATGATCATTTAAGGCAAGAAAGGAAGAACATATCTAGATACGATGGTACCCTTTCGGTATTGTTTTAAACGATATTATTTTTACGGGAATATTGTTTTACTCGGAACATAAACATGTTTACTAATGAACACATGGCACTTATTTAATAAGAAACATTTTAACCAATACTTTTGATTCATTATTGAACATTGAGTAAAATGTCGGATTGTGTCAACATATGAAAATTAACCTATACAAAAAAGGTTCTAGTGGTTTTATTTTTGTACTTTACCAAGTGAAGTGATATCACTTGGAAATTTCTAGAAACTTTGCTCACTTTGAATGCAAGTGAGGTGCCAACATTGAGATTAGTGTGATGTCTTATGGTGTTCCTATTGTTGTCGTATTCCACCTACCTTCCTTAGCTTTTAGTTGGCATCACAAGGGTACACACCAATAATTTATGAGGGTAATAATATTGTCGGTGTCAATCATGTGATGTGAAATGTAGTATATATATATACCATTTCATAACTGGGCGATAATTTAACACAAAGAAGCAACATATGGATGAATTTGAGTGTTAACATTTGAGCTTGATTGGTTTTGGACGAATTGAATTTAAAAATAAGATCTTAATTTAGTGTAGGTCATATGTCACGTGTCACAAGCATTTGATACAACCATATTCTATCATTGGTGATCTTTTAAAAGGTAGGTTCACATTTTGATTATTATTTTTCAGTATTGTTGTCAATGTTTTATTGTGTTTTGGAGTTTTGTCATTTTGCAAGTTAGTGGTATCAACCTTTCATTTCCAATTAAAATGGATCTGCGTTAGGATCGTGTCATCTGCATATCCATTGTGATAGATGGTGTTGTCTGCTTATCGATTGATCTCAATTGCTATATATCACTATGACCTCCTTACATAATCATGTATCTTGAGATACCTTTCTTCTATGTGTTTCTCTATCCTTCTCAAAGTCTCATACATACGATAGTTGTATAAGGACAACTTTTGTTACTTTTAGGTATGTTCCACGTTGCTCTCCATATTGACATTGTTGTACTTTGAAGGAGAAAAGGTATACTCCATTGTAGATGATTGTAGATGTCCCTTTTGTGTAACAAGAAATTCAGAAATTTTGTTTTAAATGTAAACACTTTTTTGTAATTAAAAAGAAATCATTTGTCATCAAGGCATCAATGGTTTAGGGTTTTTTTGGGAACATTTTCTACAAATACTTGTCTAGGATTGATATGTCCACATATTAAGATATAACTAGAAATGACTTCTAGCAACTAGAAAGAATTTTATTAAATGCGATGGACCACAAGGTCATCAATTGGCATACAGAGGAAACATAAATTTCCATGGTTCTATGGGCACATGAATGGTTATGGAATGAAATAATAAATCTTTTTATATTTCGTATGTATACATCATAGCATATTGTAGTTAATGACTTCTTTGAGTAGCATTCTAGTTTGTGGGAATTTCTACCTAGCTTATGGCTTTACCTTCTTGTGTATAGTGTGGTTTGTGTTGGGGTCAATTCTCGAACCGTCATCTTTCTATGTCAAACTTCTATATGATCCCTTTATGCTTTTCATTGTGCACCTATCTATTTGACATATAGATTTAATGTGCTTTGAGGTTCTTTTGCAATGAAGTTTTGTAAAGAAACTATAGGCCTTTATTCATCATCTTACCAACAATATTATTATCACAATATGTTTCTTATGCACTTGAATGAAGATAAGATTCGATACATTTTCATTTTTTTGGATATGTCATTATGTTTCTCTTGCATTGAAGAAACAAATACGACTAACATAAAAGAAGGTTAAAGGGGGTAAATTATCATTTCAAATCCTTACCTTAGATTCTTTAAGTGATATGCATTTGCAAAGGTTCTTAAAGTGTGTCATCATAGGTTGATGCAAATATGCCATAGTATATCACAAAGACATTAATATGAAGGATGAACATTGAAATTGATTTATTACCTTGTCAATTTCTTGTCTTAGACATCTCACTTTTTTACAATCGCCAATTGAGGCCATGCACGCTTTGATGAATATTAGATTTACAACTAGAACCTATTGTTTTCAAATGGGACATATATACACCACTTACTTTGAGGATGGCAGCACACTACTACATCAACATTAAACCTTGTTATTTGTTGATTTTGAGTATGCTTGTTTGCTAATATTAGCACAATTTAGGGCATTGTTCAAGCCTTTTAAAAACATTAGATATATATATAGTTTACTTAGTATGGCTTATAACCCTTGAGCATGTCACTATGCCCTCCATCCTCCTTGTAATAAGACTTATACCATTTCACGAACGTGTGCAAGCCAACACTCAAATCGGTAGTTGGATTATACCTATAAAAGAATATCATAAGCATGGTATATTATTAGTCTTTTGAATATTGAAAAAACCCATTTGAGCTATGCACATTGATAAATCCATAAATATGGCATTAGTAAATACATCTCAACCACAGATTTATGGTTAAACGAAATAAAAGTTAAACAAATACCCTAGATCAACTTTGGCCCTCGTAACATTTGCATGTGTGAACATAACATCCCCCGTGCTAGGCATTGGAATGATTCTACACAAGGAACACGGACATTAGAATGCAATATGTGATGTTAAATTCTATATTCTAATAGTTTATGTGTAGTAAATTGAAAGCAAAAAGTTAATCATTGATGCAAAAACAGGAATGATTCATACTTTCGAATGGCTTTCTTCTTTAGGTGCTTCTCGAGGATGGTAACAAAGTCACCAACCTTTACAGGTTGGGTGTTCCCCAGATTGTAGATGCGAAATTGGGCCTTCTTATGCTTCTTACCTCCGCTTCCTGTGCTAGGCAATGATGTGTCTAGAGATGCAACACATCCTTTCACAATGTCATCAATAAAAGTGAAATCTCTGGCTAACTCCTCCCCATGTGGTCCTTGAAATATTGTGATCGGCTTCATAAATGCATATACATTATTATTAGGGTTCACCATCGAGATGAAATCTAATAAATAAGTTTGTGTTGTTACATTTACCTTGTTCTCGACAATGTTTCTAGTGAAAGAAAAGTATGCCATATCTGGCCTCCCCCATGGCCCATAAACAGTAAAGAATCTGTAATTATAAAAAAAATGTCATGATATGTCAAAACCGACAAAAATCTCCAAACACACTTAAATCCAAATAATTAAGATATTATTGAAAATTTCACGATAATGTGGGACATCGAAAGTCTGTAATAAAGATATATAAAGTCAATGATTTCACATTGAAGCAAATGCTTTTCCTCAACAAAATAAAGTACTTTACCTTAATGCAGTAATTGACAACCCATAAATGTGATTGTATGTGTGAGCCAAGACCTCGTCAGCTTTCTACAGTCAGAAATATGAACTAACCCTTAAATTTGATTGGAAAAATAGTGCTCAATGATCATATACAAAATTTGGGATGAATGTCGACTTCTTTTATGATTTTTCTTTAGTGATTGAGTGATGTATAAAGGTTATTCTTTGTAAAAGGTAAGTGACTACCTTTGTCGCTGCATACAAGCTTGCTGGATGATCTGTCCTGTCATCTTCTGAGAATGGAACCTAGTATCGAATTGTAAACCAAGATAAGTTACCAAACGATTTACACTCGAACTTGTACATTGAAAAAATATATTTCCGCGACAAACTAACCTTGGAATTTAGTCCATATACACTACTAGAAGATGCGTATACAATTGCGGGTTGAGGGTTTGTGTTCTGCATTACAACATTGCATATTGCAACTCTTACAAAAGGTACAATTTATGTACTCCCTTGTATAATACCAACTCTACCACAATGACGTAAAACTTCACAAAAAGTTACCTTGCATTGCTCTAATAAAGTGACAAAACCACCAACATTGCTATGGACATATGCAAGGGGATTCTTCACCGCATATCGAACTCCAGCCTATTTTAATATGAGTTTCAATTATGTACTCTACACATGTGCGAAAAATGCCATATAAATTATGAAATGAGAACTTACTTGTGCAGCCAAATGGAGAACATGTGTGAAATGCACTAACTCGAATAGTCTCGCAAGCAGAAGTTGGTCATTTAAATCTCCCTCAACAATAAAACTACAAAAGTGGGGAAATTTCGCCTTTAAGTAATGGGTCATTAAATTTGAGTTCTTTTATAGCATCACATTTTTCTAGGGTTGTTGGGACAAGTACACAAACACGATAATGCATGCCTTGGTTTTTATACTCATTGTCATAACATTTAATAAGTCAAGATATAGTAGGATTCATAAGTTAGAGCTATGGGTGTCCTATGTTGCTTCTAAGATTCAATGTGGAAGCCTCTTAAAAATTATCTAGGTGTGTTATCATTGCTTCTATTCATCGACATATTCATGTGTAATGGTTGGTGTGAGATGCATGTTTGTGCGCATACTTCTAGCAATCCTCCTTTTACAAATTCTCAAGCCTTGTGTGGTGGACTTACATTCCGTTTACTTCAAGGTTGGAGGCTCGGGCCCGCTTAAGGGCAACAGGATAGTAGTCATTAAAGTTGTCCAGTCCAACAACTCCATCGCCTCGTTTCTTCAGGGCGAGGCTCACATGTGAACCCACAAATCCGGCTGCCCCCGTCACTAATACCACCATTTGCCCCCCTTCCTGCACACCATGCAATTTCATTTGTTTAACAATTTGACCTTCCATGATTTGTCCGCAGGATCTAGATGAGTGGGGCCATATGAATGTGCTTGCCAATGCTATACTGCCCCCCCTTGAGACGAACCACACGAAATAGTGTGGGATGCAAATTTATGTCTTTTGGGTCTGGATAAGTTGGCCAAATAATACCAATGCCATTGTCAATGTTTGTGCCCCCTTGAGACAAACCATAGGAAATAGTGTGGGGTGCAAATTTATGCCTTTTGGGTCCTTATAAGTTGGCCAAATACCAATACCAATCCCAATCCCAATGTTTGTGCCCCATGACAAGAAAGAAGCCTAAGATTTGATTAAAGCCCCTATAAGGTGAGCCAAAAAAGAGGAAACCCTAACTATATCTAGAGACATATGTACATATATCATGTTTAGAAATGATAAGAGATACATAAATGAAAGAGGAAAACAACAGCCACTTCAATTTAGTTGCAAGTTTGCTCTTACTTAATTGCTTAATTACTTTAAATAAATTGTTTAGATATAATTGTTGGCTTGGTAATGGAAAGATCTTAATGGAATGAAATGACCTGTTTTTGGGCTGATTTGAGGAGGGTTTTCTCCCAGGCAGGATCAGAGTAAGGGGAAGAGGGGCTCCATAGCGACATGTATTTCCAACCTCTGCCCATAAGAAGCCATTCAAATCTCCATTAAACTTAACTTCAATTCAGATTAATTTAACGGAAATTTGGAGTAATAAACCTAATTTACTTTGATGGAGTTTTGATTTAGTTGAGTAGAGTTGGATTTAAGAATTGAAATTTAAACATTCTCCATTAGATTTTTAATTTAGATAATTTCACTGTTGAATTAGATTATCCATCTATATTTGTACTCAAAGTAAGATCCAAATAATCCAATTCCAATAAACTAGAGAAAATCTTGGTAAAATTAAAATTGAATGCTAATAATAGCTCATATATTTTATATTGGGCGAATTTGAGCAATGACTAAGAACTCATATACATAGATTGCATAGGGCAGATTTAATCAATGGTTTATAGACTCATCTATAAATGCAATGCATCGGGCGACTTTGATCATATGGATATTATTATGATGGCTAATATATAAAATATTGGGAAGAGTTGATCAATCCTTAATAACTCATGTTATGATTAATTAATTAATTAATTAATTAACCCCAATGAGATCGATCCAATATCGGATAAACCTCTAATTATGTAGAGGTGAATAAGATAATCCCATAATCAAGGATTGAATGAATTGATTATGTGAGGATTAGTTTAATTTTGTAGAATCTCTACATTAAGTATATGAATGTATGCAATTAAAAATGCATTAAGAGATAATTTGCATGAGTGCATTGCTGCATATGCATCACTCATATATGTAATGGAAATGCGAATTAGGGATCAAAACCACGACGAAAGCACAATCGAACACAAACCATATAGTGACCATTCACACATTGAATGACAAGTTTAATCATGAGTTTGGTTTGGGGGTCTTCCAATGGCTTTCAAATAAGTGTAAAGAAATCCAACATAATTTCAAAATGATGTGTGCCCATATGTATGTATGTATGTATGTACCATTCATGATCAAGAGTATGTATGTATGTATGTATGTATGTACCATTCATGATCAAGAGTATGTATGTATGTATGTATGTACCATTCATGATTGAGAGTATGTATGTATGTATGTATGTATGTATGTACCATACATGATCAAGAGGAAGATGAAGAAGCAAAGGGATTTGAGGCATCCGAGTTGTCGGGAGGCGGAGCGGGAGAAGAGGTGGCCGGGGCTGGGGCCGGTACACGCAGATCGGCCCTTGTACTCCGAGTCATTGAGTAGTTTCACAAGTTGTGGAGGGATAGCCTTGGAGGAGGTAGCCATTAGCAACTCAGCTAATTAGTATTAGCAAAATGAAATGCACTATACCCACACAATATGTATGTATGTATGTATTGTATGGATTAGAGTGTTTTTGTGTAGAGGGATGGGATTTTCATGTAGGATTTGGTGGGTGAAGAAGACGAAGAATGGGATCAAAAGCCGGTATGTGACACGATTAGTTTTGTCGGAACTTGTGTCGGACATCAGCAATTGCATAGAAGCCAATTATGCACCCCATTATTATATTAGCTTAGTTAGGATTCCTCTTCTAAATTATGCTACTAAAACTCCCTAAGTCCGCTCTTCCATCCTCCCACTATGTCTTCACTACCTTCTTCTTCTTCTTCTTCTTCTTCTTCACTACCTTCTTCACACTACTTATTCATTATTTCTAGCACCCTTTTCCACACAACACATACACACCACCCCTCCTACCAAGGAACCATATATATATACATATACATATACATATATGATATATATACATATACATATACATATATGATATATATATATATATATATATATATATATATATATATATATATATATATGTATGTATGTATGTATGTATGTATGTATGTATGTTTGTCTATTCCCTTTGAGAAGAAAGCCTCTCCTTTGAAATTTTGGTTGTAAAGCCTATACATATTTGAGTATGGGCTTGCTTTTTAGCTTTTCTTTTTTCTAATCTTTGTGCTTCTTCTTCTTCTTCTTTTATTCTTCTTCTCGGGTTACCTTACGGAAAAATGCTTACTTTTCTTCGTCAAAAACACGTTGGTGGTGTTAATTCATGCAAGACATTCGCGCCGCGACACGTTGTGCTACACGCACGTAATGTCTTGTTTGTTTAAATAAAATTCCCCAAACTCACATCTTTCCATTACCTACATCCAATACACATATTCTAACCTCAAGGTCGACAACTATGAGAAGGTTCAAACATTCTCCATTTAGAGCCTCGGATTTTTGACTAATTAGAGACCTAACATTATGGTCTTAACCTACAGTCTACACACGAAGCTCTGCATACCTAGGTAGTTTGTGTGATGCGTGACTGCATGGAAATATGTTTACATTATATTTTCCACTTAGATTCCAACACTCCGATTAGATCTTGACATTTTTGAGGTTCTACAAGTTAACTAGAGCCTCAAAAGGACACAACGGAGGAAAATACGGACTTGCCCAAACTTCCAACTTTATGTTACCTTTTTCCACGCATGTGTTTTTCTAGTCCTAGCCCTTTTTTGGCTTGTCCATATCATACATTTGACCTAGGCTAATTAACCAAGTTAACTTCCTAAGTTCCTGGCGCCTCAACCTTCCCGAACTTATTCTAGAGATTTCATGCGCAAACATAGCACAAGACAATTGTTGTGATACCTATCCCCAATACACCTTTGAACATTCAAAACTTGTGCGTTTGTTTGGGAAAATTTATGTCATTGGAAGGCTCATTAAACTTTCCCGGTTAGCTTTTTCGTGAAACGTTGACCAGTAATGATTCTTGAGATTCGTTTTATTCTATTGTGTTGTCCCCATTCCACATTATTTATTGGTCATCGAAAAGTAGCCTTGGTTATTACCATTTGTTTCCCTCGAAAATATGTTTCATTCTCTACGTGTACACAATGTTTTCTAACCTCCGAATTCTAAACACAGATAAACTTTTCTGGAACAAAATCCTAGTTCTCCTTTTCAACCCATCCTTACCATTAGTGATTCCTATTTGAACCCTATAATGTTCAACAAGTTGTCGAGGCTTTTATTGAATCTTCTTTAAACCACAAAACACTTTACTTTCCTCCATTCATATGTTATCCCCAATTGTCTATCAATTTATAAAATAATAAATAGTTTCTTCATAAAATGTCCAAATAGACCCACCTACTTAATGTTCTCTATTATTTTCTCCACCACCTTTAAAAAACAACTTAAAAAGTATTGATGGATGCCTTTACTAATTATGCAAATTGCAATAGAGAGAGCACCATACACTTCTTTCTTCTTCATTTCCTTTTATGAAGACTTTGATCATGAAGTGTCGGTGGAAGATCTAATCTGAATGTAAATGTTCTTTTAAAAACAAAGAAGAGAATTACCAGACATATCTTAAAAGTTTTGAAAGATACCCTTTTGAAAATTTTAGTTCTTCAAATTTCAATACTACAACTAATAATAAATATAATAATAATATGTCTACAACTCATACATGGGTCATTTTCCTACTAAAGAATTCTAAAATTATTGAATGGATCTATCTATTCACAAGATACAACGTTTTCCAACTTGAGACAACTATCTAGCAAGCATAAAAAGAATGGTGCTATGAATATATATAAGTTCTTTGCAAGTAGAAATCATAAATATGAATGATGAATGAACTTCTTGTCCCAACATTATGTTTAACTTATTTCAATGTTATGCTTCACATATTAAGAATTCAATATGGTTTTCCATCATCTTCAAATCAAAACTTGTGCTTGACGTACGTAGTGCATATTTTAAAAGAACAGTATTAGAAGACTATGTTTCAATGATGTGCTTGTGAAGTCGCCTATAAATTTATTTTCATATCAAACAATTAGCACTCCAATTCATTACAAAAAAGTGATGCATTAGGTTCGAGAGTGGTTAGTTTAGTGCATTCAATCAACAAGTTGGAATGTACTAATTTGAAATGGTATATATTAACATGTACATAGAAGTTATTGTCATTGTCTATTTAGTGTCATGAAATGTATCGTTATAAACTTTTACACTTATGGGATTGGTTTTAAAGAACACCATTTGGCCCACACATTAGATGTTGATGGCTATGCATTCTTTCAGATAAACATATGTTGCAAGTATCTCATTGAATTGAAAACATGCATTGTGCATATTGCAGAGTTAAAATTTAAGTCCTAACATATTAAGCGCATATATTGGTGTGGCTGACTGATTTCAGTTTTTAAAAGAGACCATCTGGCGTCAACACAAGGTCCATAGGTTTGCTATATGGAACCCTAATAGGCTTCCATATATTGACATTTCCCATGAGAAAATTGAAGTTAAAGCCAACTAGGAAAAAGCAGCCAGCAAGAAAGTCGAAGTGTTTTTTGTAAAAATATTCCCCTCTCTCAAAGTGAGGGAAAGGAGATGATCAACCAAACTATAAACAAATTGCAATTGATTTGTATATTCTTCTTGCAATAAACAATAGATGATAAAAGTTGAAAATATAGGGTATACCCTATTGGGTCTAGCCTTGCATATAAACATCCCCTAAATAAAGAGACCCAATGTGAACACCGTGCAAAGCCCATTTTTGGAACCAATGAAACTCTAGATTGTAAACCTATTTAAATGCACTCCTCCACATCCTTTTTCATGATTTATGGCAATGTCACGTATTGTAGCTTCATATTGCTTAGAGCAATATTTTATAGCTTATTGCTTGTAATTGTGTTGACCTGATTGTTAAGGTTTGTCTTATGTTTGTCCTAAAATTTTATCAGCCATAACCATGCATAATATCACACCTCGCACTTCTAAGATAAGGAGAAGTAATAATCGAGCTTCAATGCATTTGTTTTTTCTTGAATAAAGGTATGGGGTGCTCATAATCCCAACACATGATCATCACATGTCGCACACACGTAGTAGCACATGCTTTAGGAGTTATGCAGTGAAAAAATGGTCTAGAATCCTTTAGAGAAGTTTGAAGTGTCCCTATGAGTGTAGCCATGTAATTTGCATGAGGTTTTCTTTTATTTGGTAGTTGGAAGCATATTAATGTTATAATGTATACACATAATGGTTACGAAAGAGACATGCCCTTATTATAGAGGGGGCTATCATAGAAGACCTTGAAGAAAAATCTATTGACTATGCATCTATCCATTGAATATGAAGCTTATATTGTCTCCTTATATCAATATATGGTAATTCAACAAATTTCGAGGTAATCCTGAAGTTCTCAAAAGCATCGAGGTGCTACAATGAAAACATTCATATAAATAGTATTATTCTAAGAATACTTCCATGTCTTGTGCTAGTAAACGAGCTAGTTAGTAGAAATAAACAAGCTTGTAATTGAAATGAAGAGACATAATGTTTTTGATCAAGAGGGACAAATGGGTTAAAAGTTACATGGCCTTTCCAGAAAAGGGACATTGGGGATAAGAATCCCCGGGGAATAAAAGGACGAACACATCCCATTACCATCAACATTTCGAAGGAGATGATCAAGAACAAGACAAGTAAGACCACAATTTGTAAAGGTTTGTTGGCTTAGACATGTCAAAAGTCTATGCCACACAAACAAATATTATTTCGTATCTGGAAAGAAAAAGGTGGTCTTTAAGAAGCATGTACTCAATAGAGAAAAAGCATAGATGTTTTCTACCTGGCAAAAATTCCTACTACAAAATACAATAACTAGAGCAAACCCACACACACACATCGCCGTGTGTTCCTTTTTCCCTATGGGTCTAATAATTAAGAAATTTGTATCTAAGAATTTGAAAACAAGTCGAGCCCAAGTTTTAATATTTGCTTGCTCGCAAATGAATCCGATCTCCAACCTTCCTTTGATAGCAAGTTCTCTCATCTTCTCTTTACATCCATAACCTTATACATTTGACCCCAAATGACAACCCCTTGAATGTGACGTGAACATTTTTGGATTACATAGCATATGTTTACATGGATTACATTAAAACTCCTAGAAAAGTGGTGTTGAGTTGTGAACTAATTGGGATTAACTCTAATTTGTGACTTTCTATGGGAATACCCCAATTAATTGAAATCGACACGTCATCTGCCTTTACTTATCCATTTGTCTTAAGGGAACCTTAGTGGTATTTTATGCTCCATAAGGGTGTATTGCTCCAACATGTAGATTATTCTTCAAATATAGCTAGTTTTTTCGGATAGAGTTTAGCTGCATTTGATAGCATTATGTTACTATTTTGATCCACAAAGTTAACTAGAGAGGGAACATATATATATATATATGTATATGTATATATATATAATATAATTATTTTTGCTAGATGTCCCCTAAGACAATAACATTCACTCACTTGCTATTTGGGGGGTACATGTCAAATGCTATAGTGAAGCAGTCTCTTGTTACATTTATTTATTTTAATGCTTCAAATTTGATTCAAAACTCTTGAACATTTATTTATAGCTTTGATTCTCTGAGGTTGCAAATGAGTTTAAACTTTAATGTCGAATGACTTGTCATCACGAAAATGTAAATTTCTTAAAGGCAACCCTCGGGCCTCGACTATATTTTATTGCTTGGGATTGGTAAAGATAAATATGACCATAAAGAGGACATTAATGAACTACAATAGGTTTGAATCAAACAACTAAAAAATAATGTATTGGACAACCAATGTAGATGCAAATAGAAGTCTGGTTTCTAGGATGGCATAGAAACAACCATCCGAAGGGGATGCAACATAGTTTTTAGTCTCGAGGCTCAAGAACCATGACGATCACAAAAGGCCTAAAGGTATGTTATATGTGCATATGCATGTGTGGGGTTCAATTTGATTATGAAGAGGCCCGTAAAGACGAACATGGTGATGTGTAACCTCGAAAGAAGCAAAGTTTAAATGTAATAACATTTGTTTCACAATGAGCTTCAAACTATTGAAGTAAAATATCATGAAGGTATGTTGTCTTAAACCTCATGGAAATCCCTTCTTTGGAATATTTCCTAAGCAATTCTTCCACAGTTGTTGACTTTATTTTCCATATATATTTAATCTTTTAATCATGGTGTTTATTGGTTTAGTCCAAAACCAATTTTGTGGTTGTAATTTCGACATAGATTTTAAGTATACTGACACGCGAAGTGCTTCAATTGTTTTTGTTCAAAATTGCACGAACCCTAGAATTCTGCAAAATAATGTTGGACTATATACAATACTATTTCCATTTCCCATGAAAACCAATTATGTCAACAATGATTAGAAAACATAAATATACATAAATTTAGTTAGGATGTCCATGTTCAACATGAATTACGGACTTAAAGTAGCTCAAGACCGTGTTACCCTTAGTCCTCTAATGTTAGTCACTAGGGGGACCACATAAACAAGTCAAATCTCGTTGATCCTACCGTGCATACAATATGATTATGATGCTTCACAATATACATATATAAACCAAAACATGAGTGCTTTTGCAATGTAGTTTCAATTGAGACAATGATAATGAATTTTACAAAATGGTTCAATGCTAAATGTAAAACCTATATCTCATTGCCATATTGCTTCTTTACAAATCTCATATCTAGTCTCGTATGCATTTATTTGGGATCAAAATGGCGGAGAGGTTTTATGTACATAGATAGGTTTGTGGTGTAAACTCCAAGAATATTCTAAATATGTTCGACACATATTTTCCCATTTTGCATTTCAAAAGGCCATCCATGATCATCATATAGAAAAAATGTAATCAATATGCATACAAATGATCATGTGACTTCAAGAACTCGAGAAAGATTTGATAAATCAAACCAGTCACAAATATAAATGAGAAGCATACAAAGTGTACAGTTCTCTCGACAACATCATCATGGAAGTAGCAGTTCACGATGACTGCGAATTGTCTTTAGATTTCCATTGTCAACGTCCAACAATATTGTTACACTATTTTTTATCAATAATAGTACTAACATAGGATATGTGTGATCTCAAATTTGTCAAGTTGGAGTACTTAGCGTACATATGCAAAAAGAATCACAAATAACAAAATTAAAATCATCGTTTCTAGCACATTCATTTATTCAATCGTCTTTGGCTATGCAACTATTTTTTGCAACCGGCTAGACCTCTATAGAGCTGCAAAAAATGCTTAAATTCATGTGGACTAGCATTGTATGGTCCAAGGGGTGAAAGACCTTTGGAAACTTTTCATATCCGTAAAATCATGCGATTGTGAACATCTTCTTTTTCCCCAATTACCCACAATTGTCAAAACTCAAGACAAAGACTTGTTCTTTCCTTTTTTATTTTATATGTAGCATACATGTGGGTTGTGTATATGTTTTCCTATGCATGAGGGTGAATAGAAGAATTCTAGGTTTGTAATATTTAAAACCCTAATGGAATTTGGTATGGTTATCACTATGCTGCAATAAAGTTGACTACTTACTGCCCAAGGTGAAAATGCGAAGAAAGTTACCTGAGAAATCATTGTTAGTAGTAAACATGACGTATAGATTTTCGTGTCCTGTGTTTGATATTGACTTTGGATTTCATTGAAAACATTTCATTGATGGTTGTTAATAGTATCAAAAAGGGTTTGATAGCTGTTAATTTCATTGATGTGCAACATTTATGTTCAATGTAGCCCACAATAGTGAAACTTGGAACAAATTATGAATTTCAATCATAAGATTAGCTATTGAACCATTATAATGTGTGTGGTGTTGTGTGCGTACAATATAGCTACATAAACAATATGTAGACCATAACATACACCTAAGACTTCAATAAATTAACCAACAACCAACTCCTTCCAAATGAGTACAATATTTGTGAATCATTTTAATTAGATGCGCTGATGTAGTTAGCTAAGATTTTTTTTATTCGACATATCGGATGAGGTTTTCAATAGTGTTTTGGAAAGGAAAGATCTGATTGAAAATTATTTAAAAACAATGAACACTATTGTGTAGGTCTCTAAGTCGGTAGCTTACAAGCCTAACTATTAAAAGCCGCATTCATATTCGGCACCATCTTTTTGAGAGAAATAAGGATTGAAACGAAGGAAAAGAAATGGTCTACATCAATGTCAAGCAATGAACATATGTATGCGTTATCTTCTTGTCTTGTAAAGGATTCAATTCTTATAGGCTATAATCATCTTAAGCTGTTGAGATATCAATTTGATCCTTCACTTTTCAGAAATTTAGATATTCCAGTCATCCTCTTCATCTTTGTCTACCCTACCTCCCTTCTTACGTGGCTTTGCACCCTAATATTTAGGTGCACATAAAAGAACATTCCCAAGAACAGGAAGCCTACTGCAACAACCACACAATAATCCTAAACAAAAATGTCAACTTTGTATTTTGTAAGTACATTCATTGGCAATGCGTGCATGTGTGTGTGTGTGTGTGTGTGTGTGTGCGTGTGCGTGTGCGTGTTTGAGTTGGTAGTATATGGTAAAAGGTAAAGTATCTATTGAACATAAGCATTATATACAAACTATATTCAAAAGGAGGCATGTGTACATGTTACTTTACATAGATCCATAATGATACATACTCAATTGTAGGCGTATGGAGGGAGAGTTGGAACGAATGTTGCTATCAAGAATTATCTTATGCATACAAATAAATATGCGTGATTCGAGCCATATACATGGGGGCAAGTAATAACTCGCAAATATAGAACAAAGTCTTTAACAAGGAGGTAATTCACATGTTAATGATACTGAATGATAGATTTAGAAATGCATTAATCATAAACTGGTGGAATAAATACCACAACATTAAATAGGATACACAACACACACACACACACACACACACACATGTGCATAATCTTGGTGTTATAAGATGTTAATATATCTTTTTCTCTTTCTCTTTCTCTTTTTGTATTAGGGATACACCTTAGTGTAAGCCATATATTGAGCAAATCCACACATTAGGGAATATGTTAATATAGTGGCTTGACTAGCGGGGTTACCTACAATGCCATTGAAAAAGAAACAAATAATTCCTACTTTTCAATAGGGAACATGTTAATATAGTGGCTTGACTCGTTGGGTACCTAAAATGCAATCCATGGAATTGAAAAGTAGGAATTTGGATATTCATGTACTAATTCCAATAATTCATCGATTTCTACGCCCTCTCAATTCTCTTCTCCACTCCTATGATATCTGATCATGTTAAATGTGGTCAATCTCTCTTATGATTAATTAGTTTTTTTTTTTTTTTTGTCGTCTCTCTCTGTCTCTCTCTTCCCCCACTTAGTTTGGTTCTCCTTGCTCCCCTCTTTCATGTGATGTCATTTATTTGTTTCTCTCCTCAATCTGAGTAAGTCATCATCACATGTCCATGATATGTTGTTATCAATGATTATGAAAGGAAGGTCCTACAACTATCAATTTTGGGGCGTCATTTAGATGTATTTCAACACATACCTAACCACCCCATTAATCTTCGTAAATTAAGTCGCCTTATTTCTATTCATTTTGCACAAGCTTGAAGGCCATGAATTGCTTGTGTGGCATTAAAATAGAAATTTGCACATTGATTGAGCCAAACTTCATTGAACGATCGAATTCAGACTTAAAACTCTGTTTTACATCTTATCGTGACAACATGTCTATCTCACTTTCCCCCATTCCGTTAAATCTCACTTATTACACACGGACATCTGTATGAACCTACATAATGAATGGAAGATGCGCAAAACCACACAGGAGTTGGAAACTCTTGTGTTTGGAATTAAGAAAAGTGGCAAACACACACTCACAAATTTCCCATGAAATAATTGGTTTGATAACAAATAGTAAAGACATTCGCAAATAACTAAGAAAAAAACCCCTATGAAATCCATGAAGGGGTTTAAGGTTTAAAGGACATATTTACAACACACTCGTGAGAAGTGTAGACATAAATAAAGAACGACAAAAGGAGAAAGAATATGACAAACAAACAAGATGATGCATGGAAACCATTTAAGAGGGAAAAGAATGGGGTTAAAAAAAGAGCATATGTTAATATATGTCCATTCACATACGCCCACTTCAATGCATACAATGTTGCACTATGTGTAATGTTGTATGTTTGCGTAATCGTGTATAGGAGTTGATAACAACTCTCATCAAGCCAAAACGAAGTTGTTAAATTGTTTAAAACTGTTTTGGCAATTCAGCCCAGTTCAAGCTTGAGATTCCTTAACTGGTTTGAACTTGATTCAGTTCGGCTTGAGCTTTGCCAAACTGGTTTAGACTTAAATGATTTGTCCACATCCGTTCATGCTTAATTGGCGTGGCCCATGGAGCTCATGGTATCATAGAGATGGTTCTTAAAGTTGAAAAACAACCCCGACATCAATTGTTTGCATGTGAAGCAAGTGAAAATGTTCAAAAGATATGGAAGAAATGAATTGAGTTCTAGAAAACTGAAAGATGTAAAAGAATAGTTTGGAATATGGAATGCATAGGACTTGCTTCATGGTATCTAAATAGATTCCTCTTAGAAAATTAGGCTTTTTGCAATCCCAACATGTCTCACACATCATATTACATATGTTGTATGGAATTACAAAACCACATTCACACATCATATTACATATGTTGTATAGAATTACAAATCCCCTTGTCCATTGTTTCCAAACACAACTTAATTCAAATCCTCTTCTTGTATCATGACATTAGGGCAAAGGTTTGTAGATTCAATGAAAATACATATTCGTTGTCTCAACCTCATGTTTTGTTCCATTGACAAGATATCCACTTCCGCAATTCGTTTGTTTTGCACTTTGGTTCTTGAAACATTGGCCATTAAATAGTATCTATACACTTATACTTGAGTACCTACCAATGTTTTTTAGGGTATTGTATTAGTATATAAGTATGCGAGCTTAACTCTCCAAAAGTCGGAGATATGCACATGGTTCACTTGTTTGCTTTCACATGTGCAACTTTTCCGATTTCTTCAAAATATTCCCATAAACAACTATACAATCGAACATCATGAGCAATTGAGCCTTTACATAATCTTTATTACCAACTAACGAAGTGCTAAAATTAATTGGAAGTAGCATTAGGTTGTCTTATTTGAATGAGCAAACAAGTAATGTCTCAATATTATGAAATGACTACAAAAGCCGTGACTATCAAAATGGTCGGTTCTAATTTATGACATGTAAAACTAGAAAAAAGTGATATCATTAAGTTTTCCAAAGTGTCTTTGTTTTTGTCAAAAATGCACATTTCATCTTTATGCAACAATCTCATTGAACACAAGTAAAACAAACAACTCTAACGAATATTTAAAAAAGATCATGGACATTAATGGTCACCAACTTCTCAAAACAATCAATAGGATAGTAGGGCCCCGCCCCACCAATTATTGTCGTCTTATTTTTGTTTCAGCTACAATGTTTGTTGCTTGTAAGCACTTCCTCCCCAAATCAAGCATCTCCTCTATTCCAAATATTGACATGGAGTTTGGCAATACATTAGCATAAAACATGATGATCTTATAAAGGTAAAAGCAAGTATGAACTCACATTCCTCCAGAATCTCCATGTTTCCCTTTTTTAAGGCCCATCTTTTGTACGAGTGTGCTGATCATCGTGATGTTTTTAGATGCGAAGGTCCTCACAAGTGACAAATATCTATAATGTGAATGATTTCAAACAAGGCACTATGCAATAAAGCACAATATGAAAATGATTGTCTTAATAATTCATATAAGTGACTTTCAATGTTTTCTCAAATGATAGTTAAAAGAGTTGCAAACTTTGTCATATCAATTTCAAAAGCTGAAACATATATGCATGACATTATAACAATAAGGTTAGCGATGGGCGTGGTTCGGTTTCGGTTCGGTTCGGTTTCCTGGCCTTGAAACCAAACCATACCATTTATTTATATTAAAAACCAAACCAAACTGTTTAAAATTTATGAAGCCATTTAAATCGAACCATTCAAACCAAACCGTTTATGAAAAATTTAGAACCAAACCAAATTTATAAACCGATAAACCTTTCAACCAAACCACATAAGCTAAAACCGCTAAACCATGAAATTCAAAACCAAACCGAACCAAAACCGATAAGCCGATAAGCCACTAAACCACTAAACCACTAAACCATGAAATTCAAAACCAAACCGGATCATAATATTTGAAACCAAACCAAATGGTTTATTTATCTTTGAGCCAATAAACCAAACCGAACCAAAACCGATAAGCCGATAAGCCACTAAACCACTAAACCACTAAACCATGAAATTCAAAACCAAACCGGATCATAATATTTGAAACCAAACCAAATGGTTTATTTATCTTTGAGCCAATAAACCATTAAGCCATGGCTTAACGGTTCGGTTCGGTTCGAGCCAAAACCGTGCCCATTGCTAAGTAAGGTTGTGGGTTCAAATCTCATGCCATGGATTTTGATGGTGTTTTCATTTTACAACTCTTCTCATGTATAGTTGAGAATAATGTTTCTCCTCAATAAAAACAAATATCTAGGTTTCCATTGACTACCCTAAACTCAAGTAGTGAAAAACTAGATCTCTCTCCCTCTCTTATACATGTGCATACTTTTTAGCATTACTTCCTATTATTGGCAAGCAATACTCACAACATTTACACAATCATGCATAAATATGCCAACCAATGTCATGAAGATATGACTAAGATAAATGGCTGATATGAGGAAAATGAAAATAGCTTGTACAATTCATAAACCAAAATTTTGCTTGTTATGAATAGTGCAATGTGTCACCAATGCCTAGTATTGGATGCATGCAAGAAATATGGCAAGGACCCAATTTAAAAAGCCATAGAGCCAAAAAACAAAATAAGAATTTATATGTAGGGATTTGTGATCGTTGAATGTGGAAAGAAGTGTTTGGGGCAAAGTTTTGAGTAGATGGAGAAGGGTTCTATTACTAGTGGCCAAAGCAGAAGAAATAGGCATTCCTTAAGTGCCCATTCATTCATCCACACCCCTTTGACTTCTTTCTTTCCACCAAATCAAAAACTTTCACATACACCCCCCGAATGTTTTACCTAATTGTGAGCCAACCAAGAGTTGAAAGAAATAACTTATAACAAATGGACAAGAATATGGTCCAACAAAAGTTGGCTCTCACACCCCCAAGGCATGTGATGCACATACTAAGGCCATACTTTTGACTTTCACCAAGGATAATATATTTTCATTATTTGCAGCTACATCCATTATGGTCTTTACACATTGTAAGACAATAAATATGTCCCATGAGTCTCACATTTGGCTAACAATATTTGTACAACACCACATAAATGGATGCTTCCAACCCTCATAGAATTACTTTGATTAGTATTATTCACTACCTACTTGAGTGGTATATGGCAAATGAGGGATTTTACCTTCTTGATGGCATGCAATAACTCCTGTAACTTATTGTCTAGCTCCCAAAACATTTTGTTTTATGTAAAATGCATAAAACAAGTAACACTTGCATTCAAGGTTTATGTGCCGCAAAGTCAAGTAGAGTCGTTTCCAATCCAAGACATGGGAATGAATATCAAACCCTCTTGCTTGAGCAACCTATGTGATCCCTAAACTCTATAGTTCATGTTATCAATTCACAATGATGACTATACAAAGAGATTTAATTACGATCATTGATCAATTTGATGAATCACATTTTATTGAGGTTGTGAATGTATAGCGCTTCCTTAAGCAATTAGGAAGTACTTGAGGATTACATATCTTGTGAAATGAAAGAGGTTATGCTAGATAAACACACCCAAACTCAAATGATAAAATATCTTGAAAAAACACGCACCATATAAAGTAATAATAGGGTTAGCAAAACACTACCCAAATAAAATGAGAAAATTCGCAATTTTCTGGTGGTCATTATCTTGGTTTCTTTATTTTACAAGGTTTTGCTCAATTCGATTAAACATGAAACAATTGAGGAATTTTTCTACTGTTTTTTATTTTTCTTTGTGGAAGTTTCATAAGTTCTGCAATTATATGATGCTATTTTATATATGTCTTTGTGTAGATCCTCTAACATGGTGGAGAAGTTAGGAAAGGGACAAATAGCAATCGACAACAATTCAATTCGGTTCAATTCACTTCGAGAGTGTCAAACTCAAACCATTTAAATAAATTGAAACTTAAACCGAAACGAAACAAACCATGGAACCATTTAAACTAAAATTGTTTAAACCAAAACCATTCAAACTGTTTACAGCATAAATTTCGTGGTTCAATTTTAGTTTTCAAGTTAGGTCAAATTTCAAATTTTCAATTTTCCATTTAAAATTTTATATTTTCCAATATTTCAAAGTATTAAAGATTTTTCGTGAAATGTCAAATTTACGCTTAAAAATGAAAAGGTTGTCCAAAAAAATATTTAGAAAATAATCAAGTGGTAACCCTAAAACATCAAACCATTTAAACCACGGTTTCAAATTGTTTAAACCAAACTGAAACTGAACCGTTTAAAAACTTGAACCTAAACCAAACCAAACCGTTACGCCATTAAGCCATGTCAATCCAGTTCAAAGTTTGAACCAGACAGACAAAGTCTTACTTTTGTTTTCACAATCGTTCAAAATGAATATGCAGTTGTCAAAGAACAAAGAGTTGCTTCCACTTGAATAAATTCCCCAATTAACTAGACAATAAGAACCACCACCAAATTGATTGATTTTTGGGTAGAACATTAGGGATCCATGCGACAGCCATTTAGGTTCCTACTAAAATAGTCTCTTCCACCCTATTTACGCCCACACTTTGTGCTACCAATTTTGACCATCACTATGGCATTCTAAGCAATTGATCTCAATTTCAAGACAAGTCGTCTCCTCTTCAAGGCCAAACTTCCCTTCAAGTTTTTACATCATCTTATTTGGATGTAGTGTCATTTGCATGTTTCACGACTAACCAACAGACAATATTTATCGTTCTCACAAATTATATGAAAAAGTGGATTCTGGCTTTCAAAATTATACCTTGACTTGTTGATGCTTTCTTTTTACACAAACAGAGCTGCAATCATACATTAATGGAGCCTTATATATACATATTCAAGTAATGTAACCCAAGATCTATATAGTAGCTGACCAAATGGCTGTCCAAGAAACACTGACTTCATTACAGTACCGAAGTCCTCCAGATAAATCATAATGAAGCATTGCATATTTAGCAAGAAGCAATGAATTTATCATTAATAAAAAGGATGAAACATCTCAGTCCATAAATAATAGCCAATTGGCAAAACAGACTGCTCAAACTAATAAGAATGTGCTCACACAAATTGACACAAAATAGAGATGAAGTATGTTGAACTTTTATTTTAGTCTTATATTTCAAGATTGCATGCCATATATAAAGCTTGCACAGACAGTCAATAACAAGTGGCATACACTCGATTGTACATATTACAAGATTGGTCACGGATGATATATCATGACTACCAAGGCCAGATGAGATTTTGTGAGATTATATTTGGAAAACTTCCAGGCTTGGTGGGGAAATTAGAAATCAACATCATTATGTCAAATAATGTCAAATATGACCTATTTTTCTTTTCCATGCATCAAAATTAGGATGATATCAACTGTTACTTCAGATAGGTCTCTTGCAAGATTTGATTCCCCATATTGTCTCTGCATATTCTCTGATCACCCTGTCACTGCTGAACTTGCCAGATTTTGCAGTATTTAGTATGCTCATTTGTGTCCATCTCTTCTTGTCCACAAATGCTTTATCGACCGCAGCCTAGTCAGAAATCAAAGAAATTTTATGATCATAACACAAATCTGTCTCTCTATTTTTTCTTAGCATAATAGAGAGGATTCACTACACTCAAGAATCTGTCTTCAAACCCTCACCTGAGTTTTGGTAAGTGAAATTTGTAAAGCATTTTAACAGCAAAATTTTGTTGTTATACAATAGTAACAAACTAAACATATGATCATATTCTTGGGTTTTAGAGAGTGAATTTGGAAAAGCCTTTGCGTTTACAGTAAAATAGTAAGTGTCTAACTAAATGCATGAAGATTTTATTTTGTAAATAACGAATTGCAACATCATGCTTATGAATTTGGATTCCTTGGACCATTCTTTTGTACGACTAAAATTTCTAAATCAAGGTTTCTCATGCAATCCCTTGTTTTTTAATTAAGGATATCTGGTTTTAGATAAATAAAAAACATTTACAAACACATGCATAGTACAAGATAATATGACCAAATTACAAGGAAAAGAAAAATGTGAGAAAGAGAGATAGACAGATAAAGAAAAGAGAGAAGAAGACCTGTGCTTCGAGATATGGTATGAAATCCTTTCCAATGAGATAATAGTCTCCCCCCTCACCATCCACAGCATCACATAATGCCTTGAGATAATCTTGAAACCCGAAAAACCCATTTCGGATCATACTTAAAACATACAGGAAATCATTTAGAACTTTCTCTATGTAACAGACAGTAGGAAGTATTTTTAGAACGGGAAAACTGAAGTAACTAATTCCATACCCTAAAACACGATGGAGTTCACGAGGTGGGTGGAAATTGCGATGTTCTTCTCTGAATCGAGATACGTCATCTGCCGTCATGCCAAATGTGAACTACATTGAAAAGGATAATATAAATACAAACAAAATGAGAATTATATCCACACATGCATTTTGATTAATACAACAATGAGCAATATAATTTATATTAGAATTGAGCACTTTCTATGTAATATGAATGTCACATACAGATTCAAAGAATCCTAATGTAGTGGAAATTTGGCCAAATTTAATTATATGGTGTTCACATCTCAATTTAGATGATATGCCATTGCTTCTTGCTTTCAAATATTCTAATATCTCATAATTACACAAAGAAACGAAGAAGATTACTCTTCACGGAAATACCAACATCATGCTACTCAAACTGGGATTTATTCCAGTATCATAAACTTAAGATCCCAGACCAAGTAGAAATAAACAATCTCAAGGGCATACTTCTGACTAGGTTATTTAAACTGCATTATTCAATTAATGATCTCAACAGTATATACCTACGAGTAGCTTATAGTAAACAATTGTTAAACATAGTAAAAACAAATATTTGAATTCCATGGCATTAACAATAAAAACGATGCATGCAGGATATAATACATGAAAAGAAAATCTTCAATGAAAACACAGACCATGTTTTCTTGTCCGATTTCATCTCGTATTTCTGTGTTTGCACCATCTAGTGTACCCAAAATTAGACACCCATTCATGGAAAACTTCATTATTCCAGTTCCTGATGCTTCACTTCCTGGTGTGCTGCATACAAAATCACACACAAATAATTTGTTAAACTATTATTATTTGTACCCACACAATGCTTGTCTAAATAATCCCCAGGTAAATATTTTCCAAGGTGGAACCAATTATAATTCATGGGCTTGAATTTAATCAATTGAACCTAGGAATCGGCAACAGTTCGGTTTCGGCTTATCCAGTTTGGGAGTTTCTAAACTTGAATCGAACCGGTTCCTAAACAAGTTTAGCCAAGCCAATTAAGACTTAACTGGTTTGGAAACTGGTTTGGCCCAAATCTGCTGGGTTTGGCTTGAGCCATCCCAAACTGAGCTTGAACCGGTTAAGGAAGCTCAGGCCTAAACCGAACCGCCAAACCGTTTAAAACGGTTTAACGGTTCAATTCAGGTTTGATCCGAGCCATTGCCGATTCCTAATTGAACCTAGAAAGGTGCAAAACTATGTGCATGTTTGAGACACAAAAGCCAAATGGGGTTAGAAGACTTAGGAAATAGGTTGTGGGAACTAGTTCTGTATTTTCCCCATAAGACTGGGAGGAACAAACTAGCAGATGAGGCCATGTCATTTTACAGAAAAGGAATCATCCATGCACCTAATATGATCGTGAAGATCTATAATCTACCAGCTTGCTACAAGCTTATAATGATTCAGAAACATTTTCTTTGCAGCTTTCCTCCATGTATAAGGTGAGGGATGAGAATAGTTTCAGGACAAGATGCTCTCATTAAAGCCATCTACAATCAATATCTCTCTAACCAACCTGATATGTTGCGAAAGATCACAGGCAGGAATGCTCAATTCTGCCACTGAAACATTGTAATCTGGAATAAATACCTGCATTATTAAAAGGAAAATTATGAGCAACCCTAAACCACTCTGGAGAAGCAATTTTGCATTGAATCTTCAACATATAGGTAGGGCAGTATCCTTTGGTAAAAGATTTTATAAACTTACCACTTTGAGAAGATCACCAACATCTGGATCTCTATTTACTTTATCTCCAACAGCATGAACTAGCTTAATTATTTTTCTTGCATATTCATATCCTGGTGCTGCTTTACCTGAGAAAATATGCACACGGGGGA